>NC_065451.1:70591995-71191995 GCF_917563875.1 Diabrotica virgifera virgifera
AATAATGGGTGATTTCAACGGAAAGATTGGAAAAGAAGATATATATGAGAACATAGTAGGGAAACATAGCGAACATTATATAACAAATAATAACGGGCACCGAGCAGTATGTTTTGCAATGGAGAGAAATATGATAATAAGAAGTACACAACTGCGCCGGGAGGAAATCCACAAAAAGACATGGAAGTCGCCCGACGGAAAAACAATTAACCAAATAGATCATGTAGTAATATAAAAAATGGACATGAATTTTATATCAAAAATAAAAAGCATGAGAGGAGCAGAATGCAATTCAGACCACTACCTAGTAAGAGTGACATGCATGAGAAACAGTGGTGCGACCGGGAAGGGAAAAAGGAAAAGAACGGAAGGTAAGAGAAAATACAATTCGATCCCATTAAAAAGTGAAGAAGTAAAAGATAAATATAACGAGAAAATAGAAATAGAACTGGCAACATGCGCACAAGAAATGGAAATCGGAGAAAGATGGGAGAAAGTAAAAACATCAGTAATGAAGGTAAATAAGACAATTCTAAACAGTACAATGAGAAGAGGAAAAATAAATGACTGGTATGATGAAAAATGTGAAAAAGCAGCTGAAGCAGTTAGGAGAGCTAGACAAATAATGCTATTAAAAGAAAATGAGAATAACAGAAATGTGTATAGGGACGCAAGAAGGGAAATGAAAAGACAATGTAGGAGAAAGAAGAGAATATTCAAAGAAGATAAGCTAAAGGAAATTGAAGAAAAATTTCAAACTAAAGAAATAAGGTCATTTTACCAAGAGGTTAAAAGAATGGATAAAGGATATCAGAGCCGAAGCATCTATATTAAGAATGAAGAAGGATTACTAATAAGTGAAACAGCGCAGGTGCTAGAAAGATGGAAAAATTATTTCGAAGAGCTATTAAATAATGTTGAAGAGGACGAGATGGACATAATACAGAACATGAAAGAAAACGATACGATAGTGGGGACGCCAACAAAACAAGAGGTAATGAATCTAATCAGCCAACTTAAAAACAACAAAAGTCCAGGAGCGACAGAAATAACAGCTGAAATGTTAAAGGCAGGAGGAGAACAACGGTACGAGCAACTATATTGGCTGGTGAAAAAGATATGGGAAGAGGAAAAAATGCCAAATGACTGGGTGCTGGCTAGAATCTGCCCCATACATAAAAAATGAGATAAACAAACATGTGAAAATTATAGGGGAATAGCACTCCTAGAGACGGGGTATAAGATAATAGCACAGTGCATACGTGGAAGACTGAACGAATACATGGAGGATACTGTGGGAGAGTACCAGGCAGGCTTTCGATCCAACCGTTCGGTAACAGACCAGAATTTCACGCTAAAAGAATTACAAGCAAATTGCTATGAGTACAAAACGACCCTGTATGCGCTGTTCGTAGATTTCAAGCAGGCATATGATCGTATAAATAGAAAAGAAATGTACCGTGCTCTGAAACAATTACAAATCCCCAAAAAATTGATTAGCTTGATTGAAATGACGTTGGCAAAAACGAAAGGCGAAGTAGTGTGGAAAGACATCTCAGAGGACTTCGAAATCAAACAAGGACTCAAGCAGGGTAACCCAATGTCAACCACGTTGTTCAATCTTGTTCTTGAAGTAATAATGAGGAATTGCAGCATAAAAATGGAAGAAACCATATTTAAAAATGAACATCAATGTATTGCTTTTGCGGATGATCTAACAATATTAGCAAAATCAAACAAAGAATTGAGAATAATTGTGAAAAAGATAGAAAAAGAAGCAAATAGGTTTGGCCTAAAGATAAATGAAAAGAAAACTAAATACATGATAATGGGTGATACGCAGCAAGCAATGAAGAGTTTATAAAAATACAAGGGGAGAAAGATTACATATACAGTTTTGACAGAGTGGAAGAGTTTACTTACCTTGGTGTGAAAGTAATGGAAAATGGACATGAGGATAAAGAAATAGAATCCAGAATTACAAAAGGCAACCAGAAATACGGAATGCTGAGATCCTTAATAAAGTCTAAATTTGTTTAAAAAAAAACAAAAGAAAGAATTTACAAGACAGTGATTAGAGCTACGGCTTTATTTGGAGCTGAATTATGGGTTTTAAGAAAGGCAGATGAAGAAAGATTAGAAAGATGGGAGAGGAAAATTCTCCGATCAATTTACGGAGGCATAAATACACAAATGGGATGGAGAAGAAGGACAAATAAAGAGTTGGAAGAGCTGTATACGGAACCAAAAATCACCGCAATAATAAAGGCGCATAGAATAAGATGGCTGGGACATGTGCAAAGATTGGAAAACCATAGAATGACCAGGATAATATTGAACAGGAAACTAGTAGGGAAAAAAAGGAAAGAAGACCCCGTAAAAGATGGTTTGACAGCGTCCAAGTAGATTTACGAGAATTTAAAATAGATAACTGGAGAAACAACGTATTAGACAGAAGAGAATGGAGAGGAGTGGTAAGAAGAGCGCAAGAGAAATTGTAACAGAACAATGTACCATGAATAAAATGAGAGCTATATATATATATATATATATATATATATATATATATATATATATATATATATATATATATATATATATATATATATATATATATATATATATATATATATATATATATATATATATATATATATATATATATATATATATGTATATATGTATATGATGTATTTTTTAATAGACAAATTAATATTGTATATTGTAGATATGTATAGTAAAAAACAATGTAATTGTGTTTTTCACGCCCAGGGCCTACATGGCCTGTTGAGCAAAATAAATAATAAAAATTTCACGCTTCAAAAATTCATAATAACTTAGAAGTACAAATTTAAAGTCTTCTGTATTTTAAAATAGTTCAAACGACCCGTGACGTCACATAGTTTAACTATATGGTTCCGTTTATGCAGGGGCGTAACAGAGGCCCCCGCAGCATAAAGCTTTGCTAATCCATCAGGGGTCCCATCTTGTCGTCCGATATTATGTAAAAGTCAGTTATTGTTATATTATTTTACGTTGTGTGTTTAAATTTAAAAACGTAAATTTCTAAAGGCGTATTCGGCAAGTGAATCATCTCATATCTAGAAACTTTATCCCTTTCGGTCTCCCGACCTTTATGGTGACGATAATAAACTATAATGCTTTATACGTGACTATTGAAAGATTTGAGAATTGCAATTTGTTTTGCAAGTTTTTTTATTTTGTAAAAATGACTTTTTTTCAAAATAACTTAAAAAGTATTGTTATTCATAAATAATTCGAAAAGTCTTGAGTTAACCACTTCGGTGATGACACTAAAAATTATACGGTATCGCCATATTTTACGTTCATTTACTGGGCTTTAACACATATAGGTATTTGTTACACATGTGGAGGGCCCCGACGGAGTTTGTTACGCCACTGCGTTTATGGTTATACCTATTTAGGTATGTTCTTCTGCTTCTTCTTTAGTTTATTGGCCTCCATCTACTTGAGTAGTTGGCCAGCTCGCCATCGCGGAATAAAGGAAAAATATTTATATTCTAATGACATTTATCGTATGTCATTGTAATATTATATACCAGTTTGTTGAGATTGGAGTGTGATATAGTTATTGAAGGAAAGGAAACAAAATTTACTATGGAAAATAAAACCATATTGTAAAAGTAAAAATTTTCTATGAATTGTTCAAACGATCAAAAACACTTGTAACGTCACATAACTGCATTGTCTACTGACGTTTATAATGTCTAATTTAAAATTATATACAATTTTGTTTACTTTGTTGGTTCAGAATGTAAACATATAGCCCGATGACGTCACGACGCCTTTTGGGCTGGCTGGTATAATTTTAATTTTTAATCGTCTCTATATTCCTGTCGCCATTGGGGGTACAACGGCCTCCTTAATTCAGATAGACTTACCCAAGTTTTTTTTATGTATTTTGACCCGTAGAACACGAATTTTTTGGGTAACAGTCGATCCGGATGTCGATAAGATTGTTATAAACAAAGAACTTGAGGAACCACATAACAGCGATTTTTCGCAAAACAAAACATTGTTTTGAATTTTTTGGGTCATTCTAAGCAAAAAATGTTTTTACAAGTTTTTTCGTAGGATGCTTAGTTTTCGATATAAACGCGGTTGAACTTTTAAAAAATCGAAAAATTGCAATTTTTGAACCCGAATAACTTTTGATTGAAAAATAAAATAGCAGTTCTGCTTACCGCATTTGAAAATTCAAGTCAAATTCTATCGGTTTTGATTACTTTCATTGCTAAAAATTAATTTTTTTATTGTTAAACAAAGCTATAAACACATAGTGATTGAATGATGTTTTCAATGCATTTCCCATTTGAAATCGAATGAGTAGGTGGCATACAGACAATTTCTACATAGATTACGTACATTAAAACGCATGCATTGGGCACGGTAAACACTATGTGTTTATGGCTTTGTTTAACAAATAAAAACTACATTTTTAGCAATGCAAATAATCAAATCCGATAGAATTTCACTTGAACTTTCAAATGCAGTAAGCAGAATTGCTATTTTATTTTTTAATCAAAAGTTATTCATGTTTAAAAATTGCACTTTTTCGATTTTTTGAAAGTTCAACCGCGTTTATCTCTAAAACTATGCATCCTACGAAAAAACTTGTAAAAACATTTTTTGCTGAGAATCACCCAAAAAATACAAAAAAATGTTTTGTTTTGCGAAAAATAGCTGTTATGTAATTCCCCAAGTTCTTTGTTTATAACAAACTTATCGACATCCGGATCAACTGTTACCCAAAAAATTCGTGTCCTACTGGTCAAAATACATACAAAAACTTGGGTAAGTCCATCTGAATTAAGGAGGCCGTTGTATCCCCCCTGGCGACAGGACTATTAGGGACAAAACGGAAAACAAAACTTTTTTATTTTTGATACATGTTTTAAATTATGTTCTGTTGTGATTTATAACATTTTTTTCGAATTTAAAATTTATGAAAGTTCCCTATTGCTGTGAGCTATATATTTCATAATATTTGAGTAGTGTTTTTGTAAAGACAGTTTTTTTTTTCTAAAGGGTAGTATGAAAACTTACCCATTATGAACATAAATAATTATTATTAGTTTGTTTATCATTAGTTTATTTTAATGTTATAGTAAAAATAAATTCCAGAAAAATATTATATAGGTAAATATTATATAGGTAAATATCATTAAATCCATAATGTACATCTACCAAAATATACCAAACGTGATATTTTCGTTTTGTTCAAAATACGCTTGATCTACTGAAAAAACTATTAGTCCTGTCGCCAGGGGGGGTACAACGGCCTCCTTTATTCAGATGGACTTACCCAAGTTTTTTTCATGTATTTTGACCCGTAGAATACGAATTTTTTGGTAACAGTTGATCCGGATGTCGATAACATTGTTATTGACCAAGAACTTGAGGAATTACATAGCAGAGATTTCTCGCAAAACAAAACATTTTTTTGTATTTTTTTGGGTCATTCTAAGTAAAAAAATTTCTAACAAGTTTTCCCGTAGGATGCTCAGTTTTCGAGAGAAACGCGGTTGAACTTTCAAAAAATCGAAAACTGCAATTTTTAAACCCGAATAACTTTTGATTAAAAAATAAAATAGCAATTCTGCTTAGCGACTTTGAAAGTTCAAGTCAAATTATATCGGTTTTGATTATTTGCATTGCTAAAAATTTATTGTGTTATTGTTAAACAAAGCTACAAACACCTAGTGCGTGAGTGATGCTTTCTATGATTTCTCATTTAAAATCGAACGAGTAGGTAGAATAGGTACTAGTGCAATCGAGGCTATTTCTACGTAGCATGCGTTAAAACGCATGTAAAGGCACGGGAAACACCATGTGTTTATAGCTTTGTTAAACAATAAAAAAATAAATTTTTAGCAATGCAAATAATTAAAACCGATATAATTTGACTTAAACTTTCAAATGCGGTAAACAGACTGGCTATTTTATTTTTTAATCAAAAGTTATTCGGGTTCAAAAATTGCAATTTTTCGATTTTTTGAAAGTTCAACCGCGGTTATCTCGAAAACTAGCCATCTTACGAAAAAAATTGTAGAAACATGTTTTGCTTAGAATGACCCAAAAAATACCAAAAAATGTTTTGTTTTGCGAGAGATCGCGGTTATGTAATTCCTCAAGTTCTTGGTCAATAACAATCTTATCGACATCCGGATCAACTGTTACCCAAAAAATTCGTATTCTACGGGTCAAAATACATGAAAAAAACTTGGGTAAGTCCATCTGAATAAAGGAGGCCGTTGTACCCCCCCTGGCGACAGGACTATATTAACGCTTATCCGGGCAACACATTTTACTTACGTAACCGGGCAACTCGGGTCCGTTGGGCCCACCACTGTTGTTTAATGTACCATGCATATTTACCCATATATTATGTCTATCGACCCATATATTTTTGATTTTTTAATAAAGTTAAATTTAAATTCTCTAGATTAAAAAAAGGTGCTACTATAGTACCTATGCGGTCTACCTCGAGGGTGCGATCTACCTGAAGGATTTGCACAAAATAATGAAATGCAAAAACTTTGGTAGAAAAAATATTTATTTACAAGTAATTAAGATTCGAAGCCAAAGAAGATTTAATTAATAAATAAATAAAATCTAATAGGCCATTTTATTTGAAAAGAGGGATTGGTATTTACGCATACCCTGGAAAAAGATTACGGTGTTGTTGCCTTTCATTATTGTGTGAAAACCCTTCTGAGAAAAGAGTATAAAAGAGAAAATATAGTAGGGCCATAAAACTTACTCCAAAGTATATCTACATTATGATTGATGACACTAAGATGCTCTGCAGTTAATAGGAGTCCAGCAAAGGCATATATCTCTGTCGCAATATGTCCAGTTCTCTATCCCCAGGACTTCGGCTTCTTTATTTGTACACTTCACTATTTCGTTTACAATTTTTTCGTCCACAAGCAAACAAAAGGAATCAACAGAATCATCCACACTTTGACCAGGGGCTAACATTACTTTGTGCACTTGGCTTTTTATTATGTCGCAGGATCGCATACGTCCTGTCGGTTGTGGTTGACTCTTCCAGTAGTTCCATCCTTAGTTTCAAAAATTATACACTCTGAAATCTGGGAACTGGTAGCTACACATTCTTCTTTATTATCACTCAATACTACTTGCTGATCATCCTCTTCACTTGCTTCCGAAAGATGATCTTCAATTTCAGAGTCACTTTCAATGCCAACTACTTCAGGAGATTCTTCATCATCGGAATCCCATAAATTATTAGCAATATCTTGCAGTTCTGCAGCTGATAATGGTTTTCGGGACATTTTATTCGCACTATCTACTTTCATTGTAATTCAATATAATTTTACTGGCTTAGTACTTGTCGACACTAACATCGGTATCAAACGACTGATAGCAGATGCATTATTTATTTCATAATATGTATAGGTACCTACCTAAAATACTATTACATTCCAACAATCATTATCAGTTTTTACAATTCATTTTGAATAGATATAACACCTATTGTAAGCATCTCTTTGATGTTCACATCAAAGAGATGTTTAAATTGTTTGTTGCACGTTTAGACTTTATTATTGGATTTCCGGAATCATAAAAGTCTTTTACATAATACACAAAAACATTACCTGACTGCCAGATTAACTTCTGTAACAAAGATTTAGATTTTAGGTATAAATATAAGTAGGGCCCGACAGGCCCGTATTGCTCCTTTACGTGACAAAATTCTTTCGACGCAATATAGGCTATTGATTATATTCAAAATAAGATAGCTAAAGGGAACTACAACGTTAACGGGGTTTTATTATTTCATATGGTCAATGGATATCTATATATGAAAAAACCGTGGAGTGCTACCATTTAAAGGGGTGCGTTTTTAAGAAATGGGTGAATTAGTCCCTGGGCATAGGTTGCATTAGGGTGAGTTCTATACACTTTCGGTACAAACATATTATCTACAAAAACTTGGTCATGGTTAAAACTATCTAAATATCACTTTTTAAAGTCAATGATACTTTTTTTTTACAAAAATATATTCAAAAGAAAAAGCAACAAAGAGACCCAAAAGAGAGAAATTTTGTTTTTTGTCCCATAACTTTTGTCCACGAGGATATAGGCATAGACATTGCTTTAAATAAAAAGACCTACACATTTCTTCTTTCAAATGTTTTTTATTAGAAGTAATTAGGATTTATAGTTTTCGAAATATGATTTTTCAAACTTCGCCACTCACAGCAATTTTGGGCAACTTTCCTTGTTTTTTCGCAAATATTGTTCTGTAACTTTTTTCAACGTAACTTTAGGTATATGCAATGGTACATGTAATAGGAATAGAAATAAATTGCCTTTAAAATGGTCTAGTGTATAACGTGGTACGACTTTTTGTTAAAGAGATTATTGTTTTTCAAATTTTTATAATTTTAACGATTTTTATAATATAATATAGAAATAAAATAATATTATTATATAATATTTTATATATTATATATAGTATATATAATATAATATTATATTATATATTATATAATACCTAATATAAAAGAAATATTATTTTTTACATTTTTTACGATTATTTTTGAAATTTTTCATTAGAACTTTTATTGTTCTACATTTAGGTATACCTATTATATTATATAATATAGGTATTATATTATATAATAAAAAAGCTTATTTAGTTTACTTTAAAATGGTGTATCATCTATATTTAAATATGTAATTGAAACCGAGTGATTCTTTGATATTTTTTTACCTGGATTATTTAAAATTATTTCTTTTACAAAAATTACATAATTAGTCTTAGAAAATATCACTTTAGTTAAAATTATTTAAACGTTGACATTTAAAAAATTTTCAAAATCAATGTCCATCTCTTCGTTAGCATTAGCTTCAATATCTTCCTCTGACACCTCAGTTATCTTAGAGTTCCCACAATTCTAGGGCCGGCAGACTAAAGCACATAAGTCAAAAAACCCGATTTTTCTGTTTATACATGCACATGTCCATATATTTTTTCTCCACCGACTGACTCAAGCCCATAAGTCATACACGTTTATTTCACATTGTTTTTAAGTAGCGTACGTTTTCAACCTATCAATTCCTATAAATCTATAGATGTTATAAAGAACATAATAAGTTGACTTATGTGAAAAAGTACAACTGATATATTCAGTTTTGCTGATTTATAAGTATGACTTAAGTTGTTAGTACCTCAAGTACTTGACGTTATGGTCTTACTTGTTTAAGAATATAGAGATATTTAACTTTAGCTACCTAATTAAACCATGCCTAAGAGAGAAGCGATATTCAATGAATATTGGCTAATGATTACATAGAAAAAAAGGTCTGCTTACATGTCATCATTAATAGAGATTGGAGAAAAAGCTTCTCAAAGACAACGCGAAATATACCCTGAAAAACAGAAATTTCGTATGAAGACATATACATATAAAATATTATTTTATTGTAATAATGGATTGCGTTAAGCTATTTGTATGGGGTGGCAATGAAGAAACAGTCTTCAGTAGGTGGTACAAAAATTAATGATATACAAGGAACAACTTACTGTACCTAAAAATAAAATATCCGATGACAAAAAAAGGAAATAAAAAAACATATTTTGTCTCTTCCGTCGTAAGAAAGCCACTACACCAAAAAGAGTACATCAAAGAAGGAGTCCCTCCTAACAATCACCAAAATACATCCACTATTTATCTATCAAACCCCCTTCAATAAAAACTTACAGCCAAGATTTTAACACATTAGGATAGTGTTTCAAAAACCCCGCGTTGATACATGCTACACTTGTGAGTGGTTTAAAATACAAATTCAACTTTGTCAAGATGAGCAAACCAAAACTGAAATAACTTCGCAACATGATAATCATAAAATGACAGCAGATCAAGCTTACGAATCTAAAAAAAACGACACGCAGATGTATCAAGATGATAGTACCTTACAAGTGTATACATGTGACTTACAACAGTGTTGACCGACTCCATCATTGACTTCTTATGTAGCTCTTTATAAACGTCAGTTGTGGACGTTCAATTTAATCATACATGACAATAAGACCGGAAAAGTTGTATGGCATGTGTGGTATGAATCTACTTCTGCTAGAGGAGCGAATCAAATTGCATCTTGTCTCTTTAAATATCTTCAAACACATCAAGAAGTGTAATATTTTACTCTGATACCTGTGGAGGTCAGAATAGAAATTCTCACGTGGGTTTTATGTTTACGTGGGCTGTACATAACTTACATTTAGAGAGAATCGACCATCAATTTATGGTTCCCGGACATAGCTATTTAGAAGTTAAACAGTTCATGGGATAATAGAAAAGAAGAAAAAGAAAACAGAAATCCAAATATATTATCCTCATGACTGGAGTCAACCTATTAGGCTAGCAGTAACAAATTTCAAGTTGTGGAAATACTGGCTTTTTGGACTTTTGTCTTTGGTATTAAGAAATAAAGATGTAGATGGAAAGCAATTTAAATGGTTGGCCAATGGTTAGCTCCGCTATAATACAGAATTTGGAATGATATCCTACAAAGACACCTTACAAATGGAATCAGAATTTCACAAGATACATTTAAGACGGAGGCCATCTAATGTCCTCCTCTTATGGGTCCCCGCAAAATCTCAACTGTCATCAACACGCCTAACTTCAAGTGCAACTTTGATACATCATTGATTCAATTTCTATAATATTCTAAATATTTATTTTTCTTAATATTATGTATCCGGGTTGCTCTGAATATGATAGGTCTTATCCAACTTAGTGCCTATGCTTTTTGGGTACATCAAAGTTGGGAGCGTGATGTTAGGCGTGTTGATGACAGTTGATATTTTGGGCTGCATCCTTCCTTTATACCTAGTAACATTCCAGTTTTATCACTATTGCCTTTACCTATATCAAAAGAAAAAAAGGTGACTTAGTTTCGCTACTAACAATAGTACCATATGAATTTTTTCCATAAATTTTATATAAAGTCTAGCAAGGAAAATGTAGGTAATATGGATTAACGGAAGAAAATATTGTGTTGTAACAAACTTAAATAACCTAGTTGTGCTGTTAGACATAAGTCATATATGCTTGTGTTCTTTTTAACATAAGTCAGGAAAAACAATTTTCCATACTTTTTTATAGAGTCATACTTAGCTACTAGTAAATATGTTATACACGCTCTCATAAAAGGCAACAAATATTTTTAAGAAATATTAAATTATTTTTTTATACAGTTTTATTCGATTTCTGAAAATCTATAGTTTTTGACTTATGTGCTTTAGTCTACCAACTCTACAATTAGTACCCATGCACATGCACCCTTTGCAGAATATTGAACAACTAATTCCTATCTTCCTACAAACGCAGTTTTTTGTACATCATTTGGTACATTTACATGCTATTTTTTCAAGCAAAGCTTGTGGTGCAGGAGCTTTGGCAGTAAATATTGGAATTAATCCATATTTTGAAGTTTGCCCGACCGAGTCAAGTGGAACCAAAGTATTACCTATAAAAATAAGATTCAATCATAACACACAATCACATAAGAAAGTTATAATGAGAAATTTAAGAAATAATCCTAAAATCAAAAATCGTTGCAGGTACTTATTACTATCCTAGAATTTTTTATAATAGACCATTTTAAAGTAAAGAGAATAAGCTTTCTTTTTTATTATATAATATATACCTAAATGTTGAAAAAAACGTTATATTGGGAAATTTAAAAAATAATGGTAAAAAATATAAAAACTCGTTAGAAGTATAAAATCTTGAAAAAGATAACCTCTTTAAAAGAAGTCCTACAACATTATACAGTAGAACATTTTAAAAGTAATTGACTTCTATTTCTCTTACATGTACCATCGCATATGCCTAAAGTTACGTAGAAAAAAGTTACAGAACAATATTTGCTAAAAAACAAGGAAAATTACCCAAAATTGCTCTGAGAGGCGAAAAAAATTCATAATTCGAAAACTCTAAATGATAATGACCTCTACCAAATATCAGTTTAAAGAGAAAATATGTAAGTTTTTTTTCTGTGAAGCAATGTCTATACCTATATCCTCGTGGACAAAAGTTATGGGACAAAAAATAAAATTTCTTTCTTTTGGGTTTCTTTGTGATTTTTCTTTTGAATATATTTTTGTAAAAAAAAGTATCTTTGACTTTAAAAAGTTATATTTAGATAGGAAATTTAACCAGGAACAATTTTTATGTAGACGTGTTTGTACCAAAAGTGCATAGAACTCAACCTAATGTAACCTGTGCCCAGGGACTAATTCACCCATTTCTCAAAAACGCATCCCTTTAAATGGTAGCACTCAGCGGTTTTTTCATATATAGTGATTCATTGACCATATGAAATAATAAAACCCCGTTAACGTTGTAGTTCCTTTCTATAGTACATAATCAATAGTCTAATAATTTCAAAAATGATAATGAATATTTTGAATAGCTCATAACTATGTTGAAGGAAATACACTTCTAAACAAATTCAGTGATGCACAAAATTCAATAAAATTTTTTTTATCAGTTTATGATAAAAGAATTGGCGTCTCGTGCCCGACGGACCCACCTTGTCCGGATAAGGGTTAAACAGACAACATACATTAAATACTTACATTAAAATTATTATCACATTCATGAAGACCTTGAGAAAGAACTAAAATATCTTTAATATCATTTGCACATTATGTGCACTTCAACATACAGATAACCACCTTACGCCGATTCTTATCGACTGGTAATCTATTACATATTTTATTTGGGGCTTTAATGGTTGTACTTTAACAAAATGGTACTAAACAACACTGATGCGAGTAGTTATTGAATATAACTACTCAGTATATAATACTTATTATTATTTTCCATAGTAAACACACACACAATTCAATACTATCTATTTAAAAACTGTATTAAGCTCCAAAGTACACAAAATTGTATATAGTTTTGTATCAGACAGGAGAAACATCATTAGAAAAACAAAAAATATCCAAGCATCCTATTGTATTTGTCCAATTCTTAGTACTCCAGGCTCTGGGTGAAAAATAGGTCGATTTCAGGAGATAATTCAGGAATTTTTGAAACCTATCAGGTGTTGTAAAGGACGATGCCAGGAATAACTTCTACTAAAATGTGACCAAAAATATTGTGAGCTTTTTTTGTTATTGCGGTTTTCATTTGTTAAATTTGCAATTTTTAAAATTTTTTAATTTTGTAGCTTAGGATATTGATTCTAGAGAAAAACTTTTTAATAGAAAGTTGCAGTAAATTAAAAAAACCTATAATTTCAGCTATGGTAAGTTTAATTTCGTTTATTGGTTATTGCAAAACAGCCTGCGAAAAATCCAAAATGGCCGTTTTTTACAATTGCGTTATTTATTGTACTAATAATTTTTTTTAAAGCTTTAAAATGAAGATCTTTCAATTCCAAACATAAAAAAAATTGTAAGGCCTGATTAACGAATTTGTGGCTTAGATATTATAAATTGTTTATCCCAAGAGGTCAAATGTCGAAAGCTATAACTTTTTGAAAAAAAAAAAATCGTAGAGAGTTGGTGAAACATCCAATCTCCTTCTAAAGAGTTATTTTTTCATATTCTGATGTAAATAAATGCTTAAAATATTTTTAAACCTCTAATTTTTGGGTTTGAAAATAAGGGGGCAAATTTCGTTATAAACATTTAGAGCTGAAGCGGCCCTGTACATCCTATAAGTTTTTAACTTACAGATTATTGTTGCTGAAGACGAATCGAAGAATTATAAAAAAATAAAAATTTTCTACAACCAACTGAAGCCGAGATAATTGTTTCTTTTTTCTTAAATCGTAGTGCCTTTATTTATAACAATTAAAAAATTATTTTACAGTCATTGACTAAAGAAAGACTTATATTATCTTAAAATAAAAATTATTATAAAATACAGTTACATTTAATTATTAAAAATTATTTTTAAAATCGGTGCTTTTGCGAGCGACCGAATTTTGCAAATCGCCAAAAAGCAAATTTTTGCTTCAAATCCGCGCGCTCGGAAAAGTTTTACGTAACTTGTATATTAAATTTTGACCGAAAACAATTTAATAATATTACCATTATAATATACAGTCTATTTACCACTGTATTTGTTTTTCTTGATAAACTTTTATATGTGAAATCTCATTTCTGTAGGAATAATATTACAAAAATGATACATTATATGAAATATATAACTATGTATATTTTTAATTTTTTCATTGTTTTATAAATATAATAATAATGATGGCAATCGACAGACCATCATGGCAATCTGTACTTGCTCACTAAATCGGTACTGCTGCTCTAAAAAGATTTGTAGTTGATGTGTTGAACGACGTACGTAAATTTTCTAGCAAGGTAATCCTTCGCCTTCCTGGTTCTCAGTTTCCAAATGGGGTTTGCCAAATTGCCATGATGGTCGAGAACATCCAAAACGGATAGTCACTACCAGAAGAAAAAGTTTTATATTGTCTAATGAGAAGTAACATTATTATTATTATATTTATATAACAATAAAAAAATTAAAAATATAATTACATATTTCATACATATGTATCATTTTTGTAATATTATTTCTTCACAAATGAGATTTCACATATAAAAGTTTATCAAGAAAAACAAGTACAGTGGTAAATAGACTGTATATTATAATGGTAATATTATTAAATTGTTTTCGGTCAAAATTTAATACAAGTTACGTAAAAATTTTCCGAGCGCGCGGATTTGAAGCAAGCCGGGCAATTTGCAAAATTCGGCCGCTCGCAAAAGCACCGATTTTAAAAATAATTTTAAATAATGTATATGTAACTTTATTTTATAATAATTTTTATTTTAAGATAATATAAGTCTTTCTTTAGTCAATGACTGTAAAATAATTTCTTAATTGTTTTAAATAAAGGCACTACGATTTAAGAAAAAAGAAACAATTATCTCCGCTTCAGATAGTTGTAGAAAATTTTTATTTTTTTTTATAAATCTTCGTTTCGTCATCAGCAACAATAATATGTAAGTTAGAAATTCATAGGATGTACAGGGCCGCTTCAGCTCTAAATGTTTATAACGAAATTTGCCCCCTTATTTTCAAACCCAACATTTAGCTCGGCTTCAGTTGGTCGTAAAAACTTTTAATTTTTTTATAGGTCTTCATTTCGTCTTCAGCAACAATAATCTGTAAGTTAAAAACTTATAGGATGTACAGGGCCGTTTCAGCTCTAAATGTTTATAACGAATTTGCCTCCTTATTGTCAAACCCAAAAATTAGAGGTTTAAAAATATTTTACGCATTTATTTACATCAGAATATGAAAATATATCTCTTTAGAAGTAGATTGGATATTTCAACAACTCTCTACGACTATTTTTCAAAAAGTTATAGCCTTCGACATTTGACCTCTTGGGATAAACAATTTATAATATCTAAGCAACAAATTCGTTAATCCGGCCTTACAATATTTTCTTATGTTTATAATTGAAAGATCTTCATTTTAAAGCTTTAAAAAAATAAAAAAAATTATTTGTACAATAAATAACGCAATTGTAAAAAACGGCCACTTTGGAATTTCGCGGGCTGTTTTGCAATAATCAATAAAAGAAATTAAACTTACCGTAGCTCAAATTGTAGGTTTTTTAATTTACTACAACTTTCTATTAAAAAGTTTTTCTCTAGAATCAATATCCTAAGCTGCAAACTTAAAAATTTTTAAAAATTGCAAATTTAACAAATGAAAATCGCAATAACAAAAAAAGCTCACAATATTTTTGGTCACATTTTAGTAGAAGTTATTCCTGGCATCGTCCTTTACAACACCTGATAGGTTTCAAAAATTCCTGAATTATATCACGTTTTTTTACCCACAGCCTGGGGTATAGAGGTACAAGCCTATACAGAAATAAAAACAAGAGAGTGCTTGGTTGCATACATATGATTGTCACACTCAATGCTAGCGACTCGATGAGCTACTTATTCAACTAAACGGCCAGAACAGGGAAAGCGGGAAATTTAAAATAATTCTATATTTTCCTCACAAGTTTTCAGAAATAGAGGTTGGGAAAAAAACTATACACATTTTATTTTTATTTGTCACACTATCACTAGTTTTTTATTTGTATGTACACTATACACTATGTACACTATCCATTAGTCCATTATCACTTGTGTAATTCCAATTTGTACCATATTATCAGCTTAACAGTTAATAGTACTAGTAAGTACCTGAAACAAAAAATAATATAAATCACTCGAAAACATGGAATTAACATTATTTTTAGTAAAATGCAGTGATTAGTCACTTCATAGTGTTTGAAAAAATATCTAAAATGAAAACAATTTCGTTTTGTTGTACACGGCATATTGAATGTGATTTAAAAAATCAATATTTCTAGACTATTATATAATATTATAATTGTTTTTCCTTTTCCACCTACCAATATTCAATTCCACCAATTCAATATATTTAAGTCAAACAATTCATCACAGCAACAAAATGGAGTCATAAAAACATGATAAAAACACAACCTAAAAAGAGCAAAAAGTCAATGTTAACAAGTAAATATTTACGGTACAATAAATTCTTTATTGCACCATGACACAGCATGGTAAAAATTTTAGTTTCATAAACAAAACAGCAGCTCCCCGATGTGCTACTTACCTACGCAGAAACAAATGTAAACACTTTGTCCTATAGACCAGGGTGGATCTGTAAAAATATTAGTACATTTGGACGTTGAGAGGTGACTCAATTTTTTTTGCAGAAATTGCTTGAAAATAACTCAAATAATAATATTTGAGTTATCCTCCCTCTCAAGAAGGTCCGGAACATTGTTTAAATAATCAAAATGTCAAAAAATGAATGAAAACATCGATTTTTTCTTGGTTTTTTGATTATAACTTTAAAAGTACTCATTTCCGAGAAAAGTTGTACTGACATAAAAGTTGTACAATTAAATTTCCTACAATATAGAATTGGTTAAAAATTTAAAAAATAGTCACCCTTGTTGTAAAATATCAATAATTGCGAAAAAACTATACAAACACAAGTATTCGCATTTTACGTTTTTTCAACCATTTATGCTACACTTAGGACCTTCATATTTCACCCAGAAAAACTTTATGGTACATTTAAACAAGACTGTAAATTTCATTAAGATCGGTTCAATAGATTTTGCAAAATAAATTTTGAAATCCAGCTTTCGCAAAAAAAAATTCGTTTTTTCAAAATGTTACAGGACTGAAAATAAAGCAGATAGCAAGTTAAAATTTCTTTGCGTATAGAAGTGTACTGTACTTTTTATTTGCAATTTGCAAAATTAAAATCGTTTAACTGCCACGGCGTCAGGAAGTTTTTAAATAAACATTAATTATTGGTGCTACGCGCAGGACAGCGGATAGTTTGCTCTGATTGGGCATTTCATTGACCTTTGATAATGATTGATACATTTTAATTTTTATTACATTTTGATATAAATAAATAAATTTGTTTATTGCAAAATAAAATCACATACTCTATCCTTTGAAATAACACTTTCTTTAGTAAAAACTTTCTTTGTTCATATATTTTAACTTAGAGAATAAAAGTTTATTATTTTTAAACATATGCAATTGTTTAAACAATATTTCACAAACAATAATAAAATTAGTTTGAATTTTGTGGAATTAAAATCTTAAAATACAACAAAATATAGAGTAAGGAAATAATATATTAGATAAAGATTAGAAGAAATTTTGGTTAAAATGAACTTGTGTGAATCAAACTCCGCTGCCCTGCGCGAAGCACCAAAAATTAATGTTTATTTAAAAAATTTCCTGACGCCGTGGTAATTATTCGATTTTAATTTTGCAAATTGCAAATGAAAGGTACAGTACACTTCTATAAGCAAAAAAAAATTCAACTTACTATCTACTTTATTTTCAGTCCTGCAACATTTTTAAAAAATGAATTTTTTTTTGCGAAAGCTGGATTGCAAAATTTATTTTGCAAAAATCGATTAAACCGACCTTAATGAAATTTACAGTGTTGTTTTACTATATCAAAAAGTTTTTCTGGGTAAAACATGAAGGTCCCAAGTGTAGCATAAATGGTTGAAAAACGTAAAATGCGAATACTTGTTTTTGTATGGTTTTTTTCGCAAGTATTGCTATTTTGCAATAAGGGTGACTATTTTTTAAATTTGTACCAATTCTGTATTGTAGGAAATTTAATTACGCAACTTTTATGTCCGTACAACTTTTATCAGAAATGAACAATTTTAAAGTTATATTCAAAAAACCAATAAAAAAATTGAATTTTTCCTTTATATTTTGATATTTTGATTATTTAAACAATGTTCCGGACCATTTTGAGTGAGAGGATAACTCAAATATTATTATTTGAAACAAAATCAATGGGAAAATACCCAGTAGCTGGCTGTATACCATAATTAAAAAATCATACAGAAGTAAAAAACTTCATTTGTACAATGGTATAAAAAGTTTATTAAAAACTATTAAAAGTCATCCAAAAGGATCTGCAAAACGTTTTCGATCTAGATCAGATCATCTTCAGTGCCTAGAACGAAGTATTTCCACGTTAGAATGAATGCAAAAGGTTAAAATTGTGACTAGTTAAAGAAAAAATGTGGTAATACTCACGTTCTGCCTAGTACATGTAACTAGCAACCTTATGAAAATGGTGACATCGAGAAAAACGGTTTTCATTTTAAATCTATAATACTCTAAAAATTCGTCTAAATCTAAATATTCGTCTTCTTTCACAATTGTCACCAGTGACGTCACTGACTCTCCTATGAGTAACATTTATCAATTTAACAGTAACAACAGTTCTTTCTGTAACAGAGAGTAGCATTTTCGATTTTTCATTATATTCCTAATTTATTATAATTTAAATTTCACTTAATACAGTTATTAATCTACATTCAGTTTAACTAATAATCTAAATTCTAAAAACACTATTTTATATTCATAACCAAAAATTGACTTCCTGTCTTGTCATGTCACTTCTGTCTAATAATTGGATTGTCATCTCCTTCACCTTTGTTGGTCTGTGTCCATTAAACTGGCAAGAACCACGATTTTTTATCGAGCAGGGAACCATGTTGCCCTTTGAGCGCTCCTAACATATAAATTAGTCGCTATAAATATTATAGATTTAAAATGTAAACCATATTTCTCGATGTCACCATTTTCATAAGGTTGCTAGTTACATGTACTAGGCAGAACGTGAGTATTACCACATTTTTTCTTTAACTAGTTACAATTTTAACCTTTTGCATTCATTCTAACGTGGAAATACTTCGTTCTAGGCACTGAAGATGATCTGATCTAGATCGAAAACGTTTTGCAGATCCTTTTGGATGACTTTTAATAGTTTTTAATAAACTTTTTATACCATTGTACAAATGAAGTTTTTTACTTCTGTATGATTAATTATTATTTGAGTTATTTTCAAGCAATTTCTGCAAAAAAATTTGAGTCACCTCTCAACGTCCATCTCAAAACAGATGAGCCCTGGACTACTATCTTTTGACCACTCTCTTGTTTTTATTTCGCTATGTACAAGCCTACATAATAACAACGTAAAAGTGTTATTTACTCCAAGACTATATTCATTTTATATAATAGCTTTGCTTTTCTTGTGACACCGTTTCCGTTCATCTCTATATCACACGATATTCATCAATCGAAGGCTTTTCTAAACTCAGACTCTCGAATTCCGCGGAAGATTATTGTATTACACAGTGCTGCTGAATACTGTTTGACAGTTTGATTCCGTCTTTTGTGCGAAGTATCTTTGTGAAAATATCAATATTAAGAGTAAGGTATTCATGAAAAATATTGTTAATTAATTTTTTAGGAACAATAGAAATGATTAAAACGCTATTTGGCGCGTGGCGTTTAACAATAGTATATGAAAATATATACTGTTGTAATCTTATATTTATTTAATACAAACATTTAAAAATGGGAATCTTATTTCCTTTTGGTTTCCAATTTGAAATTTTTATTCATAATGAACTATTAGGATTTATTAGCAACAAATTGATTTAAGTTTGATGAAAATCTTCTGATATTAGCGATTATGTTCTTCAATTTTTAATGTGGTATTTCATACAAAAAACCATACATTCATGTCCTGACAAATGAGACTGACCTTTATCTGGTGAACTGCGAATGTCCTCACACAAGACCCGTTTCCTCCTACCCTTGGTTGCGATGAAAAACTCGTCCTGGCCTCCAGTAATGTTCTCCTTTGAAAACTACCTCGTATCGCTCTCGTTCCTGCTTTTCTCGTGATGCCGTGTTCTACCTTTTTCGAACCACTTCAATCAGCTACCGGGACACTCTTTGCTCAAGGAGATTCTTTTCTCTCGACTCGGCCTACCTCTCGTTCCGATGGGTACTCAACACTCGCGGAATTATACCGGCTTTTTCACTCTTCGTACACTACCGTCTACCACTGGACTTCACCTCTCGACCGCTCAAAACATTCTGATCTCTCATCCTCATTCAATCCCCTACTTTCTCAATATCCCTTCCAGATTCAAAAATCAACATTCCACCACAAATTTTAATTTGCCGTATTCCTCAATACCAACTTTTAATCTTTCTAAATATGTTTAATGGATTTCAAGAAAAAATAATCATTTCCCAATTTAAACTTACTTTCTACTTTTTACAAAACTTAATGACCTATTATCTATTTCACTGATTCTGAAAATTGAAGATCTTTTATATTAATTTGAATTTTGCTTATAATTATAAATTTTAATTCTCCTATCAAATAGGAATATAACAATACATACACACACCCAAACTTATATGGAATCATTTGATATTTCTTATTATTTGGTGCGAATTTAAAAAAAATACACGAAGTCAAACAATATTCATTTTAACGCAATTTAATAACAAATACATAACAATTAAATAAAACAATAAAGTATTTAACAAACAAATTGGAAGTAGTTGTTTTAAAGTCAGCATAAAAAATTTCAATGTAAAACAAATAATGTTTAAATTGTTTTATATTACGTCAGATGACCTTCGTTGCCATGAAAAAATACATTCAGTGACATTAATGACAATTAATGTTTTAAAAATTATAAAAGTGATGACTTTCAACCGTAAAATATTTATAACAACTGTGTGTTTAATTGTACTAATTTGTACTTACATAAATAAATTACAATAAAATTTTGGTTTTGAACAGTTTTATTCATGAAATAATCGCAACAAATTGCACTCGATCTCTAAAATTTATATAGAATTTTAAAGCTCGTGTGCAATTACTGCTGATAATTCGATAAAATAAAATTATTTTGACATAATATTTAAAAGTCAGATCAGTAGACAAATCAGTAGTCATGAAAACCAATATCGGCGTCGTGGTAACCCATTATATTGAAAGTTTGTTTTTGACAACCTTGTTATAGTATCCTCCTCTCTTTATAGCAGTTGTTATGTAATGTTTTATGTCAGTTCATATTTTATTAATTGTCAAAATATATTTATCGAAATGTCCTACTTATTCAATCTGCAGATATAACAAATTGGCGACGAGGTAAATCATTGAATAACCAGATTTTTAAACTACATATCAAACATGGATCCAGATCAATTTAAACAATTTATGATGGTAAACCAGGAAATTTTAAACCAACTGCATAAAAGTTTGGCAAGTACTTCAAATTCAAATAATACTAATAATTTTATACTTCTATTCGAAAATTTTGATGAACAAAAAGAAAACTTCAAAATTTACATAGAACGTTTCGAAAACTACCTTAAAATCAAACACGTTTTCGATGACAAGAAATTTGCTTTAGACTTACTATTGAATTCTATTGGCTCTGCAACTTTTTCAATGCTTTCATCTTTAGTTGCACCTCACAAAATTAGAGATTTTGATTACAACACCATTGTAAAGAAACTTGATAATCGCCTGAATCCAAAGAAAAATATTTTAGTGTTGCAGCATAAATTTCTTTCCTTATATCAACAAGAAAATCAGTCAATTTCCGAATATACTACTGCTCTAAAACAAGCTACTCTTGAATGTGAATTTATCCCTACGTGCGAATGTCAGGCAAACATTTCTGAACATTTTTACGAGCTCAGTTTATTCGAGGCATCAATGATAACTTAATTAGAGAACGTCTGCTGGAATCCAATGAAAAATCATTTGAAAAATTAGAAGAAAAGGCTTTAATCTTAGAATCTTCAATTATCGACAGCAAAGAATTTTCATCAAGTAACAATTCTTTAAATATCAACCAAATCAATCAATCTAGACAGAGACCAAATTCAGCGTCTTATAATAGGAAGCGTTCCCAGTCTAGATCAAGAATCAATTTTCAAGAGTTGGGGATAGACAATCGATGTTTACGATGTGGTCAGCAACATCTTGTTAAAAACTGTAAAATCAATCCTAAACGACTTTTTTGCAAAGGTTGTAAAAAATATGGTCACGTCATTTTAGTCTGTATTTCAACGCTTTTAGCAAACAAAGATAAAACTAACTCGACCCATCATCTAATTAATGAATATCAACGATCAACCAGCGAAACAGAACCAGAGGATACTTTTGGCATTAATAAAATTGTAGATATTTATGAAAATCAATCTTACACGGATGCTCAAAAGTTTTATGTGACAGTCCTTATTAAAAACAAACCGGCAACATTTGAAGTTGATTCTGGAGCAGGATTTACACTCATCTCAGAATCAAAATTTAAAGAACTAGATCTTGATTTACCACTTCAAAAATCCGATATTGCCTTTAGATCATATACAAAAAACGTATTTTATCCCCTAGGGAAAGCAAAAACATCAATACAATATCAAAATAAAATTTCAACAGAAGAATTTTACGTAGTTCCTGATGAATTAGACTCTTTATTAGGGCGTGTATGGATAAGACATTTAAACATTAACCTTCAAGATATCGATAGCTCAACAGGAATCAGACAAATCAAAAATATACCGGCTAATGAAGAAGAATTTGTTCAAAAATATTCAGACATATTTGAAGAATCAATTGGACTTGTATCAAATTTTAAAGTAAATTTGCAACTACGTAAAAATGCCAAGCCAGTCTATTTTAAAGAACGAGATGTACCGTATGAACTTAGAGAGAAAGTTGAGAAAGAACTTGACAACTTAGAAGCTCAAGGAATTATATCGAAAGTCAACCATAGTGATTGGGGTTCACTACTGGTTGTTATTCCAAAAGCTGATGGAGGTGTAAGACTTTGTGTAGATTACAAAATTGGTGTTAATGAGAGAATTGTGTCCGCAAATTATCCAATCAGAAAAATCGAAGATATATTGAACAGCTTAAAAGATTCACGATATTTTTGTCGATTGGATCTGTTCAAAGCATATCTTCATCTAGCAGTAGACGAAGAGAGCAGTATTATCCAAACTATATCAACACATCGAGGAACATATCGAATGCATCGACTGTCTTTTGGAATTAAAACTGCCCCTTCAGAGTTCAATCGAATTATTGATCAAATTCTATCTGGTCTATCAAAAACTCACTCATACTTTGATGACATTATTGTTCATGGATCCAGTAAACAAGAATGTCGACAAAATCTTGACGCATGCCTTCAACGACTAAAAATGTTCAATCTACACCTTAATCGCAAAAAGTGTGCTTTTTTCGAAACCAGTACAGAATATCTTGATCATCTTATCAAGCACAACGAAATATTAAAGTCTCCAAAAAAGATTCAAGCTATTCTCGACATGCCACGTCCCACAGATGTGGATGGAGTTCGGAGGTTTCTTGGTATGGTAATGTATTGTACCCGATTCATTCCTAATGCTTCAACTAAAACGTACCCTCTACGGAAACTTTTACAGAAAAGAGCAAAATTTATTTGGAATAATTCATGTGAAACAGCTTTCAACAAATTAAAAGAGGAAATTGCGAGTGATCAAGTTCTAATTCCATATGACCCAAGTTTGCCCGTAGTATTAGCTTGTGATGCAAGTCCAACCGGTGTTGCAGGGGTACTATCTCATGTTATTGATGGAATCGAAAGGCCTATCGCATTTGCTTCAAGATCTCTTACCAAATGTGAACAAAATTATAGTCAGTTAGACAGAGAAGCACTTGCAATTATGTTTTCAGTAAACCACTTCTTCATGTATCTTTTTGGGCGTAAGTTTAAACTCATCACTGATAACAGCCCTCTTACGAGAATTTTTCATCAAAATTCAAAATTACCTTTAATGACTTCTGCTAGACTACTTCGATATGCATCATTTTTATCAGGATTTGATTACGAAGTCGAATACAGGAAATCTGCTGATCACGTTAACGTCGACTGTTTTTCTAGAGCTTCTATCAATCAACCTTCATCTTCTTTAGAAAAAATTCTCAACGAAGAAATTAAATCTATCTGTCATGAGTCAATAAAAGAAATTTCAACATACGATCTAACCTATCAAAATATCAAAGATGCCACAGACGAAGATCCTATTTTATCAAGAATTAAATCTGATTTAAAATCACAAAATCAAAATGAACATGATTTTATTTTAGAAGACGAGATCCTTTTTAAAGGTCAGAGAATTGTTATTCCAACTCAACTCCAACGACTGGTCCTATCGGAACTCCACAGAACTCACATAGGTATTACAAAGATGAAACAACTTGCAAGAAAGTATTGCTATTGGAAAAACATTGACAAAGACATTGAAATTATGGTCAAGTCATGTCAACCTTGCGCTGAAATTCGAAAATCACCTTCAAAAGCTCCACTGCACCACTGGGATACTCCAACAGAAAATTGGGACCGCATCCATATTGATTATGTGGGTCCATTCCAAGGTTTTTATTTTTTTGTTGTGGTTGACGCTAAATCACGCTGGGCTGAAATCAAAATTCTTAGGGATGCGCCAACATCAGAAAAAACCATCGATCTTCTGTTAGAGATATTTTCTACCCACGGATATCCTCAAGTTATGGTGTCAGACAACGCTACAATTTTTGTAAGTGATCAATTTAAAAATTTTTCAAAAACTCATGGTATTTTTCAAAAGTTTATTGCTCCTGGTCATCCTGCTACAAACGGCTTAGCTGAACGAAACGTTCAAACCCTAAAAATGAGACTAAAAGCTATGTCTACTGATCGTTTACCCATGAGTAAGAAAGTACAAGAAATTCTTTTAAAATATAGAGCGACACCACTTTCCTGTGGAAAATCACCAGCTGAAATGTACCTGAACAGATGTTTAAGAATCAAACTCGACGCACTACGTCCACCAAAACTTAGAAGATCAGAAAATCAACCCAATGGTGCAAGACAATTAAATGTGGGGGAGAGAGTACAAGTACGGTATTACCAAGGTAACCAGGAACTTTGGAAATTTGGCACAATTGTTAAGAAGTATGGATTGTTACATTACGAAGTCCAACTTGATGATGGCTATTGTTTAAAAGGTCACATTGACCAAATTCGTAAAACCATGGTACCTAAAAAGAATGTAACCTTTGTAAACGAACCAGAAGTAATTCATTATCAGCCACAGTATCAAGAACTCCCCCTGCATCTTCTGCCATCTATCCAACCTCCAGTCCATTTACATCCAAATCCAATCAGCGAAAATCTAGGTCCAATGATAGAACCTGATCATCCTGATAATGAACTGGTACTCATTAATGAACCTGCTACGGTACCCATTAATGAACCTGCTGTTGAAGAACGTAATGATCTTCCACAGTTAGGAAGATCTGAACGGATTCGACTTTTCAAGTCAAGATTTTAGATTTAGGTTTTTAATTCTTTTCTATTTTTTTAAGTTCAAAATAGCGTGGGAGATTATAGTATCCTCCCCTATTTATAGCAGTTGTTATGTAATGTTATATGTAGTTATGTCAGTTCATATTTTATTAATTGTCAAAATATATTTATCGAAATGTCCTACTTATTCAATCTGCAGATATAACACTTGTCAAAGAATTAATTTGTGTATTTTCACTTCTAAATAAAAATTGATATAACTCTATTTTTTGTGGCTTTTTTCCAAACGTACGGCCCTAAAAAAATATTGTTCCTGACTCATGCGGAAAGTGTCTTCCCCGCACTCGACTGCTTGCCCGAACTCCACTATCGCGTCGTTCGGGTCAACGGCAGTCTCGTGCGTGAAAGTATCACTTTCCGCACTAGTTAGGAAAATAACTATTTTTGCAATTTCGCCATTTTTTGGCAATTATATTAACAATAAATGAGTATATCAAACTTTGTAATATGCCATGTTAAAGATTTTTCCATGCTCTCGAAGGTGTTTGTACCAAAAAACTAAAGTTTCACTGTTTTTCATTAATATGGAAAAAAAAAGGAAAAAAGGCCGTTTTGACACTAAATTGTTTATAAATAAAAATGGCTATCATATCCTACGCAGAAAATAGTTACATGTTCTTATCAGTTATATTTGTTCTTATCGGTATTACCTGTCGAAAAAACGCTTGAGTACCCTGGCTATTGAAGTGTAATGGAAAAAACTTATTACCCTGGACTACAGCTCTCTAGTTCTGTTGTGTTGTGCAGTTGTTTCTGCTTGTTTTGCCGGTTCTTCGGCTCACCTTATTTTATCTCTTTTTGCATCTTTTTAACTGAGTTATTTATTGTTTTATTTATTTATTGTGTTGAGTACTGTTTGACAATTTGATTCTTTTTTTATGCGAAGAATCTTTATGAAAATATCAATATTAGGAGTACATAAGTGTCTATGAAAAATATTTTTGATTAATTTTTTTAGTAACAGTAAAAACCATTCCAAAGCTATTTCGCTCGTAGCATTTAGATAATAATATAATAGTATATGAGAATAATATCACATAAATATGGTAAATAGCTACTGCATTACCATTGCGGCTTTTAGATTGAAAGCCGTTAACTATTATAATGCAAATTTCAAACCTGAATAAAGTTGCGTTCACTATTTGTATGTTAGTATCTCTATTGAAAACCCCAATGCATTTAATAACATGAAGTAATACCGCGTAGATAAAACATATAGAACGTTTCACGAACTTGCGAATATTTTGCATTAGGGACGAAAGTTTTGATTTAGGCCAGATTTATGTTAGGACGGGGACGTGGACGACACTGTTGTGTGACGGGGCGCGTTGAAGATTCATCTGATATAAAAAGCATTGGCTAGTTTATCATATAACGGAACGGGGCGACACCTGTGAGTTCCGGGGACGTGCGCTTTCTATGGTTCTTACGACACGTATCGTGCACGCCCTGTCCTAACATATTATTATATCAGCCCTTACGGTTCGCTGTGCTATCGTAACTAGAAAGTTAAAAACAAATCCTCACAACATTTGAAGCACTGTCCAATATAATAACCCGGTCTATATAGACATTTCAAATAACAAAAATTGCCGGAGAGCCAAATTTTGGTGGAGAGCTAGGGTATACCATAACAAATAAAGTTTAAAAAGTCCCCATTGATCCCATGTGTGCGTCAAAAGTTATTGGGGGTCAAAGGTCAAAATTTGAGATTTTTTGGATTTTTTTCGAAAACGGTAAGTTTTATAAAAAAAAAACCTTAAACCAAAGTTGTAGATCTTAAAATTCTCTACAAAAATATTCCTTACTATTTTTTTCCTAAGAGTTGCCATTCCTGAGATATCGCGATTCAAAGAGTCACATTATACATGATATGCACACGTTTCCACACCACCTGTGAGGTAGTGTACTCGGCGCGTTTTTTTTACCGTGGTTTCCCCTGTAGGCCTACTCCACTAACTGTTTTGACGATTTTAGGATAATTTAAGAAAACAATACCGGTCGAGTTCTAGATATTACCTTATTATTGATATTGATTATTGATATTGCTATTGATTATTAGGTTAACTATTGTTTTGATTTCTTTAGATAGTTTTGGGAGTCACAACTTGGATAATACCCATTATATGAAGCGTATCATTTCCGTCCAAAGTATTTACATTAATGTCAGCATTGTCTGCAACATATTGGATGAATGTGCCTCTTTCTGGTGGTAAAATGTGAGGTGGATGACTGAAAACTGCTGCTGCTTCATAGTTCATTGTTTCACTGTAAGAGGCGCATAAACCAAGAGACGAAAAAATTTGTATGAGACGTTTCGAAGCAAACCGCTGATGAAAAAAAAACTGAAAGACCTAGCTGTAGTTTAGATTTAAAGGTTCTAGGCCGAACAGCTGTCATGATGCAGTGGCTAATATTCGTATAAACTAATTTTAGATGCTCTAAATTATGACGCTTGTTTTTTAAGATGACTTGTTCCAAAAAATATGACAATGATTCGGGAATATCGTTATTTATATCCTCGAACATTCTACCTGGTGGTGGGTACATAGTATTATCGAAAACACAAGATTGAATATCTTCACGAACAATTGCTGCTGCGGCTTTCAAAGTTTTTAACCGCTTGTCTTTTTTATCAGACCAGACTTGACTTAAAGTATCTTGGTAATTGTCAATAAAACAAATAAATGTTAATTGTCCAGGCTTTTCTTTAATAATAATTCTACTACCACACTTCAATTTCAATCGTATTTTTATAGTTCTGTCATCTAAAACTACATCTTGACGAACATTCTTTAATTCATCCAACGAAAACTGGCAATCATCACTCGTTTCTATGAATTGAAACATTTTCTCCATCGCAGTTCAATCGCAAAATTAATACGTTCAAGAACAGCCTTCGAAACATCATCAGAACGATCTTTAGCTAATTTCGACAGGGATTCTTTGAATTTTAGTGTAGTCACGTTACGAATTATTTTTCGAAGATGCTGTGCTTTCTTTATCTCAGATTCTTCATTGGCTTCATTGCCACAAAATAAACAGTATTTTTTAAAACAAAGATGTGATTTACTTACTCGCGTTCTAGTATGAGGTGGACTTACTTTTGAAGTAGGTACTAGCCTGTTCCTCCTCACGTTGTCTTTTCACTGCAGCGATTGAAGTTTTCCGAATGTATGATTTTCTGCAATTCACGTGTATTGTAACGGATTTTTGAGTTCTTAAATACTCAATAAACTCATCACCTCTCTCGACACTAGCCTCGATTAAATTTGGCATTCCACGATCAACCACAACTGTTTTAGTTTCACTTAAAAGTTTATTGCAAATAAAGCAAAACTGAGACATTTTTAAAACTATAAAATTGTACAAATAATGGTAACGGTACTAAATAGTAGACGCTTGTAATAAGTACTTATATTCACTTGAACTGAACCTGTAGCACTAAAAGAAACAAGAAACAGATAATATTATGAACCAGTCATGAACCAGATTGGTATAGCCAAATGTTTTTCAAGGCCACGTGGATAGAGGAAATTCAGTTTGGGACTGATTACCTTTTGAAGAAATATTTTCAGAATAGTATAATATACTATATAAAAGAGACACAAATAGGCATTTATATTTGTCTTAAGGGCCACATATGTATATACGTGGCTTATATGTGCATATAATGTATAAAGTAACTTTTAAAATCGCGATATCTCAGGAGTGGTAACTCTTAGGAAAAAAATTGTAAGGACAATTTTTGTAGAGAATGTTAAGATCTACAACTTTGGTTTGAGGTTTTTTTTTGATAAAACTTACCGTTTTCGAAAAAAATCCAAAAAATCTCAAATTTTGACCTTTGACCCCGAATAACTTTTGACGCACACATGGGATCGATGGGGACTTTTTAAACGTTATTTGTTATGGTATACCCTAGCTCTCCACCAAAATTTGGCTCTCCGGCAATTTTTGTTATTTGCCAAGCATTTTGATGTCTAAGTTGACCGGATTATAAGCAAAAATACTATTTTACTCTTTCTAAATTGTATCGGCAAGTACTTACTGATAAAATAATAACAATAACACTGAAAATTATATCAAGAATTAAGAATTAGATCCATACTCATAATCACTGTCGTCGGTAGCTTCACGTGGATTGTAAATTATGACTGGGTTAATTGCTTCGATATGATTTTCACGCATCTAACGTTGTTCTATTCATTTTTTGCATTTCTGCAAAATTTGTTTCCCGAATTGTAGGGATTATCATAATCATACATCTCCAAGTGGAGCAAAGGGCACCATGAAGTGTTTCAAGTAGCATAAGGTATGATGGTGAGGTTGCTAGTCCCACTCTTCATCAGTTGAGTCCCGACCAATTTTCTTTACTAGTTTTCCCCATTCTCTTCTGTTTTTTGGTATCTTTTTGCACCAGTCCATCTTAAATTATGTTCTTTAAGTTCTTTCTCTATTGTTCTTTTGCACGTATAAGATGGTCTTCCTTTTCTTCTTTTGCCTTGAGTATTGTAATGTAGAGCTTGTCTAGCAATATTTGTTGCTGGTTTTGGTAAGGTATGCCCTATCTACTTCCATTTCCGTTTTTTATTTTATGTTCTATTATTTCTTCATTCGTTAGTCTCCACAATTCGTCATTAGTGATTTTGTTCGGCCAAAATATTCTTAGTAGTAATTACACAAGAACTCTGAAATTATTGAATTTTTCCCGAGTGACATTTTGACAGTTTTAATTTCACGAGCCGAAGGCGAGTGAAATTATGTCAAAGTGTCACGAGAGCAAAAATTCTATATTAATTTCAGAGGTAGAGTGCAAATATTCTATATTAATTTCAGAGGTAGAGTGCAATTTGTTGCGATTATTTCATGAACAAAACTGTTCAAAACCAAAATTTTATTGTAATTTATTTATGTAAGTACCATTAAACACACAGTTTTTATAAATATTTGACGACTGAAATATTTGTCATCACTTTTATAATTTTTAAAACATTAATTGTCATTAATGTCACTAGATGTATTTTTTCGTAGCAACGAAGGGCATCTGACGTAATATACTTAACGACGGGAGATTATCAAAAATTATCGATTTAATTCAGATTTCTGTAGCTTTCTATTGGTCAGAATCTCGTATGAATGAAATAATCAGTATAATACGTAGGCAATTGTTAATGAATAATTGTATTTTCTGAAAGAATTATTGTTTATGGTGTTTCCATGCTTCTGCTTTATATAACAGGATAGACCTTACATTAGTTTCAAATAATCGTAGCTTTGTTCTTCTTCTGATGTTTGTCGAGGCGCATATCTTGCGTAAAGGTTTGAAAGCGTTTTGTGCCAAGCTTATTCTTTATGTTATGTCTTTTTCTGAGGCCTCCCGTTGTGTTTACCAGACTGCCCAAATAACAGAAATCTTTTATTTCTCCTATTTGTTTCCCTTTTAAATATATATTATTTCCGTTCGTTTCCCAATTTGATAATATATAAGCCGGTTGTTTTTGCTATGTTGTTCAATCTGATGATTTTGTTTTGCATGTGTTATCTGTTTGATGTTATGAGGCACATGTCGTCAGCGAACTGTAGATCGTCTAATTTGCTAAATGGTTACCATTGTATACCTTCTAATATAACTGGTTTGTACTGTCACCCTGGGAGCTAAGGGTGGTAGTACTTCAGGTTCTTCTCAATGCTAAATAGTTAAGGGAGAATGAGACATCTTACCTCGACGAACACCAAGTTTATTCCGTCTTTTAATTATTTATTTTCAACAATCAAACTATGATCTTCCACGGATTGCTTATTTAGCACCCATGGCTCAGTATTTAGAACACCTAATATTTAAATAAACAATGAAGGTAAATATTAGTCGATAATACACAATCTTGACCCAGTTCAAAATTGGATAGTATTTTACATTTTTATTAATTTATCTTGTAATACTTATGAATATCTTTATCTCTCTTATTACAGCACAACCTGTTTTTTATCTTCAGTTTGTTCAATATCTAATCTATGACCATTATAAACAACGTCGGTGACAAGACACACCCCTGTCTTACTCCCTTTTTGATGCTCCCTACTTGTTGGGATAGTTCCCTTCACGTTCAACTCTAGCAAAACACTGGTCGTAGAAAAGCCTTATTACTCTTAAATATTTGTCTGGTATTCCATTTTGTTTTAATATCTTTCACTACATATTACGATTTATTGAATCAAATACTTATTCGAAGTCTACAAAGTTGATATAAACTTCCTGATTCATTTCCGCTGATTGTTTCAAGTTCATTCTTAGGGTATTTATATGGTCAATGCAAGAACTGTTCGGTATGAGTCCTATTTGGTTAATTTTTAATTTTTCATTTATGGCATCTTTAATTCTCTCCAATATTATCCTGGTCATTATTTTGGTAGCTACAGTGAGGAGAGTGATTGGTCTCTAGTTTTCGCATAGTGTGAGATTTTCTTTCTTTGGTAGCTTTATTATAACTTCTTCACCCCAATTTTTGGTATCTTTTCCTCGATCCAAATTTTTTTCAATAGTAAGTAGTACATATCCACTGAGAAGTTAAAGTGTTATTTTATCAGTTCTGCGGGAATTACATCAACACCCGCCACTTTGTCGTTTTTTTTTAATATTAATAGCATACCTTATTTCGTCCTTCGTAAATTCGTCTTTTCTAATGTATAATGTTTCGTTTCTCTCAGTTGCTTCCATCTGTATTTGTAATTCAATTCCTTCCTCATAGAGTTCTGCGAAGAACTGTGTTAATCTTTGTGCGATTTCTTTTGGAATTATGACTGTTTCTCCTTCTTTTCCCATTAGTTTCGTTCCTTGCTTGTTCTTACCCCCTTTAATTTCTTTTGTTATTGAGTAAAGTGTCCTTGTGTCATGCATTCTCGCTGCTTCCTCTGCCTTTTCTGCCATTTGTTCCATATACAGCCTTTTATCTGTTATGGCTTATTTTTTACCTTTTTTATGTTTTCTATGTATTTTCCATGTATTTCTTTCCGTTTTATTGGGTTTGTTGTTCTGATCAATCAGGTTTTGATTGCTCTTCTTTCCTTGATTTTGTTTAAGTGTCTAGCGTTATCCATGGTTGATCAGCTTTCCCCTTATATCCTAATATCTATTTCCCTACTTCCGTGTACGCGTTTTTATATTCCCCATATACCTTAAATGCTAAATTTTCCTACTTGTTTTAAGTTTCCCACACGCCTTTCCAACGTTTCTTGGTATTTGTTTGTTTTGCTAGAATCTCTTTTGTTTGTATTGAATTTTCTATGTTTTTTGTTTGATTTATAATAAATTGGCTCTAAGGCTAATTTTTATTTTTGCCCTCACTAATACGTGGTCTGATGCACAGTTCGGCTCCTCTCATTGGTCTCGCATCTCATAAGGAATTTTTTCACTTCCTTTCAATGAGAATATGGTCAATGTGGTTCTTAAATTTCCCTCCTAGTAACGTCCATCTTGTTTTATGGATATCTTTATGTTGGAATAATGTTCCCCCAATTATCAAATCATTTGTCGAGCACACTTAAAGAGTATTAATCTCATGCCATTGTTATTCCTTTGTCCCATACCATAATTTCCCATTACATGTTCCTTTCCATTATTATTATATCCTACTTTGGCATTCCAATCCTCCAAAACGAGTTTTAAATCCCGTTTAAAATTCTTTTAAAAAATTTTTAAGAAAATTCCTTTGTTTCATGTTCTTGTTGAATTGTTGGAGCATACACATTAATTATTATTAAGTTTCTAAATTTGCTTCGAAATCTTCCTGCTTGCCTTTAGGATTTCCATTTTTTGCTTCCACTTGTTAGCTTAACAAGGACCGGTCTTTCCGAGTTTTTAGTTTTGCCGCCTAATCTTCTAATTTCTGTGGTCTCTTGGTCTGCTCTACAATGTACTTCCATTTTCTTCATGACTTCCTGTACTTTGTTTTACAACATTCGAGTATCTTCATTTTCTGTTTCTTCAATACCGTATACAGGGTGAGGCGGATAAAGGGCCTATTAGAAATATCTCGAGAACTAATTGTAAGAGAATCATGAAAATTGGAATACAGGGTTTTGAGGTATGGACTATTTAATGAAAATGTTTTGGTCTCTTTGCTACTTCCGGTTATACCGGAAGTTTTTTGTGTAGAAAAGCTTGTACATGTGTGAGATTGTGAATACAATCTCAAGATTGGACTGTATGTATGAGGATTGCTAGGTTCAGGTTTAATTGGGAGTATAAAGTATAAGATTTTATACAGACAATATTGATATTTATATAAAGAGTCTTACCAGGTTGTGCAACGTTGTAGATCACTAGAGCCGCGTAAGAAATAGGAGCGATCAAATGGTACTATTGAACAGGGCTGGCTTGAGATTTATTTAAATTAAGGGTTGTAATAAGGTATTTACTGCAGTAAAAAATATAAGGATATTTTTTGCATGTGAAAATTGAACAGATTTTAACTTCGTTTTTTTTTTAATAGGATATTTTGTATGTATATTGTTACATTTTTGGATTCTGCTCAATGTCTTATATCTTAAAATATGAAGTTTTCTTATATTATATCTTCTTCTTTAGGTGCCGTGTCTGTATTCAGACGTTGGCCCGTCATCATGTTTACAATTTCCTGAAATCTCTCTCTATCGGCTGCTGCGCGAAATAATTCTTCTACTGTGCAGCCACACCATTGTCTAATATTACGCAGCCATGAAAGTTTCTTTCGACCAATCCATCTGTTTCCCTCCACTATTCTTTGTATTATAAGGCGAAGCAGATGGTATTTAGGTCCTCTAATTATATGGCCGAAGTATCCTGTTTTTCTCCTCTTTATGATGCTTATGAGCAGACGTTCCGAATTCATCATTTGAAGAACATCTTCATTGGAAGTGTGCGAAACCCACGATATCTTTAGGATTCGTCGATAGCACCACAATTCGAATGCTTCTATTTTGTTTAGCATTGTGGTTTTTAACGTCCATGTCTCACAACCATACAATAGGATAGACCACACATAACATTTCAGCACCTTCTTTCGAATATTCATCGACAGGTTTCTATTACAGAAAACTGGTTTCCAGGTCATAAAAGCCTTCCGTGATATTTCGATCCTAGTTATTATCTCTTCATCAGAGTCACAATTTACATTTAACCAGCTGCCAAGGTACTTGAAATTATTTACCCGTTCTAACTCCTCTCCATCAAGAGAAAGCTGACCTTGATCTATATTAATCTTTCCAACTGCCATCCACTTTGCTTTTGAAATGTTGATTTTAAGGCCTCTCCGATAGCTTGCTTCACTGACTAGATTTAGTAGTGTCTGAAGATCTTGTAAATTTTCAGCAAGAATGGCTGTATCGTCAGCGTATTCTAATATTGTTGATTACTTCTCCGCCTAGCCTTACTCCCTCTTGTCTGTCATCCAAAGTCTCCCTAAAGATTTCTTCAGAGTACAGAATAAAAAGGGTGGGTGATAAAACACAACCTTGTCGTACTCCACGTTTTATCGGCAGTTTTTCAGTACGACTTTCTCCAATTTAGATAGAGGCTACTTGATTGTTACATAAGTATTTCAGCAGTCTTATATCGTAGTGGTCAAGTCCTGCTGCCTGCAGGCAATCGAAAAGTGTATCATGTTGTACTCGGTCGAATGCCTTCTCGAAGTCGATGAAACAAACATAAACGTTCTTTCGGAATTCACAACTTTTTTGTAATAGAACGCGCATACAAAATAGTGCTTCTCTAGTTCCTAGACCATTTCTAAATCCAAATTGCTTATTACCCATTCTAGTTTCGCACAGAAGGAATACTCGGTTTTGTATAATACGTAAAAGTATCTTAAGTGTGTGACTCATCAAACTGATTAGTCTAAAATCGCTGCATTTGGTGGGCCTACTTTTCTTTGGTAATGTTATAAACAGTGACTCCAACCAATCATCTGTTATTTTTTCTTCGTTGTAAATTTTGTTAAAGAAAGTAGTCAAGTAGGTAATGTTTTCCTCATCCAAAAGTTTAAGTAGCTCAACAGGGATTTGATCTGGCCCAGGTACTTTATTGTTTTTGGCTTGTTGTATTGCTTTTATGACTTCTGACTTCAGTATACTGGGACCTCTGTCTAATTGGTTGTCGCAGGTAGTATTTGGAGCATTTTCTCGAGAAGCATCGTCAAAAAGGTCACTGATGTGTCTCTCCCATTCTTTGCACTGTTGTTCGTGATCACAAATTTTTCCGTCTGCGGTTTTAAGTACGTGAGCATTTTTCTGTTTTCTAATTCCGGAGGTATATTTAAGTTTCTTGTGGAGGTTGAAACTGTCATGCTTTTTTTAGAGGTCTTCTATTTCTTCACATGAATTCTCGAGCCAGGATTCTTTGGCCTGTTTAATTTTTCTTTTTATGTTCTTTTTGTGTTCTTTTTATTTTTGTATTTTCGTCGAACTTCCATCAAGTCTAGAATTTCTTGGTTCATCCATTCATTTTTTGCCAACATTGTAGGTGTTTTTAAAGATTCCCTTACGTCCTCTAAAATCGAGTTTTGAATATCCTACCAACATTCGTTAATAGTTTTGTTTTCGTTTGGTATATTTGATATTCTGTGCATTTTACTATTTATCTGCTATGTGTTCGCGCGTTTGGGTGTTTTTAAGGGGGTCGAGATATATCTTACTAGGCTTAGTTGGCTTTGTTAGTTTCTTTAATTTAATTTGTATTTTGGAGCAGAGTAAATTATGATTTGAGTTTATGTCGGCGCCGGGGTAAGCTCTTACATCTTTAATATTGTTCCGAAATCGATGGTTTATTAGGATGTAGTCTATTTGACTCTGTACTATTTTACCTTGATGTCCATCTTGAGGGGATTTCCACGTGTAGAGATGCCTTTCTGGAAATTGAAACCAGGTATTTGTAATGAAGAAGTCATTTTTTTGGCAAAATTCTATTAGATGCTCACCTCTTTGATTTCTCTCTCCCAAGCCGAACTTTCCGGTGATGTTTTGTGTCATCTTTTGTCCAACTTTAGCGTTAAAATCTCCCATAATTATTGTCGTTTCGTGTTTCTTTGTTGTTTTTAGCACTTCTTCTATTTGATGGTAGGATTCTTCCATTTTCTGCTCATCTGCATCTGTAGTGGGAGCATAAACTTGGATGATATTTATATTTACAGGTTTAGCATTCAGCTGTATTAAAATTACTCTGTCTGACATTGGGATGAAGTTAGTCACATATTTACTAATATGCTGTTTCATAATTATTGCTACTCCGTTTCGATGCATAAATATGGTCTTGATTTCCAGAAAAATAAACGGCGTATCCGTGTGCTATTAAATTCCCTGTATTTGGCCATCTTGTTTCTTATATCTTCTTGTATATTATATAGGGTAGTTTAAAAGATAATTACCTAATATTAATAATAATTTAAATAATAATTAGTTTTCCTATAAATTTTGTAGCAAATTTCACCCCCTGTAGAATTGTGCTGATTTGATATACAGTTTAATTTTAGTATACAGGGTTGGTCGAATCTCGGAATAAGTTTTCATAAATTAAACACCCTGTATTTTTGTATTGTAATGAATGATATTTTATAGTACTTTTTTATTTCTTAAGAATTTCTTATACTTAACTGCTTTAATTTGTAGGTTATTCGTAGTCCTTTAAGCCAACCATTAATTGCAACAAAAATTACGTGAAATTTTATTAGGTTTGCTGTGAAAATATTCAATCGTAAATCATTTTTCGCAAAATAAACACATATTAATCTCGACTTACTCTTAATTTATTAATACTGGTTGATATATCACAACACCCACTTAGTTAAGATTGTTGGTGTGTTTAATACTAATCAAAACATACACTATTCTATCTAGTTGGCTATGACTTTGACATTAAATATGCTTAAACATTTGCTTTGCTTAAACTTTCTTCTATTTTTGAAGTTCCAGTTGCTTTGCTACCATTACTCACATGAAGTTTTCTAATGAGGAACTGATTCAGATGTTTTTTTTTTGTTCTAGGAGAGTATAAAAAATAAAAATGTGTTACTAGCAATAAGAATTTATCATCAGCAATGCCATGATAGGTGAAAATCAAAAAGAGAAATTTTCAAAATTTACTAGAGCGGTTTCAACGAACTAGACATTTAGATTACGAGAAATCTGATCGAACAAAAAGTATTGTAAATGATTAAAATGAATTAAATGTTAGTGTCACTGAGAATCTGCATATTAGCATGAACGTTCTCGTAATCTAAGTCTCTAGTACGTCAAAACTATTCTAGTAAACTTTGAAAAGTATCTCATCTTGGTTGTCATCTATCAGGGAATTGCAGATGATCAATTTTTATTGCTAGTAGTACACTTTGTTATACTCTCCTAGAACAAAAACTTTACTAATCAGTTCCCCATTACTCAAATGTATAATAATAATGCTAACAGAGCAACTGGAACTATAAATAAAAATAATATAATGTCTAATGTTTAAGCAAGTTTAGTGTCAAAGCCATAGCAAACTAGGTAGAGTTAGAATATGGTTTGTTTTTATTAATATTTTATGCACCAACAATATTTACAACCTAGGCATTTTGGTATCACATCCAATATTAATAAATTAAGGATCATTTTAAGTTAACATATATTTATTTTCAAAAATTTATTTATGATTGAATATTTTCACGGCAATCCTAATAAAATTTCACATAATTATTTTGCAATTAATGTCTGGCTTAAAGAACTACGATTAACTTACAAATTAAAGCAGTTAGGTATAGGGGATGCTTAAGAAATAAAAAAAGTACATACTGTAAAATATCATTTCATTACAATACTTCCATTTAAGAAAACTTAGAAAATGATCATTCCGAGTTTGAACCAACCCTGTATACTAAAATTAAACATTTCGCTATATTAATAACTTTTTTCTACAACCGTGTTAAAAATGCAATTTTTAGCACTCCATACGAGCGTTAAAAATGCTACTTTAAGGCAATAGTGCTTTAAAAAAAAATTTAAGGCACTGCAGTTCGTATTGACCGTATATGCAATTTTGATGTAATGTCAAAAAAATATAAAATTGGAATGTCAGTCAAGTTCAAGTAAAATTTTTGTAGATATTGTCCTGTAATTACTTTTGTAGAAAAATATTTTATGATATGCGTGTTAAAAAGTATATTTTTAAGGCACTCATGTGAATTGCAGAACTCGCTTTCGCTCATTCTGCAAACTTTCACATGCGTGCCTTAAACGTGTACTTTTAACACTTTTATCAAAAATAACTATTTTCTACAACCGTGTTAAAATGTAATTTTTAGCACTCCATAGGAGCGTTAAAAATGCTATTTTAAAGCACTAGTGCTTTAAAAATTTTAAGGCACTGCAGTTAAAAGTGAATTGTCCAATTGGGTAACGTCAAAATATTTATATTTAATTTATTAACATGAATATTAATAGTACAGCTTGCGTAATTTGAAAAAGGTGGTTTAAAAGGTTTTTTAAAATTTAATTTAAACTGTATTATTGCATTTTTAACCCGTTTGTAGAAAAAACAAATTTATGTAACGGTATAATATTTTCGCTAAGAATTTTTAGACATTCCCCTCGAGTGTAGACAAACAGTTCTACCTTTTACGGGTCATAGGTTTGATGGTTTCAGCAATTAACAAACATATTGTATTATTTTATAAATTTATAGCGTTTGTAGAAAAAATATTGTATGATATACGTGTTAAAAAGTACATTTTTAAGGCACTCATGTGAATTGCAGAATTCGCTTCGCTCATTCTGCAAACTTTAACATGCGTGCCTTTAATTATACTTTAAACACTTATATCATAAAAAAATATTAATAATAATTGACTAGATTAAAAATCACTTGAACATAAATGAATTTTTTGATATCAAATCAGTATAATTCTACAGGGTGTGAAGTTTGCTACAAAATTTATAAAAAACCGTAATTATCTTTTAAACTACCCTGTATAATATAACAAAACCTCATATTTTAAGAAAAAAGACATCGAGCCGAATCCAAAAATGTAAATATATACATGGTGTCCTATTATATTTCAAAGATACAAATTTAGTTAATGTTAAATTAGATTACCTCAATTAATTGTAATTAAAGTCAATATCATATTCGTTCTTTACATAAAATGCTTCTCAGTAATGACATCAACATTGAATCTATTACGCTTATTTCTTTTTCTATTAAACTAATTAGGTAACCAACATTCTTGATTACAAACCATAAAAGCGTTATAGCATTAAGAAACTTTTAATGAGCTTTTAAAAGTAGTAGCTTAATAATTTATCGTAAACTTTTTATGTTTTTTTATATTGCTAATATACTCTTATAGCCTTAATTAACATAAACTGGATTGCTTGATGCGTTTGCTTTTTTATTGTTAAAAACTACTTTGAAATAATTTTACTATAAAAACTATGGCTATTATAACACATAAGGATATGTATATTATAGTTTATGTAGGCTTTCTTGGTTTATTAGTCTGGGATGACTGAAATACTATTATGTCGGCAATTTTATGGCCGATGCTTCGACTAGCTGTGTTTCAGGTGTACGTACGTCTTATCTTAAAAATGTAAATCTGAACAATGAGAAGCTTTGGCAGGGACAAATCTTCTTCTTCTTCCTTCTTGTATGTAGGCTTTAAAGCCTGTTCCTTCTTCAATATTAGCCTCCTAATTTGTTTAAATTATGGCACCACCTATTTCTTGGTGTGCTAATGCTCCTTCGTTCATTTGGTGACTTATCTCGTGCTATTCGTACTATCTTATCATCTGCTATTCTACTAATTAGTGTTGCCCAAAATCGGTCTTGGTCTTGCAGTCTTGGTCTTGTTCTTGCGTTTTCGCAAGACCAAGACCAAGACCAAGACCGCCTAATTTTAGCAAGACCAGGACCAAGACTTAGCATGCAAGACTTAAGCAAGAACAAGACTAAGCCTGCGAGACTCTTGCGTCTTGCGGTTAGAACTGAAGGTCGTTTTAGGGAGTATATAGGAGAATAAAATATTTTGCACATCTTTAACAGCAGATGATTTCTTTGCTCTGAACTTAATTGTCCAGGTTTTTGGTACGAGTGTACCAATCAAACTGTGTTTTTAAATACATATTTTCTTAACATTCTGTTTTTTAATTCATTCGTTTATGCTGGATAATAAAAACTTAGGTACTTTTTTAACTAGCCATGTTTTTCATCAATGCAGGGTGTTTTAAATAAGTATGGTAACCTTACAGGCTAATTCAGCACCAAAAATAATGGCAGTTTGATTTATAAACATAGGTATGTCCTATTAGAGGTAAAATTCAATATCTACACTTTGTACTTGATGAGTTTTTCCATGAGCACAATTATTGGATATTGAGAAGTTAATGAATTTATCTCCATAAAGTATCATGACGTTGGGATTCAAAATGAAATAGGTAATGAATACAATGTTAATAAATAATTATTAAGTATATAAATAAGTTTATACAAAACAGTTGCCTCTATAGAAAATCACATGTTATAGAAACAGAAGTAATGTTACTGTTAAAATATCCACATACATTTTATACATACAAAGGTACCTATACAAAATTTTGCTGACTTACAACTACTAACGATCTATCAAAAATAACCGTCTATTCTTTGAAAAATGAACAATAAGTTTCGTTGTTTGAAAATAAATGCCATTATTTTCGGCGACAGCCACAAAAGTCGCCTGCTTAACCATAAAATAGATCATGTTATTCATTATGTAAGCATAGGCTATCTGTTACAAAGAAATTTAAACCCATATTTTTTTAATCAATCGCCGAACAGGTAATGCACACGAATAATATACAGTTTCAACAATACAATATAACACACAAGTCGCCTGCTTGATCGCAAAATAGATTATGTAAAATATTTGCTACAAAGAAATAATATAAGCCATTTCTTTAATCAATCGCCGAATAGATAATGAACACAAAAATAATAAACAGTTAATGTTTAATAATGTATTGTTTGAAAGATCACTAAATAATATGTATTACTGATTCGGCACTCCAGATTGTAAGGAAAAATTCACTAAGGGCAATAATAAGTTTCATTGGGTTTTACCTTGAAACCGAAATTCACAATCATGCACTTAGTGAAGTATACCATAAAATTATCTCAGCAATTAGAATAGAGCCCCAGTTGATTTCACAGAGCTGGACAGTACCGTATTGAGTTCAAATTGATGAAAATGTCAAAATCTCAAAAAAGTGCACTTTGTGAGTTTCACCTCTAATAGGAGGGTATGTCCGCAAATGCTTCGTTTCCGAAATAGGGGTATTAAAATTTTTCTTACAAACTGATTATTTATTTTTCTGTTGACCTAGATATCAAAATATCAAAAGGCACCGCTGGGAAAATATTCCAAAAATGCGGTTCAGAGAAACTATATGAAACGAGTCTTTGTACTCTCATACAGAGTATGGCATTAGTAAAAATACAAAAATAAGTTAAAAAATTAGTAAAAAGTATTTTTACTAATGCCATACTCTGTATGAGAGTACAAAGACTCGTTTCATATAGTTTCTCTGAACCGCATTTTTGGAATATTTTCCCAGCGGTGCCTTTTGATATTTTGATATCTAGGTCAACAGAAAACTAGAATCGAGTCGCCATTTATTTCACTTATTCCACGTTAGAGGGCGTTCTAACCTTACTCCGGTATAAATAGTTTTATTGTATACCGAGAACTACGGAAGTTTTTATTTAAATTTGTCTTCTTGCATAGCCTCCTTGACAAAAGGTAGACCTAGAAATAGCGCTATCGGGGGATGGCAGGAGACAGATTTAAATCAAAACTAAACCGTCTATTTTTGTATTTTTGATTATTTATTGCTCTAAAACCGGTTAAAATATGCAAATGAAATTTGGTGAGTTTTATGAGGTAGATATTGCGCATTTTTGACATACAATTAAGAATTTAATATTCACCATTGGCATGCATACATGACCCATGTAACATGACTCGTTTGTTTAGAATTACCCCTTAAAGTTTGCCATACTTATTTAAAAATACCCTGTATTAATGAAAAACATGGCTAGTTGATAAAATACCTAAATTTTTTGTTATACAACATAAGCGAATGAATCAAAAACAGAATGTTAAGAAAACATTAGACTATAGTTGGATTTTAATTTCAGTATTTTATATGCTAGAATATTCCACAAAATGATGCGAACTTTAAGAAAAAACACAGTTTGATTGGTATACCCGGTATCCGGTATACAATGACACTTTACCTGTCTAGCAACAACATTTTTCCAGCGATATTGTTAAAGAATACGGCTATATAGCCTTATATATAAGGCTAACAAGTGAGATATTGAAGAGTAAGTTTCACTTTGCTTGTGAAGCAGCTGACGTGCCATAAAATCTGAAACCCATACTGGTCTGTCCAACCCAACGTATTGGATAAAAATTAGAACTGGCATTAACATACTATGCAGATCTGTCACTGAATTGAATAATTTTCAAATCACAGATAGTGAATAGCAAATACACTAAAAAATGCATGTTTCCAATAAACTTTAGTTAGTTAGAATATGGGCACGGATCACTTACACCGTGAGTTCAAACCCCCACCCGGTGTCAGATATTTATTAATTTGGTTGGTTTTTCCTATGGCTATGATATTCAATCTTAAAATGTACCTACTCTGTTACGTTGTTCTAAGATATGCAATATGCTAATGGGCAACTGCGAGACTTGCAAGACTCTTGCTGCAAGACCAAGACCAAGACCAAGACCGGGAGCGCAATACCAAGACCAAGACCAGGTGTAGTGGCGCAAGACCAAGACCAAGACTATCTAAGTCTCGTCTTGGTCTTGCATTTGGGTAACACTACTACTAATGTGTTCGTTCCACTCCTGTTTCCGCTTTGTCACACATCCATTTATGTCTTCCACATTGCATGATCTTCTTATGGTTTAGCTCCTCTTCCTATCCAACAGATCTTTTCTCCTGATATTCGTCGAAGTATTCTCATCTCTGTTGTTTCTAGTAGTCGTCTCGTTTTACATGTGTCAGGCCCTGTCTCCGCCGTGTATGTCTATATACGTCTAATTTCTGCTTTATAGATTCTTGCTTTTGCATCTTGTCTTAAGTTTTTGTTCTTCCAGATTGTGTCATTAAGAGATCCCGCCGGTTCACTTGCTTTTAAGCTTTGTTGTCGTACTTCCTCTTCAACATCTCCGTGCAACTGGTTATATCTATTCCTAGATATCTAAACCTTGCTTCCTGCTTTATTATTTTCCCATCAATTTCGATTTTACATCGTAGTGCGTATTTAGATGTTTAGTCTAAGAACTAGTGAACCCTTCGACTAACGGTCTTCCTGTAAGGCTAGAAATTTGTATAGTGATAATTCATAGCACACCAAGGCTAAAAACCATGACCTGGCAGGCATCAGCCCTGCACGTGTATCTACCAGGTGAATCGAAAAATGCATAGTTTAGGGGTAAAATAAACTTTCCCCTGTAAGGTTTAAATTTAAGTATGTGTTTGAGTTAGTCATTTAGAAGAAATGTGTACAATGACAGGAGATTCCGAACAGCATTAGACCTTGCCAGGCGAGGGGAAAGATTAGAGTTTTTTCCTAAAATTATTTTTTTGCATCGAACAAATTTTTTTTTAGGTTTCTTGAGTCATTCCAAACAGAAAAGGTCTTTAGTGATTTTTCCCTTAGGTTAATAGTTTTGACATAATATAAGCGATTTAAAAATCTAAAAATTGCGAAATTGACCATTTTTAACCCTGAATCAGACATTTAACTGAACATTTCAATGTTGCCAAGGTAGGTAGATATTCTATAAATATCGATTGATGAAATCTTAAAGAGTTTTTGCAATACAATATCGAAAACCCCTTTGTTTTTTAATTGCTAATAAAGCGGGCGCGACACTAGTATAAGTGAGGACGTTTGAGTTGGAATAAATTCATTATCTCGAGAATGGGCAAATTCGAAGAGAAATCCTCAGACACGTCGATTTTTATTTTTAAATTAGGACTTTTTGGCATATATATATAATACTAGTGACGTCATCCCTCTGGGCGTGATGACGTAATCGATGATTTTTTTTTTAATAAGAGTAGGGGTTGTGCGATAGCTCATTTGAAAGGTTATTTAATTATATATTCAGTAGTATAAACATTAACATAAATATTTGTACAGTGTGTACAAAAAAAAATTATTAAGTTAATTTACACCAAAAAATAGAAAAGGTTTCTGCACACCCTGTATGAATAATTATATTTACGTTTATATTACTGAATAGAGAATAAAATAACCTTTCAAATGAGCTATCACACGACCCTTATTCATATTCAAAAAAATCATCGATTACGTCATCACGCCCGGATGGATGACGTCACTAGTATTATATATATGCCAAAAAGTCCTAATTTAAAAATAGAAATCGACCAGTCTGAGGATATCTCTTCAAATTTGCCCATTCTCGAGATAATGAATTTATGCAAACTCAAACGTTAGTGTCGCGCACGCTTGATTAGCAATTAAAAAACAAAGGGGTTTTCAATATTATATTGCAAAAAACTCTTCGGGATTTCATTAATCGATGTTTAAAAAATATCTATCTATCTTGGCAATATTGAAATTTTCAGTTAAATGTCCGATTCAGGGTTAAAAATGGCCTATTTCGTAATTTTTAAACTTTTTAATCGCTTATATGATATATGTCAAAAACTATGAACCTAAGAGAAAAGTCACTAAAGACCTTTTCTGTTTGGAATGATTCAAAAACCCTAAAAAAACTTTGTTTGATGTAAAAAATAATTTTAGAAAAATACCCTAATCTTTCCCCTCGCTTTGCAAGGTATTATGCTGTTCAGAATCGCCTGTCATTGTCATTGTACACATCTCTTCTAAATGACTAACTCAAACACATACTTAAATTTAAACCTTACAGGAGAAAGTTTATTTTACCCCTAAATTATACACTTTTCGATTCACCTGGTAGATACACGTGCAGGGCTAATGCCTGCCAGGTCATGGTTTTTAGCCTTGGTGTGCTATGAGTTATTACTATACAAATTTCTAGCCTTACAGAAAGACCGTTAGGTACCGTTATAGTGAACCGGAGGGTTCACTAGCTCTTAGACTAGTTGTCATACATCAGCAGAAACAAATAAAATATTATATTAGACCTGGATCCCGCGTACCAAAAAACAAGTTTATTATTAGCAAGCTGAAAATTTGTTAATAGCTTAACGGTGTCTAGTTGGACAAATTTTGATTTATGGGAACTCTGGAACAGGGAAAATTTTACCTGTGGAACGTGATGTTAATTGTGGAACGTGTCATCCCGAAAAATTTTATGTTTGTGAAAACTAGCAGGTTGTTTTTAAGTTTATTCAATAGAAAATTTTTTTATATGCCGAACATGTCAAGTGACAAGAATTATGTTGGTGGTAAATTGCAGTCTGATTTTTGCATGAGAGTTTAATGAAGGGTAACTAATCAATAATTAGAAGTTTTGTCCGACAAAATACCTCTGGACTAATTAGCAAAATACAAGGAAAAGTTACTTACCAGCAATTTTATTGCTGGAATCGAATCTTATAATTGTAGATATTAATAATGTAGGTATGCAAAGTCCGCAGATAGTGTGCTACTTTTTTTATAAACAAAATGGCGCCCGAAAATCGTGTTTTTTTCAATTTTTGCTCTATAACTCCAAAGATTTTAACTTTACACCAAAAACACCCTAATAAAAATTCACCGTAATTAAATTTTCGCGGTTTACGCCGACGAAAATTTTCCCCGGAAAATGCGGGTTTTTCCAACAAAATCTTTAATTTTCAACTCAAATTTTAGATAAGTAATATAACTTGGTAGTATAAAAGCTCCTTTCGCAGAGATTATAATTCCAGAAGCCGATGGAAATTGAATGAAGAGTTTAGCAACAATTGAATTGTTAATTAAAAATATACTGTCGCTATAATAACCACAATAATTATGATACATAAGAATAACTATGATTTTTGTATAAAAAGACACTGTACCTATCTAATGCACTTTACACAATTGAAATTGGACTATTTAGTCGGCCTCAGTAATATTTTAAAATTATAAACAATTTTTTGGTTTATAAACAAATAGAATATCTCGGGAAATATTAAATTAAATTAAATCATGAAAACGGTACTGGAAAAAAAGCGGCATGACGCTTCTTTTAAAATAAAAACATTTAATTCTGATGAGTGGTTCCTGAGATACAACCGGTCAAAGTTGACCGGTATTTACGGCAAAGATATAAACAATAGAATCATAATTTTCGAACCATCACCTTTTTATTTTTATCCTATTTCTTCACACCAATTTTAATATCTTTAATATGTATATTATGCAACGAGCATTTAATGATGATCATTATGAAGCGAGTATGAGGGTTACGAAACAAGCAGTATGCGACGAGCTTCGTATAGAGTACGAGCTTTATAATGATAAATAAATGCAAGTTGTATACACTATTTTTTCTATGATCATTCACAACAAAACATATATTCAAATTTATTAATTTTGTAACACAAATGAATTCAGTAGTTTGTCAGTTTGACGGTTTGATTACATATTGAGAACTGTCAAAGCGTATGTATTTGACTCGCCATTGGTCACTGCGCGTGTACCACCTTTATCGCGAATGCCATATCGCGATTCTATTGGTTAAAAATCTGAATCTTAATGAAAATCTGTATCATAATGAAGTTCATTATGATACAGGTAGTGACATCATAATGGATATATTATAGTATGAGAATAGAAAAATAATCATAACATATTATTATAATCAAAACTATCGATATTACAAATGAAAATTGGCAAAAATAGCAAAATTCCAATTAGTGCAGCCGATGTGTGCAACAATTGTGCATTTACTGATAGAAGCATGTAATTTAAACCACATATACTACATATATAAAGGTTCAAATTTAGATATGAGGCCATCTCAGATTTTGCCTTTTACAAAAATGGCGGGCATTCAAAATGGCGACTATACATATATGAGTAATAGCACCATAACTTTTGAACGAGACATCAGATTTTAACCAAATTTGGTATATAGGTTCTTTTTTTGATGTATAAGATTGAGGTCTTGATCCGGAAGAATCGGTTCAAAAAGTTGTGTTTTTCCTGGTTTTTATGTAAAAACATGTTTTTTTTTCAATTCTTTCACCCTGTATGTATTAATTTTTCAGAAAGTTAATACCCTCATTGAAAAGAGAGTAAAAATATTTTTTAGGAAATATTTTGAACTTTTTAGTTATGTTAATTACCATTTAATAAATGCATAACCTATCTTCACATGTACCTATGTGCGGCAGATTCGTGCAAATATTATAACAATTATTGTGCATTTATTGGTAGAAGCTTATAATTTGGACCACATACACTGCACATATAAGTACTGTTGATATAAGTAACACATAGCACATATAAGTAACGGTTGACGGTAAGCGGAAATAACATACTTACAAACAAATCTACCCAATTAGCAGCATACTCGGATGATATAAACATAATGAGCAGAACAATGAATGCAGCGGAAGAAACCTACGTTGAGTTGAAACAGAGTGCAGAAGCAGTAGGGCTAGCAATAAACACAAATAAAACAAAACTACTCATACAAACCAGATCAAATAGATCGGCGCAACAACACTTTATTGAACATGATAGAACATGTGAATAGATTCACGTACCTAGGAATGGATCTAGTTGCAAGCAATGAAGAAGAACCGGAAATAAATAGAAGGCTTGTGCTGGCAAATAAAGCCTATTTTGCGATGGGCCACATATTCAAATCACGAGACGTACACCGGAGAACAAAACTCCGGGTATATAAAACAATAATCAGGCCCATAGTAAGTTATGGCTGCGAAACATGGGTGGTGACACAAAAATCTGCCAATGCATTAGATGTGTTTGAAAGAAAAGTATTACGTAGGGTACTGGGCCCAATAAGTGAAAATAACAACTGGCGAATTAGGTATAATAGAGAAATATACGAGCAATATAGCGAACCAACTCTAGCACAACACACTAAACTGCAGAGATTACGGTGGGCAGGGCACGTGGTCCGCATGCATGAGAGTAGAATCCCCAGAAAATTGCTGAATGCAAGAATGCAGGGAAGAAGACCTGTTGGAAGACCTAAAAAGAGATGGGAAGACGAAGTCGATGAGGATGCCAGGAACTTTCTGGGAACGCGTTCATGGAAAAGAACAGCGGTAAATCGAAATGATTGGAGAAGCTTATTGAAGGAGGCCAAGGCTCGATTTGGGCTGTAGTGCCATTGGATGGGATGGATACTGCATATATAAAGGTTCAAATTTATATATGAGAACATCCCAGTTTTTGTTCTTTTCGCAAAAATGGCGGGCATTCAAAATGGCGACTATACATTTGGTATATAGGTTATTTTTTTGATAACTAAGATCGATGTCTTGAATCAGAAAAGTCGGTTTACCAGAAGTTGTGTTTTTACTGTTTTATTATGTAAAAATAGGTTGTTCCTCTTTCAATTCTTTCACCCTGTATATATAAATTTTTCAAAAAGCTAATACCGCTATTGAAAAGAGTGTAAAATTATTTTTAGGAAATATTTTGAAATTTTTAGTTGTTAATTACCATTATTGAATAAATGCATAACGTATGTTCACATGTACCTATGTGGGCGGCAGACTCATTATGAATGGCCGCCATTTTTGTAAAAGACAAAATCTAAGATGGCCTCATATCTAAATTTGAATATTGGTATGTATAGTATGTGTGATCCAAATTATATGCTTCTACTAGCACAATAATTTTATATAGTCGGTTCGCTAAACTCAGACACAACTGGCTAGTGATTTTAGTAATAGTCCATTCTTTCACGGTTTTTGCTCTAAATTTTAAAGAACCGCTGGGGGTGACTGTCACCCCCTCTTGGGGGTGAAAAAATATATGTCCAAAACAACTCCGGAAATGGGTAAACTGACTAATTTTAAGTAACTTTTGTTCTATAGAGCTTTTTCGCCAAGTCAACACTTTTCGAGTTATTTGCTAGTGAATATGTTCATTTTTTCAAGAAAATAACCACATTTTTAGACGGTTTTTCGCTCAAAAAGTAAGTATTTTGTCGAAAAAATCGTTCTTAGCAAAAATATAGCCTATAAAAAAGTAAAAAAAATGGTGTACGCGTTAGGTCTCTGAATCTCGTAGAACCAGAGTTATAGCCAATGAAATATAGATTCATATTCACCAAATTTCAAATAGAATATTTCGACGTGAAATATCCAAAAAATTAAGCACTTTTTGGGGAAAACCCATTGTAACTTTTTTAAAGTGTTTAAAAAAAGCTTTATTTCTGTTTTTTCGAAAAGTTTCTAGCACTAAATTTAAGCAAGTTACGCTCAAAATAAAGTTGGTTCCTTTTGTTTTTGCAAAAAAAAAATCGGGAAGACCACCCCCTAATTAGCAACTTAAATGAAATTAATCGTTGCCGCTCCATAAATTATTTTACTTATATTGTGTTTATATGATCTGTAAGTTTCATCGATTCAAAGTGTTTATTTTTGAAAAAAATTTGGTTTCAAAATAAAATTTTTAAAATTTAAATTTTGAAAAATATGCTTTTTTTCAAAATAACTTAAAAATTGTTAGAGATACCAAAAGTCTCGAAATACAAAAAAAGTCAGATTTGCTTTTTTGAATATCATGTATTTTTTTGTTTTTCTGTTAGACAAAAATTGATCAAGATTTGGTGTTTCTAAATTTGCATACATTCGTGATCAGTGACTCGTTCAACCCCTTTTAACTACAGCCGTTTCAATAATAAGGACTTTGAACCGATGAAACTTACAGATCCTATAAACAATATATACACGAGTCAAGAAACTTGTGAAGTCGTTACGATTAAGTTCATTTAAGATACTAATTAGGGGGTGATTTTCTCGATTTTTTTACCAAAACCAAAAGGGACCAACTTTATTTTGAGCGTAACTTGTTTAATTTTAATGCTAGAAATGTTTTTTATAAAACAAAAATGAAGCTTTTTTTAAACACTTTAAATAAGTTTAAATGAGTTTTCCCCGAAATGTGCTTCATTTTTGGTTATTTCACGTTAAAGTATTCCACTTGGAATTTGACGAATATGAACCTATATTTCATTAGCTATAACTCTGCTTCTACTAAATAAAAAAACGTGATATATTCACTATTTTTTTAAATTTTTATAGGCTATATTTTTGCTAAGAATGCTTTTTCGACAAAATACTTACAATTTGAGTTATTTGCGAAAAACCGTCTAAAAGCGTGGTTATTTTGTTGAAAAAATGAACATATTCACTGCCAAATAACTCGAAAAGTATTGACTTTGAAAAAACTCTATAGAACAAAAGTTACTTTAAATTAGCCAGTTTACCCATTTCCTGACTTTGTTTGGACGAATATTTTTTAACCCCCAATTTTACCATTAAATGCACAATAATTCTTATAATATTTGAACGAATCTGCCGCACATAGATACATGTGAAGATATGTTAGGTATGCATTTATTACATGGTAATTAATATAACTAAAAAGTTCAAAATATTTTCTGAAAAATATTTTTACGCTCTTTTTAATGCCCGTATTATTTTTTTGAAAAATTAATATATACAGGGTGAAAGAATTGAAGAATAAAACAACATATTTTTACATAAAAAATCAGGAAAAACACAACTTCTGGTAAACCAATTCTTCCGGTTCAGGATCTCGATCTTATACATCAAAAAAAGAACCCATATACCAAATTTTGTTGAAGTCGGACTTTTCGTTTAAAAGTTATCGTGTATTAGTCACGTATTATTATGTAGGTATCGTCGCCATTTTAAATGCCCGCCATTTTTCTAAAAGGTAAAATCTGAGATGGCCTTATATCTAACTTTGAATCTTTATATGTTTAGTATACATGGTCCAAATTATATGCTTCTATCATGTGTGTGTGTGTCCTTGGTTTTCTTGACTGTGGACTTAATCCATTAGCCGAACTTATTTTGCTCTAGAGACATATGTTTACAAACATTGACTATGTATTATATCATACTATCTACCGTGATAACAATGATTTACACTTCAATACTTTTTTACATTTGTATTTATTTTTAATTACTATGTGCTATTTAATCCTGTATATAATTATTATTTTTTATTGTTTATTAATATTTTTTTTTTATTTTTTTTTCAATTTTTTTTATTTTTTTATTATTTTTTTTATTATTTTTTTTTATTTTATTATATTTTTTTTATTTATTTATCTATTTATTTATTTTTTTGTATTTTTTTTTTATTTTTTTTATTTTATTTTTAATTATTTATTATTATATTATTTTTTTAACGATTAGAGGAATTAACGAGGAACACAGTTGCTCAGGGGTCTTTCAGAGCAAAAGACACAAACATGACCAGACCACGGAAAATAGGTACACAATTGGGTTAAACAAAGGAATCTTAAATATAGGTTTTCACAATTTTAGTTTAATATTAAGAATGTGTTTAATTAGGATCTCATATGTATTTATATTTTGACTGACAATAAGTGATTGTAAATTGAAAGGTTTTTGTATGTTACTACAGTTAACAATTTGATCAATAAAATTATTAATTTCCTGTTTTTTAATTTTACAATTTAATATCATATGTTCTGCTGATCCTAATTCTCCACATTCACAAGAATTTGTTTCCGCTAATCCTATTTTATTTTTATGTTCAGGAACTAAGGAATGTCCAAATCTAAGTCTACACATATAAGAAATAAGTATCTTTTTTCCTTGATAATTATTAAACCAGCATTTAGTTGGAATATCTGGTTGAATATTTTTATAAAATTGCCCTTTATTAGATTTGTTGTACCATTCTTTCCAATTCTTGACTGTGGTATTTTTAATATGCGCGAATGAATCATTTAATGTTAGTCAGTGGCGGCTCCTCTTTGAGGCCGCATGGCCGCGCGCCCTCCCAGATATAATGTTGGTTAAAAAATTCTGATACAACCAACTTCAACATTTTCTATTCTAATTTTAATTTGTTGAAATTCACATAAAAACACTGTCTGATATTTTTCCGACGCTCAACCAGCTTGTCATAGCTTTATAGGACGTAGGCGATGGTTGAGACCACGTTGAGAGGGCACGCACGATATTTGGGCGCAAGAGAAGTGCGGCCACGTAACCATAGCAATCCAGGACGGTCGACCAACACTCCCACTCATCTTCAGACGTTGCGTGATGTTGCATTTTGGCCGCACTTCTTTAGCGGCCTCAGTGAGCAAGAAAGCACGCGGCAAGAAGCTTTGCAAGCAGTTATCTCTGACAACAATAAAGCGAAAGCAGTGGAAAAGTTTGCAGTAGTAGTGTTTAAAGTTTCACTTATTCTTATTACGTAAGTACACATATTTTTCATATTATAACACATGGGCTAATTAGAACGAATTTATTTTAGCATCATGAATACTGTTCATAATATATTAAATACGAACTTTTCCAATCTGCCACTTGAAGATAAGTTAAAAATTAAAGAATTGGGCAGGCCGTTGCCAAATTTGAAGTTAACGCAAATTAGTGAACGCAAAGCAGAAAACAGAAGTTTCACCCGCCATTTTTCAAGAGACATTTATACAAGAAATAATTGGATTTGTGGTTGTGACGTTTCGAATTTATTGTACTGTTTCCCGTGTTTATTACTTTACAATGCCGGATCAGGGATGGACCGAAATTGGGCAAGAACAGGGATAAAAGATCTTCACCACCTTCCTGCAAAAATAAAAAAACATGAATCGTCTCGTGGTCATATTAATTCATGCACAGGGTTCGCATTGCTTGGCAAAGTCAATATTTTAACACAATTGAGTTCTGCATACAGGGAGTCTTTAGTACTACACAATAATAAAGTCAGAAAAAACCGACACATTTTGAAAAGAATTATTAGCTGTGTAAAATTTTGCGGTTCTTTTGAACTAGCACTTAGAGGTCATGACGAAAGCGAGGGATCTGAAAATCGAGGAATATTTAGAGAGTTGATAGATTTTACTGCAGAGTTGGATGCTACACTTAAAGAACATTTACAGAAAGCAACTGTGTTTAAAGGAACCTCCAAGACCATACAAAATGATATTTTGGACTGTATGCTACTAGTTTGTCGGGAAGAAATTTCCCATCAAATTGAAAAGGCCGACTTTTTATCTATCCAATGCGATGAAACCACCGATGTCTCAAATAATTGTCAAATGGTATTGATATTACGGTATTTCTACGAAGATTCCATTTATGAAAATTTTTGGGGCTATGGATAAAACAGCAGCTGGGTTAAAAACCTGCATTGAAAACGAAATAGATCCGTTAATTTTAAAAACTCCTCAAAAACTAATAGCGCAAACTTATGATGGTGCAAATGTTATGAGCGGTTCTACCAGCGGTGTTCAAATCCAAATTAAACAGAAATATCCCAGTGCACATTTTATACATTGCTATGCCCATCAATTAAACTTAATTATGCAGAAAGCCGCATCGCAAAACCCTAAAGTGCGAGTGTTTTTTAATAATCTATCAGCTATCCCAGCGTTTTTTTCAAATTCTTCCCATCGATGCGATATTTTAGAAGAAATAGTAAATAAAAGATTACCGAGAGTGGCCGTCACTAGATGGAACTATAATATTCGTACGGTTAATTCTGTATATGAAAATCGTGAGAAACTTATAGAAGTTTTTGAGAGGTCGAGGACAGATGTGAAAAGAGTGTTACTTCCAATGAGGCTTCTGGCTTGAGGCGAGCGTTAGAAGATCCAGAATTTATGTTTTGGTTAACGATTTTCCATAAAGTCTTGCCGCAAGTCGATATACTTTATAATCAACTCCAATCAAGAAATAATGACAGTGTTGAATTGAAGAAGGACTTAGAAATTTTTGAGCAAAGTATTACCAACATTCGAAATGATACTGATGAAATTAAAGAAAGTGTTGAATCAAATTTTGAAAGTGCTAAAAGAAGAAGAACTGATGATAATATGCGAAGTGTTATTGCCAAGGAGGTGTGTGATGTAATAACAACACAAATGAAGGAAAGGTTCTCTTATCGGGGCCATTTGCAAGCGGCTGAACTATTCAACAAAGACATGTACTCAAAATATTCGAAAACTTTTCCAGTTAATATTCTAGATGCTGTAACTACTTGTTATCCCGTGTTATGCAAGACCAGATTAAAGACTGAATTAGAAGTAATATATTCGAGGCCAGACTTAAAAGAAATTGTTGGAGCTATGAACATTCTCCCCATTGGGAACATTGGGCCCGTGTGGGATGCGGGCCGCTAAAAAGAATACACCCACAGTATCTCCTACTGGTCGTAAGAGGCGAACGCAGGAGCAGCTGACCGCTGTCCTTACCCAACATTCCATCTCGTCCCATACCCATTTATTTACCAAGAACCTATCTCAGCCACACCCAGAGTGTCGGATGAGTCCTCCTCTTGACCGTGTTTGAGTGGAAGGGGTCCTTTTTGCGCGGGGGGTGTGTGGCATATACATGTCGCGCACCCTACACACAAACTGCGTAACTTGCGCCTCTCCCCATTCACACACTCCTAATTTCCTCAGGGTAGCGGGTAGAGACTCGTCTATAAACCCAATAGGTGATAGTCCTACTTCAGGTATGCGACCCTGCAAACGCGAGCCTTGGTATATCTACTAAGTCCAAACAGTAGATACCATTGTCCTTTCCTACTAACCCTGTTTAAACAAATTTCCTTATTAGCACTCCCAACCAAAGGGGAAGGCAACGGGAAACCACCCCTTTATTTCACCCACGAAAGTTCATGATATGAGCAATAGCTGCGAGGCCTCGGATGATGAGCTTCGCGATCCGGATGGCACCCGGCGCATCTTCTCGTCCGGGGAGGAATGTGTGAAATCAGTTACCGGGCATGTAGACGTGACTCATCAGGCTTTACATGCGAAATTTGCTACTGGTGAAAAACAAAAACTTAATAACCGCAAACCATACAACATAGCTACATGGAATGTCCGTGGCCTTTTACAACCGGGCAAACAAGCTATTCTGGATAAGGAACTGGAACGAACCAATATCTCTGTGGCCGGGCTCTCTGAACTTCACTTCCGTAACGAGGGGCACTACATAACTAATTTGGGACATTTCATGTGCTTTTCAGGCAACACTAACAAAAGTATCAATGGTGTTGGCTTTTGGGTTTCAAAATCTCTTTCTCCTTATATACTGGGATATCAAGCTATCAATGATCGTATAATTTCCTTAAAACTAAATGGATCTCCCCCTATCGTCCATTTGATTCAGGTATATGCGCCTACCTCAACTGCTGATGATGATACAACTGAATCTTTTTTCAACGAACTGGAATCATATCTGCAAAATATCCCAAATAAAGAAATCGCTATCATCATGGGTGATTTAAACTCAAAAATCGGTGTTACTATGGATGACGAACATATACGAAATATTGTGGGTAGATATGGAATAGGTGAACGTAATTCAAGGGGAGACCGCCTTATCCAGTTCTGCGTTGACAATGACTTGACAATAATGAACTCTATGTATAGGCACCACCCCAGAAGATTGTACACTTGGATCTCACCTGGCGGACGACACCGAAATCAAATCGATTACATAATGATTAAACATCGCTGGAAAACATCTATTAGCCAATGTAAAACACGACCTAGCGCTGACTGCGGCTCTGACCACCAACTTCTTTTTGCAACGCTAAAGCAAAAATTCAAGGCATGTGCTAGGATCCGAAACAAGAGGATATCAAAAATAAAAGATACACAACAATTTAAAAGCCAATGTAATGAAAGATTCGAAAATATTTTACCAACTATCGCCACTCATGATTCCGAAAAGATTTGGTTATCTTTTAAAAATACCTTGATACAGACCTTGGCTGACTGCGAGGCACAGTCTAATGCCGTCTCAACCGGACCAAAAAAAGTGTGGATGTCTGCAGATACTTTTGACCTCGTTGAAGAACGTAGAAAACTTAAAATTGCTGGAATCGAGAACCCTCTCAGGAATTCCCAGTACCGACAGCTATCTAGAGCTATTCAGGCTGCTTGTAGACGAGACAAAAACAAGCATATAGAGAAAATCTGCAGAGAAATTCAACTACATGCCGACACAAATAACACCAAAGAACTCTTTGATAAAGTCAGACTACTCACACGTAAATTCAAACAGAAATCTTGGTCTATCAAAGATGATGAAGGTAATGTACAGACGGATTTGGACAAGGTTATTGATGTTTGGAGGGCGTATTGTAAGTCTTTATACGCCAATACGGACCAGATGTCAGCGGACACCCCGTTTGTACCTGACTGCCAGACCTCCAATTTCCATTCTCCTTCAACAGAGACACACCACACTAGTTTTGAATCTGAACCTGACATACTTTTTTCCGAGGTGGAATTCGCTTTAAAAAGACTTAAGTTAAACAAAGTAGCAGGATATGATCTCATTACTGCAGACGTCTTGAAGCATCTTCCGGAATGTGGAGTGAAAATATTACATCGATTGTGTAATGAAATATGGCACACAGGCGTTTGGCCTGAGGATTGGAGAAAGACCATAATCATACCTCTTCATAAGAAAGGTTCAACAAATAATTGTAACAACTACAGGCGATCCTCTACATACTCTACATACTGCAACGGCGTCTAGAAAACTTCATAAGTTGGCAAATAGCACCTGAGCAGGCTGGATTTGTAAAGGGCAGAGGTACTAGAGAACAAATACTTAATGTAAGAAACATCATAGAAAAAGCCAGAGAATACCAGATCCCGATATTTATATGTTTCGTCGATTATACAAAGGCCTTTGATAATGTTAGATGGGACAAACTATGGAACATATTGACGACAATGGGTGTACCTAAACACTTGACTCACCTTATTAGCAAACTGTACCAAGATAACCTGGCATATATTCGAATGGACGGATACCTGTCTGACAAATGCACTTTGGAGAAGGGAGTACGCCAAGGATGCGTTTTATCTCCCTTATTATTTAACATCTATTCGGAGTTCATAATGCGCAGAGTCTTGGATGGTTGGGAGGGAGGAGTAAACCTAGGTGGTGTTAAGATATCTAACTTGCGTTTCGCAGACGACACTACACTTCTAGCCTCTACTCCAGAAGAAATTATTGAATTATTAAAAAAACTCGAGGAAGAAAGTGCTAAATTTGGACTCATGGTTAACTACAACAAAACCAAAATCATGGTTATTGATCGCCAACAACAGTTTCCTGAAACCCAAACTATTGCGGGATGCGAGGTAGTCTCATCTATGATATATCTTGGAGCTCTAGTTAACAACACAGGCAGTTGTGAACCCGAAATTAGAAGACGCATTCAACTAGCAAGAGCAGCAATGAGTGAACTAAACGGGGTCTGGCGTGATCGTCACATTACTATGACAAACAAAAAGAGACTCGTTTCAACTCTGGTCTTTTCCATATTTTACTATGCATGCGAGACATGGACAGTCAAAGAATCAGATAGACGACGTATAGACGCCTTTGAAATGTGGACATGGAGACGCCTGCTTCGAATTCCATGGACGGCTCGCCGTACAAATGTCTCGGTTCTGGATGAAATTAAACCGGATCAGCGTCTCTCCAGTACCGTTTACTCTAGAATTTTAAAGTTCTTTGGTCATATTCATCGGAGTGATCACAAAATGGAGCGGTTGGTGGTCCAAGGAAGGCCTCAGACTCAACGCCAACGCGGAAGATCTCCACAGCGATGGGCGGACATTACTAAAAAGCTTCTCAACAAACAGTATACTGAGGCAATACATGTAACTGATGACCGCGACCAGTGGAGAAATATTATCAATCAAACTGTCCTTGCTGCTGAAGCCCAATTATGAACCACAACACATCTACTAAGATGTTAATGACTATGATGATGATGAACATTCTCACGTTTATGTTAGAGAATAATCTTGCCGAAATCTTTGCAGAAACAATAATGGTGTTAAAAATTATTGTGACAACTCCAATGAAAACTGCAGAATCGGAACGTTGTTTTTCAACCCTTAAGCGCATAAAAACATTTTTGCGAAACACAATGCTTAATGATCGACTAAATGCCCTAGCTATGATGTCCATAAACCGAAATTTACTTCATGATGGGATCAATGATTTCGAGGAAAAAGTTATGGAAAAATTTATTGCTATGAAAGACCGTAGAGCCGATTTTAATTTTAAAAAGTAATTGTAATGTATTAATTATTATGAACGCAATGTCGTAGTGTATTTCTTGAATAGAACTATTAACTATTATAAATCAAATTTGTTTGTATTTGAAAATTTAAATATGTAGTAGGTACCTAGTTCCTGTAAGTTGTACCTAACTATTTTATTTTGACCAGAGCCGAAAGTCGGTAAGGTTGGTTTTTCCCATAATTTGAGAAATTTGCCGACCAGCCCATCGTAAAAATTATTGCCCCTATTTGAGTATTGCCCTTCATTGCGTTTACCTGCGTAACGCCAATTTAATGTTTTCTACGAACTTGAAACCGTTTGCCGCGTCAAAAGCTTTGCCGTCATATTTGCCCATCTGCGTATATAAACCTACAATAGTTCTCAGCAAACATTCTAGGGAAAAAATTGCAAAGACACCGTTCAAATAGTAAATGGAAATCCACTTTGCACCCGATAGAAAAATGAAAACCCGCTGCCCCTGATCAAATTCCTACTAAATCCCTGAGGGCAAATTTTTGTGTGCAATTGTTATTATCTGCGCCCTCCCTGCTCAAATTCCACGAGCCGCCACTGATGTTAGTTTATAATAGCAATTAGGCTCTTTTTCGGTGGCACTCTTGGCTAATCCATCTACAATTTCATTATTTTGAATATTACAGTGTGCCTTTACCCAACAAAATGCGACTTGCGTATCTTTGGATTTGAGGTCAATAAGAATTTTTATAATGTCTATAAATATATAGTTCATACAATCTTGCCAATTTCCCAATTTAAGGAGAACACTTTTACTATCTGTAATTATTACAAATTTATTGTCTTTGTTGTCTGCAATTCTAGCAATATATTGCATTGCCCTCCATATTGCAATTAATTCTGCTGTAAATGTTGTAGTATTTTCGTCAAGTCTTATTCCTTCTTTATACTTCGTTCTAGGATCCCATATGGCGGCAGCTACTTTACATTCAAGTTTTGAGGCATCTGTATAAATTTGATGATACTGCGGGAAGAGTATTTCTATATCCCCATTAAACATAATATTTCTGAGGTTTACTGGATATATTGAATAATTTCTGAGATAGTGTGGTTGAATAGTAGGAATATTTTTTAGGTATAGTTCAAAATTTGGTGACATTCGTGATATATATAATTTATTTTTAATTTGTCTTAAGTTGTTATAACTATCAACAAATAGTAACGTTTGTTTCTTTTTCCAATATTCACAGGTGAGATCGTATAAGAATAGTGTGTGGCATTTATCCCCTATTGAACTCTCTTTGGCAATCATTTTAATTATAAACTTTTCAGTAAGAGTTTGTCGTCTTATATTTAGAGGCGGTTCATTGCACTCTATACTTAAATTGGATGTTGGTGTACTTCTCAGTGCTCCTATACATAATCGAAGACATTTGTTTGCTAGCACGTCTATTTTTTTCAGGTGTGTTTTGGCTGCTTGATTGTAGAATATGCATCCATAGTCCAAAATTGCTCTAATGTAAGATCTGTACATGAGTAGTGATATATTTGCATCTGCTCCCCAGGTTGTATAGCTTACTGCACGTAATGCGTTATATCTTTTTTCAGCTCGTGTAATTAGGTACTCAATGTGCTCTTTCCAATTCATTTTTCTATCAAGTATTACACCCAAATATTTAATTTTAGATTGGATTGGAAACTGTTGGTTTTGTATTTTTGTGAACGTTGGAAGTTTTTGTTTCCTAGAAAATATACATACTTGTGTTTTCTTTACTGATATAGATAGCCCTATTTGGTACAATTCCTCCCATAAACGATTATATATGTCATTTATTTTTTTACAACCCTTGTCAACATCTTTTTGATCGACATACATACAGATATCATCAGCGAACTGTAATATTTTGCCTTCATTACTACTTATTATATCTTTCCCTAAGTCTACCGTGTAAATAGCGTACAATAATGGGCTTAATATACTTCCTTGTGGTATACCATTATTTGCAATTCTAGGGCCTATTAACTTGTTGTTAATTTGCAAATAGAGAATTCTGTTACAGTATAGTTTGTATATTTTCCAACAAAAGTTATCTGGTAATCCTATTTTCTTCATTTGTTGACATAGAATTGTGAAGTTAACATTATCATAGGCATTTTCTACGTCTATAAATGTAACTACCAGCGATTTATTGTTTGAGAATGAATTATATACATCTAGTACTAAGTGTGTTAAGTTTTCCATTGTAGAATGCGATTTTCTAAACCCAAATTGTGTTGGGGACAATTTTTTATTAGTTTCTAACCAAAATTCTAACCTGTTTTTAATAATTCTTTCTAATGTTTTTAAAATGCATGATGCTAATGATATTCCTCTGTAGGGGTCTGCACAATCAGCAGGTTTATGTGGTTTAAGTACTGGTACTACAATATATTCTTTCCATGAGCTGGGTATACACATGCTGACCCATATTTGATTTATTATTTTTAGTAAGTGTAGTTGTTTATGGATAGGTAGATTATATAGCATACTATAATGGATGTTGTCCATTCCTGGGGCTGAATTGTCTTTGTTTCTTAAACAATTTTTAAATTCTTCAAAGTTAAATTCTTCAGTAAGGAATATGCTTCCTTCATTTGATTGATTTATTGTAGTGTCCAATGTATGACTTAATCCTTGCTCAGCTGCCCATGGCTTGGCAATTTTGTTAAAAAATCCTTCAGTCCAATCGTTTTCATTTATTGGATTCTTCGGAGGGTTATAGACATTTTTTAGTTTTCTTATCTCATTCCATACTGTTTTTATTGATGTATTTTTATTTAAACTGTTACATAGGGTTTTCCATGAGGCTCTTTTACTATTCAAAATAATTCTTTTTTTACAAGCTTCTGCTTGCTGATATTTTAGATAATTTTAATGATTTGATACTCTTTTGAATTGTAAAAAAGCCTCTTTTTGTTGTTTTATTGCTAACTTACATTCATTGTTCCACCAGGATTTATTAAATTGTGAATTGGTCACTTTTCTCTTCTCTGGAATGCTGCTTCTAATAGATGCATTTAATGATTCATAAAAGCTTTGATATTCTTGCTCAATATTTTCAGATATGTCGTCTGTATTCTCGTTATTTAACAAATAAGAGAAAAGTGTCCAATCCGCTTTTTTCATATCCCATTTTGTCCTAAATCTATTTATATCATTATTATCACTCTAGCTAGTTGTTTTAATATTGTCATTACTAAGATTATTATTATCATTTATATTATTATTTATCATTTCCATGATAATTGGATAATGATCTGAATCTAAGCTTATTGTTTCTGTGCGCCAATTAAATAAGTAATATATATCTCTAGAGCATATTGATAAATCTATAGCCAATTTATTTTTTTTTTTGTTGTTCCCCGAATTAATGTTTCGGATCCATCATTTAAAAAATTAAGTCCACATTCTTCCATTGCTTCATATAAATTAATTCCTTCACGATCATTTATATCACATCCCCACAATTTATTGTGGCAATTAAAGTCACCACCAACTAGGAAAGGCTTACTTAAGCTATTGAAAAATTTTACCCATTCATTTTTTGATATACCTAATTTAGGTTTCACATATATGGAGTATAAATACATGACCCTGTTTTTTAAATTAATCTGTAGTGTAATACACATTACATTATTTATATTATATAAATTTAAATTATTTTGATAATTAATGTTTTCCGGAGTAAAATTGCAATTCCTCCATACCCGTCTAATCGATCCTTGCGAAAAACATTATAATGTGAAAATGAAACATTTAATTTTGGTGTTAGCCACGTTTCACTTAATAGTATAGCTAAAAATTTGTTTTCATTGACGAATTTTTCAAAATGTCCCTTATTATGTATTATAGATAGTGAATTCCATTGTAAAATTTTACTACTTGCTAGTTCCATTGAAAATTTGTTCAAGATTTGATTTAAATTCTTCCAAAACTTGTTTATTTTGTAATATTATTGAATTTTTTTCTAAAATGCTTTTAATTAATACTAATATAGTTTCACTAATATTTTTATTTGGATTTTTAGTTTGTTCTACCGTTTTATTGTGATACATTGGGATGTTTTTGGGTACTGGTAGAGACGGAAACGAAGAAGTGCCATGAGTTTCTAAAATATTTTTATGTTCTTCCATGTATGGATACACTTATTTAGTTTGCGTACCTTCATTCCACTTTCTTTTAGTAGTTATTGTGTATTTGTTTCCTGAATTTGAGGATTGTATGGCTGCCGTGTAACTGTTGGTATATTTTATTTTAGCTTCCTCAAATGGTAAATTTTCATTTACCATTAAATACTTAATACCTTTCTGTTTTGCAAATTCGGGGCATTTTTCTCTTTCCAGTGCAGAGTGGTTTCCTAAGCAAAATACACACTTTGTTTCTGTTAATTCACATTCTATCAAATCATGTTCTTGTCCGCATTCTCCACATCTTTTCTTGCCCCTACACTGTGTTGAGCTGTGGCCATACCTAAGACAATTTACACATTGTATCACTCTTGGTATATATGGTTCTACTTGATAAATCATCTTCTCTATGATTACCTTTTGTGGTATCATTTGGCCCCTGAACGTCACTACTATAGTACCCGTCTCTACCCGTTCATCATTTACTTTTCTAAGCATTCTTTTAACATTTAAAACTTTAAAATTTCCATATCTAGGTACAATAATGTTTTTTAATTCAGTTTCAGTTATTTCTTTATCAACACCTTTTATTACTCCGCTTTTTTGTACAAAAAAGTTTGGAATGTATAAGTCGTATTTTTTCTCTATTAAATTTTTACTCTCTACTAGAATATTCGCGCTCTCATAGGAATTGCATTCTATTCTGACCTTATTTCTACCAATAATATTAATGTTCACTACACTATCTTTAATTGAGGGTTCAGCATGCAAAATCATACGCGCAGTCGCAATGCGATGCAACTTGCCAATGTTTCCATCAGTGTTCTGCAAAAATACAAAATATGGACCTTGGTCTCCGCGATTATATTTATTTTTCGGTTGTGAAATAACTGACTGGCCTATTTTATTAATATTGTTGTCGCTTACCTGATTGCTCGGAAAAAAGTTGTTGTTATTTGTTTTTACTACTACCTGTGGCTGTGGAACTTGTTGATTTTGACTTGCAATTGTATTTGTGGTTTGTTTTTCATATTCGTCTAGCTCCATATCATTGATAATCTCTGTTGTTCTTCCTCTGTCGGGGCGGGGGGGGGGGGCGGCTTTGCCATTAACATTCGCCATTTCTCAAAACTTAACACTCGAAACACTATACGGACCGATCACACAGAGAGCTGTATACACTTCAACTGTTGAAATCGAACTGCTTCTATCATTAAATACACAATTCTAAGAATATTTGCAAACTACCGCACTAAATCAAAAATTAGGTTGGAGAAAATGGAATCTCAAAGTTCAAAATAGGTATACGTTAAAAAATGCATTTTCTCGGCTTCCCATAGAGCAATTTTCTTCAGTCTTTTTTTGTTCCCAAGTAGCTCGAGTAGTGCCATCTAACTAACGCAATATTAAATGTCAAACTTGCTTTTGTTTTGTTAGAATAGATTAATAATTTATTTATAAGAAAAGAAAACTACATATTTTTTCCAGTTGTAGACTTTTTTAGATAAACTTACTTTAAGTGTACCTTTTAACGTTAAAAACATACATATTCCCATTTGAAAGCTGAATAATTATTTAAACAATCTTTATTTAAGCAAATTAAAAATTTTTGTTATAATAAATCAATTAATTTATTATAACAAAACAAAAGCAACTTTGACATTTAATAATGCGTTAGTTAGATGGCTTTACTCGAGTTACTTGGGAACAAAAAGAATGGAAGAAAATTGCTCCATGGGAAGAAGAGAAAATGCAATTTTTTAACGTATACCGATTTTGATCTTTGAGATTACATTTTCTGTAACCTAATTTTTGATTGGAATTTTGCTTTTTTGGCAATTTTCACTCGTTATATCGATAGTTTTTCGAAAGGTGATGGTTTGAAAATTATGCTCCTGTTGTATTTATCTTTGCCGTAAATGCCAGTCAAATTTGACCGGTTGTATCTGAGGAACCACTTATCACAATTTAACGTTTTTTCTTTTAAAAGAAGCTTCCTGCCGCTTTGTTTATAATAATGTTTTCATGATTTAATTTAATTTAAGATTTCCCAAAATATTATATTTGTTTATGAGAAAAAAAAATTGTTTTTAATTTTAGAATATTCCTGAGTTTCCTAAATAGTCCAATTTCAATTCTGTAAAGTACATTAGATAGATACAGTGTCTTTTTATACAAGAATCATAGGTATTCTTATGTATAGTAATTATTGTGGTTATTATAGCGACCGTAAATTTTTAATTAACAATTCAATTGTTGCTAAACTGTTCACTTAACTTCCATCGGCCTCTGGAATTATGATCTACAGGAAAGGAGCTTTTATACTTCCAAGTTATTTAATTATTGATGAACAATTACTTATCTAAAAGTTTCCTTGAAAATTAAAGATTTTGTTGGAAAAACCCGCATTTTCTGGGGAAAATTTTCGTCAAAGTAAATCGAGAAAACCCGTCTTTTAATTGCGGTGAATTTTTATTCGCATGCTTTTTGTATAAAGTTAAAATCTTTGGAGTTATAGAGCAAAAATTGAAAAAAACACGATTTTCGGGCACCATTTTGTTTACAAAAAAAGTAGCACACTATCTGAGGACTTTGCATAGCTGTATTATTAATATATACAATCAGAAGATTCGATTCCAGCAATAAAATTGCTGATAAATAACTTTTCCCCAAAATGGCCTATTCTTCGATAATCTGCCCAGACTAATGGGACGTTTTCGTAGTCTAACGTTTAAAACCTGTAACTTGTTCCACAATTAAAACTTCCCCTGTACCAGTGTTCCCGTACATCAAAGTTTATCGGACTAGACACGTTTATATCTTCTTCATCGCGTCCTGGATTTCGCTTAGTGTGATCTCTTGCATAAGCTTTAAACCCTGCTTGATAATTTTGCGTCAATCGGTGGCTTCCATGTTCGTTTGGTCTTCTCTGTGACTTCTGTATAATAGGGAACTTGCACTAAAAAATTTTTTTGCATAAAATTGTTAATTTATGTTTTAAAATGTTATATTCAAAATATTATGTCTTAACAATGAATAGTGTACGTACAATATCTAATCAAAGTTCCGCGCCTAAAATTTCCGTTTTAAACAACTTCAAAAGCGAGATCTGGGGTCTGACGTCACAGGCCACTCGTATCGTTTGTCCGTTCGGGGTGGGCTATTGCATTTAATGGAGTTTGCCCATCGATAAATAATATAGTTGAAATATCTTGTTTTACTCTGTGGCAAAAATGATTTTTTCTGTGACAGGCAAAATATTAACATTTTATCTCTGTTGACATGTATCAAAAAGTTCTTTTTTATGAAATTACTTTTGTCGTTTCTTGTGTTGAAGAACAAAGAAGAAACAAGTAACTTAAAAATAAACAAAACCTTTAGTAATACAAGTAAGAGTAACTAAAAGTATTGGTGCTATTATAGTATGCGGTCTACAGTCAGGTTTCTACTATAGCGTGCGGTCTACCGAGGGATGCGGTGTAAGTATAAGCTGAGATGATAAAGATATTATTTGTAAAATTACAATAATGATTCTTCTTATTTATCCGTATTATTAACTTTGAAAAGAAGGACTTTGTTGGCTATGTACACGTTCTATCGGTACGTCTGCTAATCACCATAATCTTTTCTCAGAAGGCTTTGAACACAATAATGAAAGTCTCCAGTAGGTACTAATAAACATTACAATAAAATATAATCTTTATTATAATGCAAATTACACCATAATCTTTTCCAGGATATACGAAATCCTTCGATTAGAGGTAGGTAGATCAAACCCTCGGGGTAAACCGTATACTATAATATAATGGTACCAAACTATTGTTATAAACGGTTTAAACATACTTATTAATAACTCTTACTTATTTGCCTTGACACCTCGCATTTCTCTAATAGAATAGCTTTCACTACTTTTTATAAAAGTTGCCACGATGAAGACATCAACGGTAGGTAAGTTAGTCAGATTTACCTTTTGAAAAACCCTCGTCCGTCATATTATGCATTTTAAACTCTTTACAAAGTAGCACTCAACTTTATCAATTTCAGTTTAAAACTAAGCTGATTGGGGAACTACTTATTACAATATATAAGATGAACATAAATAATACCTAAGAATTATTCATTAAAGACGATTAAAATGTAATATACCCGTGATACCTACCCTAATCGCGTTGCTTCCGACTAGCTAGCTTGGTTGACCGTGGCCCGTGACGTCGAACCAATAGAAGGACGTTCAAGAGCCTCCTAAGATATTTGAATTTTATAGCATTTTCAAAGTGTCGTAATTAGCGTACGGGTTAAAAATATTTGTTTTTTTCGCATGCAAGCGTTTTAAGATCATGTTACCTTATGTTTTTTAATATCATTTTAATATTTAAAAATGTATGCAAGTTCCCTATTGTCAGAGCCCGTTTTCACTGGGCTCTGACGTCACCAACCATAATGTTTACCACTGTTCTCGTTTGGCTAGTGTGAGAGGTGCACTGTACAGACAACATTTTGCAATTTTAAAGATTTTCATTTATTTATAATATTGTTTTTAGTTTACGTAAATACATTTTTATTTTACAACCTATCTCAAATGCCAAATTATATTAAAAAAGTTTGAATAAAATTAAATACTTATATCACATTTCTTAAAAATATATAAGTGTGTACATAGATACTACTAAAAAATTACTTATAAAAAGAAAGGATGTTTTATTAAAATATATAAATAAATATTTAATTCAAAATTTGAATTTCATTCTCACATAAAGAAATAAAAAATATTTTATGGATAAAACTTTATTTTATCAAAGTTTTATTCCATTTATTTATAATAATTAGCACAGCCAAATAGATGTAGAGTAAGTAAAACCTATTATTATACAAAAATTTAAATATGCTTATTAATAATACTTACTTATTCGTCTTAACACCTGATCAATTTAACACCTGTACAAAATAATACCATGGAATTTCCAATTAAATGCGATTAAAATGGAATTAATACAATGCCCAAAACAACCTTTTTTCTTTTGAACTTTTATTTATACAGGGTGTCCAGAAACTCTACCGACAAACGAGGACAGGAGATTCCTCAGATAATTTTAAGATAATTTAACCCAATTCATCTAGTCCGAAAATGCTTCCTAAAGGATCTAGAGCTATTTGAAGATGGCGTCTGGTAAGTAGTTTTTCTTAAATATCTCCAGAACGCTTCTATTTAGAAAAACGAAAATAAGCACACTTATTTATCTTCCAGAGATACATCGATTCCATCTATTGCAAATTTCTTGTAGCGGTCATAGGCGTCCGTTTTGGGTAGGGCAACAGGTGTATTATCGCATAACTTTTTTGTTTTTAATTTTTATGAATTTTTGAGTCTGGATTATTAAAATGTAAGGTATTATAATACTAAAAGGAACTCTTACTTTAAGTCGATTGGATACACCGTTTTCTAGAAAAATCGATATTAAAATTTTTCGTTTTTTTAAATATCAAAAAAAAATTAAAAAAAAAACTATTTAGAAAAACGAAAACCGGTACGTTGATTTATATTCCGGAGATGAATCGATTTCATTAATTGCGAATTTCTAATACCGTCTTTAAATGTCTTTAATTTTTAAGAATTTTTGACACTAGATTATTAAGTTATGAGGTATTCTAGTACTAAAAGTTACTCTGGCTTTAAGTTAGTAAAATACACCGTTTTTTTTTAATTTTTTTTCAATTTCTTTTTCAAATTTAGAAGACAAAAAATTTTCAAATCGATTTTTCTAGAAAACGGTGTGTCCTACCGACTTAAAGCAACAGTAACTTTTAGTACTAGAATACCTCACAATTTATTAATTTAGTATCAAATATGCTTAAATCTAAAGACAAAAAAGTTATGCGATAAAATAACCGTTGCCCCACCTAAAACGGACGCCTCTGACTGGTACTAGAAATCCACAATGGATGGAATCGATTTATCTCTGCAAGATAAATATGTGTACCAATTTTCGTTTTTTCTAACTAAAAGCGTTCTGGAGGTATTTAAGAAAAACTAATTACAAGACGCCATCTTCAAAGAGCTCTAGCTCTTTTAGGAAGCATTTTCGGACTAGGTGAATTTGGTTAAATTGTCTAAAAATTATCTGAGGAATCTCCTGACTTCGTTTGTCGATAGAGTTTCTGGACACCCTGTATAATCAACTTCTACATGAGAGTTTGAAGTGAATGTAAATGAATTTGTAAATAATATCTTCGAAAAATATCCTATCGCTTTTGTTGTCGATGGCAGGTAGACCGTGGGTCGTGACGTCAGACCCCGTTTACGCGCCTCTGAAGAAATTTGAATTTTATAGCATTTTCAAAGCCTCGTAATAAGCGTATGAATTAAAAATATTTGTTTTTTTTTGCGTGCATGCGTTTTAAGATCATGTTACCTTATATTTTTTAATATTATTTTATTATTTAAAAATATATGCAAGTTCCCTATTCTTGATAGAAGTCTCCAAATATGTGTAGTAGTTCTCCACCATTTGATGTTGAGTTTCAAATATTACGCAATCCTATTTAATGTATTAATAGTTTTTTTATGTTAATAAAATATGTTCTTTGTTTAACTAATTCTTTGATTTTTTTGGTTTCAGGTAAGTTTTAAGACTTTCACGACATACCCGTAAGTATTTATGAATATATGCTTTTCAAATTAAAAAAAAGGGGGAAAATTTGGGTACAAAGTTAAGTTCAGTTATGATGGGTACACATATGCGAGCCGAACTGTTTGCGAACTGCTCGCGTACGTACAGTTCGTTGAACAGTGGCGGCTCGTCAGAGGAGGCAAAGGAGGCTTAGCCTCCCCATAAATTTTTTACACACGCTACACTGTTTTGTTTATCGTGAATCGCGAAAAACAACAAGCACACTCACTATTATACAACGTCTAAATTCCATATTATCAATAAATATTCATACGCACGGAGCATTAGCATTAGAACGCATGATTGTTCTCAGTTTTTTTATTATTATTGTAGGCAGGACCGTGGATTATCCCGAGATGTATAAACGGAGCCGAGAAGCCCACCAGCCTCCGTTGCTAATGCTCCGCGCAGCGCAGCAGGCGTTTAAGGAGACCCGGTCTCCTAACAGTGGCATCTATGATGCGATCATACGCTGCCCGAAGATTTACCAACGGAGGCTGACTAGCTTCTCGGCTCCGTTGCGTGCATCTCGGGACAACGAATTTTAGGGTCCTGACTAAAAATAATGAAAAAACTAAAAGTGCGAATTTTGTTATAAAATTTGGTATGTGGAGTTAGAATAATATTTGGAACAACTTGTTCAAATAACTTTTTTCGATATTTGTAACGTAAAGCAAAATATCGGTAATTTATCGTGTTTTTGGATTCGCAGTAGGCCGCGTTTAGAATTTAAAAAAGAAATCAGTTGAGTATTTAAAAAATTTGAACCTTCAACCTATATGGACTGCAAAACTTCAAATCTGTATTTATTTATATCTACTTACAAAGATGGAATTGTTAACAAATAAAAGACACAAACTTTGGTACTATTAAACTTTTACAATTAGACTAACTATTTTTAAAATGATATGATATTATCAATTATGATGATATTAAAAAATGGTCAAAAAATGGTGCCTTAAATTACATTTTTTTGGCGCATCTTTTTGCTAATACAAATTTGTCTAGATATTTTACAGTTAGGTATAGCCTCCCCTATTGTAAAAATCACGAGCCGCCACTGTCGTTGAATATACAGGGTGAGCCAAAGAAAAGAATCCAACTCGACATTTGGCAGTAGTTATTAGACTTTAAGGAAATGCCGAAACAGGTCGATATTTATTTTCATATTGCAATTTTTTGGCATATATTTCATACTAGTGACGTCATCCATCTGAGCGTGGTGACAAAATCGATGACTTTTTTAAATGGGAATAGGGGTCGTGTAGTAGCTCATTTGAAAGATTATTCAATTCTCTATTCAGTAATATAAACATAATATCATTATTTTTACATGGTGACTAAAATAATAATTTTTGAATTAAATTAATTGACGCAAAAAGAAGAATGTATGTAATTTATTTAACTTTAAATAAACTGTACTGCTGTTAACAGAATATAAAAAAAGTTTATTTCGCAAATAAACATCTCTTTTCGCTTAAATTAATTCACAAACAGCGTCCCACCTACCTCTTGGCAGTTTGAACATTTAATTTAAGCGGAAAGAACAAACGCTATCGAACAAAAACAAGAAATTTTAGCAGTTTTTTTGGTGAATTATTAAATTATTAGTTTAATTATTATAAAGTTAATATAGATTAATACTATATCATGATTTTAGAATAAGAATTGCTAGAATTATTTTAAAAATCTCCTACGTAGTTTTTAGATATAATAAAAATCATAAGGTTTTGCCCTATACTGTCACATGCAATTATAAAATAACAGACACCAGCAGGGGCGTAACAGAGGGCCCCGCAGCATGAAGCTTGCGGGGGGCCCCAATGGCTTAAGGGCAGATATTATGTAAAAATCTGTTATTCCTATATTATTTTTACGTTGTCTGTTTAAATTTAAAAACGTAAAAACGTGAATCATCTCATAATATCTAGAAACTTAATCCCTTCCGGCCTAGCGAAATTTTATGGCAGCGACAATAAACTATATAATGCTTTGTACGTGACTATTGAAAGATATTAGAATTGCAACTTGCCGAATTTAAGAACAGTATTTTTAAATCTAAAAATGGGTTTTCTTTCTCTCTGTTCTTTACCTACTTTTAGTATTTCGATACAATATTATCGTTAGTAATTTCATATTGGTTGTTTGCATTGAATGTTATTTATGTTTGTGTTGTTTTACGGTTATAGTTGCATCAGTTTGGTACGCATTTATTTAACAATTATTGACGACTTTTCTTGTGTAATCATTGGACAATCTCAACAGATAAACAATAAGATAAGGAAATTGCATAGTTGCATAGTTACATTGCATTTCAATGTAGAAAAACTTGCATAGTTTTGGTTTCGGAAAAAATCAAACAAGCTTATATTTTTCTAAAACATTTTTTGTTAGTTTATATATCTTATCTTAAAGAGAAAAGTTCTACTCACAGATGCCTCTAATTGTTTATTAATTCTTTAAACAATAAAACACTTTTATGTTAAATAATTTTAAAAGATATCGATGAACTCATCATTTCACTTTGTTCAAAAATGTTTCTATTTGCTTTTTGATTATGCTGAATTCGAATATGTCATTAAATCAGGGCCATAAGTATGACGTCGGGGGCCTCGAAGCAAACGTGATCTGGGAGTCTGGGACCCCTACCGGGGGTCTGGGGTTAATCACCCAGCAGAAGGAGTCCGGGAAAATTGATTTTTAACCACTTGAAAACGAATTTTAATGTACTCCATGACTGAAGTTTCCTGTACCTACCTACATATTGCTATTTTAGTTGACCAACACAAAAAAAATTTGAAATCACATTATTTTAATCTAAATATTTACCATCAATATAACATCTTTTCAGTTTTCATAAAAAATACACTACATATAATGTTACTTACATTCTTCGGCTATAATGTAGGTTTTTAATCGCGTTATATTGTCTATACGCAGTATAACGCGATTACAATCGCGGGGCCCACTTCGCCGGGGGCCCCGAGGCACTGCCCCGGTTGCCCCAATGGTAGTTACGGCCCTGTCAGACATTACAATTTGAAAATTCAAAATAAATTTTTTTGAGCACTTATACAGTATGTCTGCGTGGCTTCGAACCATATGGGAAACATTTTTATTATCAATTTTACGAAAAAAGTTATTCTTCATGAAATGCTCTGAATGGTCTTAAATCTGAGATACAAAATAAGCCAGATAAACCATCAGATATCAAAGCTTATCAATTTTATACGAGGTAAGTCAAAAAATAGGAATTTAACTCAAGGATAAAGTACTTTTATATTTAACAATATACGATTTTAATTTTAATATGTAATTCTTCTTCTTCTTGTAGTGCCTATCCGTTTCGGATGTTGGCGACCATCATGGCAATCTGCACTTTGCACACTGCTGCTCTGAAAAGATTTGTAGTGGTTGTGTTGAACCACGTTCGTAGATTTCTCAGCCAGGAAATCCTTCGCCTTCCTGGTCCTCGCTTTCCCTCTACTTTTCCCTGCAAGACCAGTTGCAGCAGTCCATATCTCTCACTGTTCCTCATGATGTGACCGAGGTATTCGATTTTGGCTGTTTTTATTTTGATTAACAGCTCTTTTTCTTTTTTCATTCTCAGCAAAACACCCTCATTAGTAATGTGGTCGGTATAAGATATCTTCAGGATTCGACGATAAAGCCACATCTCAAAAGCCTCAATTTTCTTGCAAGTGGCGTCTGTGAGAATCCACGACTCAACTCCGTACAACAGTATAGGAAATATATAACATCGTAGTAATCTGACTTTTATAGGTATCGACAAATCATGACATTTGAACAACTTTGCCATTTTTTGAAATGCAGATCTTGCTTTCTCTATCCTACATTTGATTTCTATAGAATGGTCCCAATTTTCATTGACGTTCGTACCAAGGTAGATGTTTTTACTCTTTCTATTTGTTGACCATTCACACTGATTCGTCCAAATTGCTGTTCATTCTTAGAGATCATCATACATTTGGTTTTCTTAGTGTTTAGTGAAAGTCCGTATCTCTGACTGACTTCTGCGATTCTGCTCATTAACTCCTGTAGGGCTTCAGAACTGTCAGCGAATACCACAGTGTCGTCTGCGTATCTTATGTTATTGATACATTCTCCGTTAATTCTAATTCCGGCTTCAACATCATCCAATGCTTCTTGAAAGATTTCCTCAGAGTAGATGTTAAACAGCAGTGGGGATAGTATACATCCCTGACGGACCCCACGTTTGATTTTGATATCGTCGGATTCTCCTGCCTCTGTCCGGATAGATGATGTTTGATTCCAGTACAGATTGCTGATAATCCTTAAATCACAGGTGTTTATTCCAATATTGGTTAATATCTCCATCAGCTTGTCGTGCTTTACTGTATCGAACGCTTTATGGTAATCAATGAAACATGCATAAATATCGCAATTCACGTCTCTACATCGTTGAAATAGCACTTGTATACTAAATAGAGCCTCTCTTGTACCCACTGCATTTCGAAAACCAAACTGTGTTCGGCTGATTTTTTCTTCGCACAGTCTATATATCCTTTGATGTATAATTTTTAGAAATAGCTTTAAAATATGGCTCATTAAGCTGATCGGAAATCGCTGCAGGATACGGACTTTGTTTTCTTTGGTAAAGCAACAAACGTCGACTTCAACCATGCTTTTGGTATTACTCCGCTTAAATATATGTCGTTAAATATTTTGGTTAGGCGTTGAGTACCGTCGGTGTCAAATAGTTTTATGAGTTCAGCATATGTAATTACATCCTTGTAAATAAAAAATTAATTTTTCCAAATATTTCTCAAATTACCGATAACCAACATATCATTTTATTACAATTATAATAACTATTTTATTATTAATTTTTTAATTTTACGAACAAATTCTTTATAAAATTCTTATCAAATTCTTTATAAAAAGCTCTGCATTATCTCAAAACGAAGATTCAATTGTAATATATCACATTTTACCAACTTTATACGAGGTATGTCGAAAAATATGAATTTCTCTCTAAGAGTTAAGTACCTTTATAATTCACAATATTTCAACTGGAGTGATATAATTGCATATTTAAATATAGTTTTTAATTTCGAACAACTTTTTATAATAAAATTTTTCAATATTGTAAAATATAAAGGTGGTATAGGTACTATTGAGCGAAATTAATATTTTTTTATCTACCTCGTATAAAATCAATACAATTTAATATCTGATTATTGCAACTTAGGTTTTATACCATGCAGAGCATTTTATGAAGAATAACTTTTTTTCGTAATATAGATATGTAATAAAAAAAGTTTCCCATAGGTTACATGCTACGCAAACACACTGTATAAGAAATCAAGAAAGAATTGTTTTAACATTTACTATTTTTAAAGCTGGTTATTAAATTTATTGTAGGTAAGTTGTACAGAAAACAACAAAAGAAGTTGTTTATTTGGAATGGGTCTGTATACCAATAAAGATGAGAAATGTAAATTGTTATGAATAGTGAATGATAACGCTAACACAAAAAAGTTTTTGTTAAATAAGTCGTATTTAGTAATAGGTCTGGATCCCGCGTATGAAAAAAAAGTTGATTAATAGCAAGCTGAAAATTTGTTAATAGCTTAAGGGTGTCTAGTCGGACAAACTTTGATATATGGGAACACTGAAACAGGGGAAGTTTTATTGGTGGAACAGGTTAAAAATTTGGAACGGTCAGACCACGAAAACGGCACATGTATTTTGTCTGACAGAACAGACTTAAACTCTCCTAACAGAGATTAAACTCTCATGCAAAAATCAGACTGCTATTTATCACCAAATGGGCGTTTTAATGAGTGGAACATGTAGAATATGTCAAATGACAGGAATTATGACAGGTCATAAATAGCAGTCTGATTTTTGCATGAGAGTTTAATCTCTTTTCGGAGAGGTTAAGTCTGTTCTGTCGGACAAAATAAATGTGCCGTTTTCGTGGTCTGAACGTTCCAAATTTTTAACCTGTTCCACAATTAAAACTGCCCCTGTTACAGTGTTCCCATATATCAAAGTTTATCCGACTAGACACCCTTAAACTATTAACAAATTTTCAGCTTGCTATTAATCAACTTTTTTTTCATACGCAGCATCCAGACCTATAATTGTTTAACGCGGAAGCAGTCGCGCTCACTTCTGTCACGTAAGCAGTCGCGCATAGAACAAAATCTAACAATACGAATTTAAAACAAATTTCAATTTTATAATATTTTTGTGGGCCGGCGTAGCGAAGTGGTAGTGTGCTTGGCTCGCATGCCGGTGGTCCGGAGTTCAAATCCTACCGCCGGCAAGAACAACTAGACATTTTTAAATGTTTATAGGCCCCATGTCGACTCAGCCTGAATAAAATGAGTACCTTGGGTAAAACCAGGTGTAATAATAGGCGGTCGAAGCGTAACACTGGCCCTGTTACCTTCCTTGTATACCGTCGGCTCTAGATATAGCAGACTACCCTGCTATACTCCCAAAGCCACAGCGGTATAAAACGGGAGACTATTATTATTTAATGTTTTTGTTTGCTTGTTATGTTAAAAATATCTATTTCTAATTTCTAATAAATTTTATAACTAATTGGTTCCCACCAAAGCCATAAATTCCACAAAAAAAATAAAAATGAAATTAAAAAAAATTAAAAAAAAATCCTTCGCATTACTACAATCTTCTTCGAGGCACTTACAAATAGAAAGTTATGTTGCAAAATTTTTCAATAAGTTATCATGGAAATGATAAAAAGTTGGATTTTTTCTAACGGCGCGACTGCTCCCGGGTTAAAAGGGGCCCCATTTCAAATTCTGCGGGGGGCCCGACGGAGTTTGTTACGCCACTGGACACCAGTCAAAAGGATACACAGTTTAAAATAATTATTCTGGAGCCTACGTTATGGGCAATAACCGATATCTGGATTCACTTTGCATGTGTACTAAGAACTTTAGGTTTCAAGAAGACGTAGTATCGCAGCATTCTTACTTTTATATCAAGAGAGAGATTGTGGCTTTTGAAGAAGGTTCTGATCCGGTAAAGGTGGGTCTAGCTTTTATGATCCGTGCTCTTATCTCCTGGTTCGTTTCTTCTTAACTCAGGCGAGACTCGTTAGTCTCTGGCACTTGGCCATAAGACGTTACCATACCTTATCTTTTTCCTTAAACTCTAATAAGTCCTGTGGCGTCAACGATGGCCAACTGTTTTCTTATTGATAGTTTTAGGATATTTTCTGCTTCAAACTTCAGTTGACCAGTGAATTTCTGTCTTACATTAATTAGCACACTACACTGGCATGATATCTCTATGTCAGTTTCTTCTTCCATTTCGCACGTTCCTCACCATGGTTAATTCACCTTACGTAGTTTATATAGCCATTTTCTTATTGCTCTTTCTTAAACGACAATGTCCAATCACCATTTCAGTGACCGTTTTCATCATCTCTCGTTTATTGAGTAGGGTGGAGCGAAAAAATCGATTTTCAAATAATAATTTGCCTATACGCGGAAAAGTGGTCTAGGATTGAATCTTAACTTGTGTTAAAATCTTTGCTCAATCGGATGTTATTTAGTGGTGCCCCCACCCACATTTGTGAATAGATGCTTTCTCTTGCTTAGTAAAAAATTCTGCTATAATTTATTTAATCTGGCTCATTTATATCGGCAATTCAGACATAGATTTTACATTTTAAAGTAGAAGATTCTAAAATGATATTGCCAATATTTATGAGTTGCGTTCCTGGGACGACTTTACTGAAAGATAGTTCATTCGATTACATGAAATCAACCCCAACTCAAGAATATCCGTCGCAAAAAATCATACCATGTGATCTGTCTTTAAAAAGACAACAAATTGCAACTGTGACAGTAAAATCCTCATGAATTAAAATTAAAATCATTTTTTTAGTTAAATTGTGACTTATTTCCAATTTAGAATAGTTGATTACCGAAGAACATATTGTGTTAGTTTCAGAACCAAACTGAGTATTTTGGACATCTTACTTTACAATCTGGTTCAGCAAAAAATATTGCAGACAATTTATTCAATTTCTTAAAATCGAAATGTGACTTTTCTACTTTGGTTGCAATTGGATGCGATGGAACAGCGGTAAATACTGGCGTTCACAATGGTGCAATTCGCAAATTAGAACTTCAAATTAAGAAACCATTACAGTGGATCTGTTTGTCTTTTACATGAAAACGAGCTACCATTACGACATTAGATGAAGTAAGTATTTAGATGGAGAAACCGCAGGACCTACCAGATTTTCGGGTGAAATATGAAAGCTTTTAGAAACTTGTGAAACCCTACCTGTTTTTAAATTTCGAAAAATTCAAAGTGAACTCCCTGAAAAAGATATTAATACATTAAGTACAGACCAAAAATATTTGTACGAAATAAGCAAATCTACAGGGTGTCCAGAAACTCTACCGACAAGCGAAGACAGGAGATTCCTCAGGTAAATTTAAGATAATTTAACCCAATTCACTTAGTCCGAAAATGCTTCTTAAGGGAGCTAGAGCTCTTTGAAGATGGCGTCTTGTAATTAGTTTTTCTTAAATACCTCCAGAACGCTTCTATTTAAAAAAACAAAAATTGGTACGCGTATTTATCTTCAAGATATAAATCTAATCAATGCATTGCAAATTTCTAGTACCGATCATAGGCGTCCGTTTTGGGTAGGGCAACGGTTATTTTATCGCATAACTTTTTTATCTTTAACTTTTATGCATTTCTGACACTGGATTATTAAATTGTGGAGTATTCTAGTACTAAAAGGTACTCTTGTTTTAAATCGGTAGGACACACCGTTTTCTAGAAAAATCGATTTGAAAATTTTTCACTTTCTGAATTACAAAAAAAAATTTCAAAAAAAAACTGTTTAGAAAGACGAAAACTGGTACATTTATTTATATTCCAGAGATAAATCGATTTCATTAATTGCGAATTTCTAGTACTGGCCATAGGCGTCCGTTTTGGGTAGTTATTTTATAGCATAATGTTTTTGTCTTGAATTTTCGAGCATTTTTGACACTAGATTATTAAATTATGAGGTATTCGAGTACTAAAAGTTACTCTTACTTTATGTTGGTAAAATACTTCGCTTTTTGTTGAAAAGTTCTTTCAATTTTTTTTTCAAATTCCAAAAACGAAAAACTTTCAAATCGATTTTTCTAGAAAACGGTGCATCCTACCGACTTAAAGCAAGAGTACCTTTTAGTACTAGAATACCTCACAATTTAATAATCCGGTGTCAAAAATGCATAAAAGTTAAGGACAAAAAAGTTATACGATAAAATACCCGTTGCTCTACCCAAAACGGACGCCTATGACCGGTACTAGAAATTTGCAATCGATGGAATCGATTCATCTCTGAAAAGTAAATATGCATACCAATTTTCGTTTCTCTCAATAGAAGCCTTCTAGAGGTATTTAAGAAAAACTAATTGCATAACGCCATCTTCAAAGAGCTATAGCTCCCTTCAGAAGCATTTTCGAACTAGGTGAATTGGGTTAAAATGTCTTAAAATTATCTGAGGAATCTCCTGTCTTCGTTTGTCGGTAGAGTTTCTGGACACCCTGTATAAGTAATGGTACCGTATCAGAGAGCTTAAAAAATCGACAACCGGGAAAGATGGCCCACTCGAGATGGATTACAATAGCAAACAGACTTTATGTAGGAACTTTAAATCCGACCACCGATTTAAATATTTTGGCAACTTATCTGCAAAATGTGTATGTTCCCACTTGGTTTTCAATCAAAGTAAAGCCAGAAGTTAAATATGGGTCAATTCATTTATTTAATATAATTCAATGCTCCCAATATTTATCACTAAAACTAAAGAAAATAGTGAACAAAGTCATTCGAGGTAATGGATATTTTGCACATCCAGATAATATTCTCGTAGCCATGTTGGGTGATAAACGACCCCACATCCGAGAGCTAGGTTTGAGGCGCATATTAAGAATGGGCAAGAAACCAAGGAAATTTGCCAGTTTAAAATTCCAACTATAAATTTTGGAGCCAAAAAGTATTTTGACTTAATTAATTGGCAAACCAGTGTAATATCAGAACCACCAATAACAAAACAATTGTCAACAGATGAACTTAGAAAAATGATTGATGACACGACTTCAAATAAATTTGAAATTCCTAAATTTCCTTGTCATTCGTAAGCAGTGGAAAGATGTGTCAAACTAGAGACAGAAGCATCATTATTGGTTTGTGGAGCTGAAGCAAGAGATGGATTCATAAGAATGCGAGTTTTGCCAAGAAAAGTATTACCCAAGTTTGAAACAAAATCCGATTGTTTTCAAACTTTACAGTAAATAATTAAATAAACTATGTTGTAGTAAGTTCAGAGTTGTAAACAAGCAAAAACAACATTAATATAAAATAAAAAAGTTATGTTTTTTTTTTCAATAATTTTTTCTTTTAATTTGTAAATTTTTAAAGTTCTAGGGGCACCGGAAGATATCGTTCTATAAATTCCAAATTTTGGATAACGTTTTGCAATAATATCTAACCACTTTTCCGCATATAGGACATATCAATTTGTAAAAAAAAAATTTTTTCCATGTTTTCGCTCCACCCTATTATTGAGGTTCATAAAACTGTTTGAGAGTTGCTTATTCTTGATATAATAATATATATCTTGATTAATATTCTTGATTATTTCTTTAGCCTGCATTTGCTCTTGAGTGGCTTTCTATTTCTTTTGATGATTCTTTGTCAGCCATTTCTGAACCTCATTTTTCGGAGAATCCTTAGTGATGCCACAGAAAGGTTCTAGGCCTTCAAAAGTTTCGCTAACATCTGCTCTTTCGTTCCCATGCACCAGTGGCGTGCGGTGACTTTTTCGAAAGGGGAAGCGATTCAATAAGGATATAAAAATATTTTCTTAAGGGTCGAGGGTCGAGCAACTTTCCACCTGATAACATTCTGATGCGCAGGGGCTGTCTATCAGCAAAGTATTTAATTATGTGAGACGTCCTGCGTACAAGGACTCACACACTAAATCCGTGACGCGTGAATGCGTGAGGCACTCTATTCCCGCTATTTCTAGTGACTAGTGACCTATCATTGATCTGTATTGCTAGCTCGGGCCTTGAGTCCTCGCGCCGGGCTTGGTTTTCTAAAGAAAAATCATATTTAAAAAAAATATACTCCGAGGCATTTTCCACAACACACAACTTTCACTAAAATGACACTTATTTATACTCGAGGTCTTAGACTAAGAGCCGCTATAGGTGAAATTTCTTAATCATTTTAGGCACGACGGAACCCTATAACTTAATTAGTAGAACCTAAAAGAAAACGTTTGAGCATTGTGCCGTCACTTTTCAGTGGCACATGCGTCTACAGTGGCGCATCAAACTTTCCACTTATGGACGGGATACATAAATTAAAAAATACCCTCCCTCATTACCAGAATTTAATTTTTTTCATTTTTTTAAGTTCTATGTGATTAAGACAGACATAAGATTAATCGTAATTTTAACCCACCACCCCCTTCTCCCTGTCCCCACCATCAAAAACTTTATTTTTCGATTTTATTTTTTTTTGTGGTATGCAATCAATTTTAAAATTTCAAAAAATTCACAAGCATAGTTAAGGCTTTTGTAAAACACGTCTATTTTTTATAGACCTGTAGGTTGAGTGTACATAACCTCAAATTTTTCTTTGGAAAAAAGTATATAACTTTTCTTTGGGGATAGCTGCAGATCGAATTTTTTCTTGGTCTTGTGTATTTTATCAAACACTATATTTATAATTTTTTTCAGATTTTTCTGTAACGTTGATCACTTTCAAAAATCCAAAAAACTGTTTTTTAAGGGGGTTTTGGGGGGTTTGAACGTGTTTTTCTTATTTTTAAATATTCTAAGGGACTCAGTTACTTCAAGTTACATATAACCTAAAAAAACAAAATTGATTTGATATATTATGAAGTCTATAAAATAGGGAGAATCCCCCAAAACCCCCCAAAAAACAGTTTTTCGGATTTTTTGAGGTAGGGAGCCTTACGGAAAAATCTAAGGAAAAATCAAAATATAGTGTTTGATAAAGCACACAAGATTAAGGAAAAATTAGACCTGCAGCTATTCCTCAAAAAAAGTTACACGCTTTTTTGAAAAAAAAAAATTTCTTTTAATTTTTTGAGGTTATGTACACTCTACCTATGGGTCTATAGAAAATAGGCATGTTTTATAAAAGCCTCAGCTATGCGTGTGAATTTTTTGAAATTTTAAAATTGATTGAATCCCTCCAAAAAAAAAAAATAAAAACGAAAAATGAAGTTTTTGATGGTGGGGGCAGGGGGAGGGGGGTGGTGGGTTAAAATTACGCTGAATCCTAGGTGTTAGTCACATAGAACTTAAAAAAATAAAAACAATTTAATTCTGTTAGTAAGGGAGGGTAACTTTTAATTTATTTATCCCGTCCATAAGTGGAAAGTTTGATGCGCCACTGTCGACGCATGTGCCACTGAAAAGTGACGGCACAGTGTTCAAACGTTTTCTTTTAGGTTCTACTATTTAAGTTATAGGGTCCCATCGTGCCTAAAATGATTAAGAAATTTCACCTATAGCGGCTCTTAGTCTATCTATTCTCCTATCAACTTCTGATAATTGTTGAATGCAGTCTTTTTTAATGGATAATAGGGCTAACTTTCAAAGTCTGTCTTCGCTTGTTGAATTTCTTTTAAACTCTTAATTTGAAACTTTTAATGCATCTTAATACTTCAAAACTTCGTTCAACTGATGCACTTGTGGCTGGGATAGTTAGTAGTACTAATTCACACAACTTGACCACTTCACACAGCGACTTCTTTAAACCAGTAGTTATAAAGAAATCCCAGATTTCTGGGTATTTCTTTATCATTCATGTCAGTTGTTTCATAAATGATACTTAACTGAGAATGCAAAGCTGCGATATCAAAAAATTTTCATTATTTAATCGTAATGACATAAATTCCCCTGTGGGAAATTTTGATGAATTATAATTAGGAATATTAAGATTATATATAATTCTACAAATTTTAAATCGTTAAAATTTTGAAAGCTAGAATTCATTTGTTGTAGAATATTATCAAAAGGTCTCTTTGTTTCCTCTGTTTTCTCTGTCTCTCTGTCTCCGAAATTATCAATCTTCATTATTTTTCTTTCATGTTCAAACCCCATATGTTCAGTTTTATCCCAAATGTTTTTAAAATGCTCTCGTTTTTTAATTATCGTATTAATAAAGTCATCAATTTGTCTTATACAAAATGCAATACCATTTGATTTCTGTGAAATGTCAAATAAAAGATCAGTAAAAGGAAATATCTCTGCAAAAAATTTAAATCGAAATATTCTTTAAGCGAATGTATGTAATACCTAAGCACCCCTTAGCAGCAGTAACAGTCGGAGCATCTCACTTTCGGGAAGGCGATACGACGAGCGCTTCCATGGCATACCAAAATTCGCGCGACTAGTGGCTGCGGTCATTGAACCCTGACCAATTTTAAAATGGACAACTGCATGACAAGCGGCGATTTTGAGATGCGTTTCTGCCAGGAGTGGACCAAATAGTTGAATTGTGTGCATATTGAGTTCGTTCGTACGCGATTAATTTTTAATATTTTTCAATGCCTATTGGCTAGGTAATATGTAGATTATTTGGATTAGGGAAAAAATTGTATTATTAAATATTAATTAATAATATATTTTCTTATATCGACGAATAAATAGGGAAGCGGCGCTTCCCCCGCTACCATGGACCGCACGCCTCTGCCATGCACCCTTTCATGACTCCCGCACCTATATTAAAGGCATTTTATTGTCTGTGGCCAGGTCGTTGAGGAGATATTTGCAGTTTTTCACCAGTTTTGACTTGGTCAGTGGGTTATTTACTGCCAGAATAGCCAACTGGCTATGTCTAAATGATTCTCGTAGCTTCAGGGCCTTCATTAAATATTTCATCGATGCAGGCCACCAAATCAAAAACTTCAGCCTGGAACACAGTTGTATGTTGACATAGATTTATTGTAGTTGCATGTTTAATGTTTGATTGTTTACAATGATAATGTTACATGTTTGAATTGCAAGAGCGAACGGATGGTCCGAAAAAAAGGCTGTAAACCAGACTATTGCTCTTCGAGGAGATGCTTTGGATGTGCTTCAGACCATAGCCCTAGAGAGGACAGATGATTTCAAACAGCTTAAGAAAAGACTTAACATGCGATATGGTCACGAACATTTTTAGCATGTCTATTAGTCGCAGTTTAAATATCGAAGAAAAAAGAAAGATATGAGGTAGATATTACCAGGTTAGTACGATATGCAGATCCAACAGCTCCCGAACACATGATGGAAAAGTTGGCTGTTGAAACATGTTTACACTGCTATCCATCAAATATTATATTCTTGTTACTTAGAGTATTTGATTTTCAATGGAATTTACAGCAATATTTTTCAGATGCAAAGATTAAAAAGGCTCGTAGCAGATTGGAAAGAAAGGAACTTTCGACAAATTTAATATATTTCTGACGTCAATATCGTTAATCCATTCACGCCTGTTCTCCCGGTTACCAATTAACTCGAGAGTTATCGAAACAATTTCGCCAAAAATAAAGGAAAACGGAGTATAAGAAGGCAAAAGAAGGCGCAGAGAAAACTTATGTATCGATATTTCATAAAGCTTAGCGTTCGATGTTGAGATGAATTGTTGAGTTGAGGAATTAGGACAGACGGTTTATCTTTTCATTACATTATATTATGTAGGCCGGGAGAACATTCTAGAACATTTAAGATCCAATAAGTTTAAAAGCAATTTATGATGTAGTGGAGTACTTTTTGTAACTTTTTCCTGTCAACTCGAAGATACTCCTCAATCCTGATGTGACAAATAAAAATAGCCAAAATTTCATTTTCTGGTAAACTTGATGGCACTGATAAATCTTGTGTAAATTTTATGTTCCAGGATATAAGTATCTGGAGTAGACTGTAGATTTTAAATACTAATTTTCATATTTTTCATAAAATTCTGCGCATATTTGATTTCACAAGTTTAAGTCTACCTTTGCAAATAAGAGTTGGGGGTGAGTGGGGATCTTCTTATGAAAAAATGACTGTAAGTCCGGTTCTGCTAAATCGAATTTTGCATACTTGGTCTTGTTGAAAACAGCTCTTTTTCGTCAATGTAAGAGTCTTATTTTCGAAATAGCCTAATAAGTGGTATGCAAGCTAGGAGGCGTTTTTTAATTATTTTCAGAAATCTAGTTTTCTTTGAAAAATATTAAATACAAGTTTGCATTTTTAATCCTGTATTACAAAATTAGACCCAATTAGCAACACAGTAACCAAAACCCGCATGTCAATACCTTTTTTCTATCTCGAGATATCTTAAGAAACGTGTAAATTTTAAACAGCTGTTAATGTCACCGGTAAGCCAAGTTAAGGAAAAGTAGTGTGCTATGGAAAAAACAAGGAAACATTTTCCAGATGTAAACGTATATAATTAATTAAAACAACAATAGGACAAACAAAGCTATAAAATATAACAAAGAAATAAAAGCAACTACTTACTTAGTGACGACCTAAATTTTCAAATTGTTGCCTATCATTTTCGATGCAAGCTTTGAAGAGTGGATAATATATATAACAGGCCAAGTCACAAAAATCAATATTTCTGTTTTTTTTATTATTGTCTATGCAAAAATGCCGTTAACCTGTATTATGGGCAAAGTGACAGTTGCATTGGAAACAGCTCTAAATAAATTCAACAGATAACGTCCGCCGTTAAGTATAGTGTTCCGTTTACTGATAAAACCTCATTTTTCTTGACTGTATATTTTTGTCACTTGGCCCGTTATATATCTCCACTCTTAATTTACTCTTTAAAGAGTAGATTTAACAGCAATCTCAATTTCCGCTTTCGCAGTGCTTTGAATGGCATTTCGTATTCTCTAGATTCTAGATCATGTTTTCTCGAGTAGTGCGCCTAGCGGCAAAAACAAGGTCTTTAATTCGTCCCCATAAATAAAAGTCTAAAACAGTTAAATCTCTTGTTATTCGATATACTTTTGAGTTGCTCTTATTTCTTTGTTATAGTTTATAGTGTTGTTCGTCTTATTGTTGTTTTAATTAATTACATACGTTTACATCTGGAAAATGTTTATTTGTTTTTTCCATAGCACACTAATTTCTAATTTTCTTTAACCTCGTTTACCGGTGACAGTAACAGTTATAAATTACTTTTAATGGGAAATAAGCCACAATTTTATCAAAAAAAAAAGATTTTATTAACGTTTTTTTGATAAAATTGTGGCTTATTTCCCATTAAAAGTAATTTATTATAAAAATGCCACAAGAAAATAGCATCAGAACAACAGTAACAGTTATGTTTAAAATTTACACATTTCTTAAGATATCTCGAGAGAGAAAAAAGGTATCGATATGCGATTTTCGGTATTATGTTGCTAATTTTGTGTAATTTTGTAATACAGGATTAAAAATACACAATTGTATTTAATATTTTCCAAAGAAAACTAGATTTCTGAAAATAATTAAATAACGCCTCCTAGCTTGCATATTACTTATTAGGCTATCTCGAAAATAAGACAATTACATTGACGAAAAAGAGCTGTTTTCAACAAGACCAAGTATGCAACATTCGATTTAGCAGAACCGAACTTACAACCATTTTTTCATAAGAAGGTTCCCACTCACCCCCACCTCTTATTTGCAAAGGTAGACTTAAACTTGTGAAATCAAATATTTACAGAATTTTTTGAAGAATACGATGATTGGATTTCCAGTGCTCTTTCATTAGGTAAATTTTGTAAACATTTGATTTTTTAATTTTTGATATTCAATTACGCCCTCTAGCGGTGGACCTACAATTATGAAAATAATTTCCAGGCTTTTCCAGAGGCAACTTGTGTTATAAATATTTTTCTCTCAAAACTGTACTATAAATGGTTCCTGAGATATGGTCGAGATCCCTTCTTATTGGGATACCAGGTACAACCTACCACCTCTATATTTAGCTAAATACCGCTATATGATTTGTAGCGCCGCGCCGCCCATAATCTTAATGGAAATACAAATGCAAAGATTGCGTTTATCTCAAAACTTCGTTTCTGGTGTTAGGCCGCTGTTGCTCTGAGCGCCTCATTTAAAGTATTTTTCTGTTGAAAAGTAAACAAAAAATAGAGTCCACGTGGAAAAAGATGTAATAACACAGCAATGTACTTTAGCTGTCAACATAAACACGGACCTTTACTTGTAATAAAGGAACAATCATTTTTGGGTAAACACCTTTTATATAAATATGATTTCGGTGAGAGACTCACTCGTATTACGTGTATGGCCTTGGTTCACGCACGAACAAAAGTTTTGCCCCCCGTGGCACGATATTTCTCAATCGGTTCCTACGGGACTACAACCCTTAATCACGAATGTCGAATATTATGGAATCAGATATATATTGGCTTACCACGCTAGAATACAGTCGATTCGAAAATTATAGTAACGGAAAAGAAGTATATGTTTTAAGAATAAAATGCTATTGATATAAATTTATGCTACACAGGTCTACATATCAATGTACCGGATTTACACTCAGTCCTGTTGGATAGGGAATTGGGCAGGGAAGTGGGCAGCGTGAATGTGTAAATAGCTCACTCGCGCTGCTGCTGCTCATGCTACTGCCATTGCACGGCGCTCCCGAAAAAGTCGGTTTTTGGAACGGAAGTCAAAGGAGATGCAGCGCGAATGCGAGTGAGTATTAGTTATGAGGACACTGCCGACATTGGTGAGGACTGGTATGAATACTTCACTCGCGTCGATATCGTATTTCGGGCAATATTTCCGACAGCGGCATTAGCAGTGGCAAAGGCTGAGTATAAATCCGGCATTAATGATATTCAAGCAAGATAAACAAGGAAGTTTTTTTTCTTCTGGAAGCCGTCCTTGCATGCACCCCGGTCGCACTGCAGCCTTTTGGCTTATCGTGCTTTCTTCCATTTGTTCTCATGACAGCCAATCCAATATAGTATTGCCCTTCATCAGCCTGTAAAGGTCCATTGGGTTAGTGCCATATACTTTCGGACTTGGTCTGCAATCTCCATAATATATTGCTTTTCTCTTGCGATCCAGAGCCTCGCAATCGCACAATATATCTGACTGTCTCGGTCTTTCTATTGCATAGTCTGGAACTGACACCTCTATTGTATAGTCCTATCGTGTGTAGGTGTACTTTTGCTGGAAAGTGTCCAGTAAGGAAACCTGTAATGATTTTGAGCTGATTCCTGTTCATATTGAACAGTTCTTCAGAGGTTTTTGCGCACGTCTGATGTATAAATCTCTTCGCATGCTATTGCGTGAGAATTTCTTCCTAGTATTGTTTGTGTTGTCTTTGTATCCAGCCTCCTAATCGGTCACTGATTGTGCTTTTGGGCACTCCCAGTGCCGGTTATGGACCGAAATATCTTGTTGCTGATCCTCCTCTAGCAAGTTCGTCAGCTTTCTCATTGCCAGCGATCCCTTGATATCCAGGCACCCAAATGAGTTTTACCTCATTATGTTCCGCCAGGATGTCAAGTTCTTCGCGGCATTCCCATACAAGTCTTGAGGCTAGACTTGGGTTCTTTAAAGCCCTCAAGGCCGCTTGGCCTCATATATAAGTCCTCAATCTGTTTATTCATGCACAGTGCCGAATTGCATATACCTCTGCCTGAAATACAGAGGTATATTCTCCCAGTGGGATGGAACCGTTACAGTTCCTATCCTCACTACATATTCCTGATCCCGAACCATCTTCTGTCTTGGACCCATCTGTATACCAGGTGTGGCCCTCATACTTCAGATATCTGCGAGAATCTCCCCATACCTCTCTGGAGTGCATTTTCACCTGGAAAGGTATTTTGATTTTATATTTGGGGATTGAAGGGTCTGTTATCATTTCCCATATCGGATCCCCGCGTATATCCTTGATGCTGCAGTGTCCTTTGCACACTGCCATTTTCATTTAATTTCCCTGCAATCTATGTAACCCCATCCTTGCCTCGGCCTTCACTATGATGTGTAAGGGAGGAAGGTATACTACAGTTGGTGTGCCTCTCATTGCACCTGTTATGCTGAGACAAACAAGCCTTTGTATCTTGCCTAACTTCTCTATGGCATTTCTCTGCTGCACCTTTGGCCACCAGACCAATGGTGTATTGGTTATTGTGGGCTTTACCATCATGTTGTATATCCAATATATCGTGTCCGGTTTAAGTCCCCATGTTCTGCCATATGTGCGTTTGGTCACCATTAAAGTGGCCATCGCTTCTTTGGTTATTCGTTATAGGTGTTGATTTCAGGTAAACCTTGAGTCTATTATGACTCCGAGGTATTATTACTTCCCACTCCACCTTTAGGAAAATCCCCATGAGATTCATAGGTCCTATTCCCTCTAACTTTCTCCTTCTGGTGAAGGCTCTTATTTTGGATTTGTGAGGGCTTACGGACAATCCTACCTCACTTGTCCGTTTTGATACTACGTTCAGGGCCTGTTGCATATTATTCCTGACTCTTGTATTGAACTTGCCCTGTGTCAGAATGACGAAATCATCTGAATAGCCCAGGACATTTTTCCTGTTGAGCGTTCCAATCAGTCCGTTCATGACCAGATTCCACACTAAAGGAGATAATACACCTCCCTGTGGGCATCCTCTGGCAACCCATGCTGACAACAAGTAAGTTACTGAACTAATATCGGCTGTCAATGGGAAGACAGGGAGAAGTATTGTGTTTTAAGAGTGATCGTGACATTAAAGTATTAACTAGAACAGAAAAGCATGATCGTCATCAATAACAACGCTTGCGTAAATCTTCGCAACGTTAGCTATTGTCTTCTTTGTTTGTCGATCCTGTGCCGCTATATCCCATTTTCTTACACCAATTTCGTCCAGATCCTCTTTGACTGCATCTTTCTACCTTTTTCTAGGCCCTCAGTCTATTGACCTTTATTTATCTCAGTAGATTATCCTTTTTCAAAGAGAGACTAACTGGTTGTGGTCAAGACCACACTTCGTGGAAGTAAAGATATAAAATTGAATAAGAGAGACTAGAGATGCTAACTAGAGACAGCATCTAATATTGCGAATTACTACTCCTTTGAGCCCCAAAAAGAGAAAAAGAGGAATATTTAAATAAAAGAATATTAAAATCCAAATGAATGAAAATGCTAGTTAGAATAGCTGCATAGTCATTCCTAGACAAAAGCAGAAGCGAAAGAGCAAGAAACAAGTTTGAGGAAGAATGGCTTACCACTTTTCTAAATCGTAGTCACACTTTATTATCTGCATCTTCTGTATATTCCTTTCGTATAGCTTGTAGCTTTTAGCTTTGTATCGTCTTGTCCATTTTCGTTTATTAACCCACAAATAAGTACTATATCTGACTCTCCCAAATTTATACTCCTTTTTTCAAATGCTTCGTTTTGTCACTGTTCTATGTTCCCAGTTTCGGATTAAGAATCTTGAGGCCCCTAGGCAACCCAAGCTATGAGGACCATTAAGGCCTCCGCCTTCTCCCTCCAAAACCACCTCGGTAACCCCTCCATCTCCATCCTTCATTTGCAGTTTTAAGTTCAATCTCTTCTCTGTGTAATGATTTACTGACTGCGTTGATGTGTTCTAAAATTGTTACCCAAAACTCATTCATTATGAATGTGTCTTTTTTTGACTTTTATTTCAACAATTACTTAGCCTCTTAAACTGTTTCATTCTTTTGATTAGTGTTTTCAGCAAGAGAATCCACGGCAGATTTAAATACGTTGTAACCTTTAGACAAAGCTCTTGCTGCGTCAGCCCTTGCACTCCATCTAATGCTGCTTGCTATTTTAATGACTAGATCGGGGCGAATGGGATCGCTTTGTGAAGCGATCAGTTAAGCATTTGATCATAACTTTCCAACATACGATATTTCTCCAATGTTTTCAGCAGCTCTTAGTCCAAGTAAATTAAGTGGGTGTGCGGCAAAAGGAACGTAAATTGCAAGTTGCTTAATCTTAGATAAATAAGCCTGGATACGATTGTATTTTCCTGACTTGTTTGCTGAATGATTGTTCCCTCATGTCATTTACATCAATGCCACAGTCGTTTAAAACGATTAAAACAGCAAAAAAAAGATTTTCTTCAGTATGGCTACTTATGGGTATGAAGGTGAAAACACCCTCATACACTTTACCATCAGCTGGATTTACATAACTTAATAAATAGTCAACTGATCAGTATAATACAAATCTGGTATTGAATCAATACTTAAGTAGTAGTATTTGGCTTCATTAATTTCTTTAACAATTGTATTCAAAACGTGTTTTCTCATGACTTCTATTATTTATTTCCAGATCTTTAAAGATAAGTGAGAAGGCTTTCCAGTGCCCTTATTGTCATACTTAGCTAAATGAGAGCTTAAACAAGATCGTACCGTGCAAGTAGCTCTAAAATGCCTAAATAGTTCCCATTATTTTGTGAACTAAGGATATTCTAAACGCTAATCCGAGAGAAGATAGAAACAACCACAGAGACTACTCTTTTCAGATCTGTAATCCAGGAATCTCATTCTTAATTTAATTAAATCTCTAAAGAACTGTCAATTCGATCATGAAGGCGCTACCTGTCGATGAGTGTTCGCCATGTTCGCCAAAAGGAATACATGGAAAACAGTAAACATTTCCATTTGAGGGAGAGTACGTTAGACAGTCTCTTTTAACTTTTGTTACACTGATATATTTTCAAAAAAAAAAATAGATTGTGTGAAAAATCTTGTAATGCCTTCAAAATTTCTTTTTGATGCTGAAAAACTTCCATCAAGATTTTTACATTCTAAACAACCTTTCTCAATCAAAAATTTCCATATTTCTTCAGTTATGGTATTCCATAATCCTATGTTGTTTCCGAATTCTGAGCTCAATTTACCTTTAATTTCAATTTCTAACTTAATGTTATTCTGAAGCTATTTCCTTGTGGCACTTTTATGATTAACTAATTTAGATGGGAAATAAGCCACAATTAAATTAAAAAAATGATTTTATCTACTCTATGTCGTATTATGTACAAGTTTTTAGTTTGTGAAAACTGTCATTATAGATAGCAGTGCGTGAAGGATTTAAAGTGCGCGTGAAGTAACAATGTATTTTAAATGGGATTTACTTTTTCGCACTGTTTGTAACTTTCGAGTTGTCATGGTGACAATCCTTTAACTTTCGCGTTGTCCTGGTGATGACAATATGAGCAATGAATTACAACAAAAGTTTTGACAGTTTTGTGGTTTGAAAGTAGTTAGAATTTTTAAATGTCAAACTTCTAAAAATTGTAGAATAGAAATGAATTGCAGTGACGAAGAGTTACAGCTTTTTTATTTGTTTATCGCAGATAAAATATTGTATGAAACTGTGCGTGAAGTACTTTTTGCGACCTTACGCGATTTATAGCAAAAATCGCGCGCGTTCGCAAAAAGCATACTTCACGAACTGTTTCATAAATAACTATTATTAAATTTTGACAAATTTGACAACGTATTTTGACAACGTAATTTGTATTTTGACAACGAAACCCGATTTGGGCTTCGAAATGTTAATAAAATTATTTTTTTAATTTAATTGTGGCTTATTTCCCATCTAAATAGTTAATCATTTCTAACTTAGTTTCGGTTTCTGGTTATTTTCTTGAACTGATATATAACAAATTGTCATTGTATGATTTTTCATCTTCTTCAGTTACAGAAACTATGTTTCCTTCAGTTATTTTTATTTCATCACGTTCATTTTCATTGGTTGCAGCTTCACTAGCTGTTGATTATAGTGTGAAACCGAGTTTATGGTATAGCGCGATATTTGAATTTTTCAACAACTATATCTGTGATTTATAGTTTTTATTTAATTCTAATTATTATTTTTTCGGTTTGAGCCCTACGAGGCCCCCTTTGGGGCCGAGGCTCCTAGGCAACTGCCCACTTTGCCTAATGGTTAATCCGGCACTGATGTTCCTTAGAAGCATTAAAGCATATATTAACATTAATATATATTTTATTTCTCGGCTACACACTTTAGTTTTCATCTATATTCTTATATTACTTGCTAACTCTTTACTTGTTTTTTTTTCTTCTATATTTAGATCATCGAAAGTTATTCGACATGGATATCCAAATCCATTATTAAAAACGAATCCGGATGTTTGACAAAAAACAAGTTTGGGGAAGAATGGTTTACCACTTCTGAAAATCTAACTCACACTTTACCATCTGCATCTTCTGTATATCCCTTCCGTTTAGCTTGTAGCTTTTAGCTTTGTATCGTCTTGTCCATTTTCGTTTATTTTTACCCACAAATGAGTACCATATCTGACTCTCCCAAATTTATACTCCTGTTTTTCAAATGATTCGTTTTGTCTCTGTTCTATGTTCTTTAGAAGCATTAAAGCATAGATTAACATTAATGTATATTTTACTTCTCGGCTACATACTTTAGTTTTCATCTATATTTTTATACTATTTGCCAACTCTTTACTTGTTTTTTTTTTCTTCTATATTTAGATCATCGAAAGTTATTTGACGTGGATATCCAAATCCATTATTAAAAAACGAATCCGAATTTTTGACAAGAAACAAGTTTGGGGAAGAATGGTTTACCACTTCTAAAAATCTAACTCACACTTTATCATCTGCATCTTCTGTATAATTCCTTTCTTTCAAATGATTCATTTTGTCTATGTTCTATGTTTCTTAGAAGCATATTATTAACGTTTATGTATATTTTATTTCTCGGGTACATACTTTGGTTTTTATTTATATTCTTTTACTTTTTCCTAGCTCTTTCCTTGTTTCTTTTCTTCTATATTAAAATCATCGAAAGACATTCGACATGAATATGCAGACAATTTGTAATTTTAGAATTTAAGTAACCTGTCCAAAATTAAGTCCAACAACTCAGCCTCAGCTAGGGAAGTTCTTGGTGAAAGAAACATTTATAAAAATAAATCGTTCCCAGGACGAATAACTTCATGGTTTTGAACAGAAGTGAAGGAAAAATGTAAAAAAAGTAAAAAGCTTGCATAGAATATATGTCAAAGAATACACAGGAGACAGATGATAGAATAGAAAAGATACAAGGAAAAAAAAAGTGATCACTGGGAATGTCTTGGAAAGAAACTAAACATGATTTTTATGACTTCCAAAAGAAAATATGGCGCTTTATTAAAAGTCAAAGAACGGAGGTAAAGTAGGTAACAGAACCAAAACACATAGAAACGGATACATGTGACTATCTAAAAACGCTCTATGCAGAAACACCAGAAATTACCACAAATGCAGTTAATATAAGTACAAATGAAGTTCGACAAACACTTGAAAAACTGAAGAACAGAAAAGCAGGTAAGGACTAAATACCAAAGGAATTATTGAAACATTGTGTAGCAGCAATGACAGACCAATTAACAACATTAATTAACAACGTCATAAAACACAATGGAGAACAAGCGAACTAATTATACAATTCAAAAAAAAGATAAAATGCAGCCAGAAATCTACAGAGGTATCAACTTCTGAAATACTACCCTAAAATTTACAACTAAAATTTTACAAGAGATAATGAATCAGATGATAAGTTTAGCAGATGCACAGCAGGATTTTCGTACTGTAAGATCATGTACCGATGTAATGCTCATCATAAAATAAATTAATGAGAAATCATTAGAGTATACTAGATCAGCATTTCAATGTCTGATTGATTTGAAGAAAGCATTTGACAGAGTAAGACTCAAAGATAATATCCATATAATCCATATAATAGAGAAGCCTCCGTAGATATCATAAAAACCATCTTCTGTATAATAGAGAAGCCTCCGTAGATATCATAAAAACTATTGAAAACATCTACCAAAACAAGTAAATGGAAGCCAGAATAGATGGACAACTTACAAAACCTATACAGGGTGTTTCATTGGGAAACGGAAATACTTTAATGGTGAATAGAGGTCACCGAGTCGGTTCTAGATATAGTACATTTTTTGCCCTAACGACTTTTATAACCAAGTTGCAGGGTGTTTTATCGATTTTGCCCATTTTTTTCCTAAGCTATAACTTTAGAACCACCCTGTATATTTTTTTGATATTTGGTACACATATGTCTCATTCGAAACCCAAACGACCGACATTCTAACCATAAGAAAAATCCAGGTCCGGATTGACAAAAAATTATAAAGTAATTGTGACCTTAAAACAACACCCTGTATATTGAAATTTTGAAAATCTGTTTGCATATTGAAAAAGAGCACAAGAAAGTAAATTTAATGGTTCGCTTCAATTTTCCGGCCAGACAATTTTATGACTTTAATTTTGAAATTATATTGAATTTTTTAAGAACTTTGACATTAAAAAGCAGATATTATTAAATTTTAATTATAAATTATTAAAGTAGTATTTAACACATTGGAACGACCCAATTACTAATGACAAGAAAAATCCAGGTCCGGATTTAGAAAAAATACAAAGTAATTGTGACCTTGAACCAACACTATGTATATTGAAATTTTAAAAATTTGTCTGCGCATTTTAAAAGAGCATGAAAAACTGTGATTAAAGGCTTACTTTAATTTTTTCGCCGTTGATTTAATTAAATCAATTTGAAATTATATTGAAATTTTAAAGAACTCTGAGATTAAAAACCAGGTATTGTTAACTTTTAATAATAATTTAATGTTAATGAATCAATACTTATTTTAAAAATACTTAGTACTTATTTACTACGCTGGCTTCATATATTCTCTGGATTTGTAGCTATATGCACATCATTAAAAATTAGAATTGCGAGAATTGGGATATTTTAATGATTTAGTAAAGTATTAAAAAAACAGCTATCTCTAATAAAACAAAAATTCCTTACAATTCAACAATTTAACATAAACTAAAAATATTTAAACTAGAACAGATGCTCAAAATGTCCGCCATTTGGTTCGATGCATTTCCTTGCTCGTTTTAAAATATTTCGAATCGATTTTCTAAGTGCATTGGGACTGTTCTTAATTTTTCTGGTAGCTTTTTGTGACCTGGACAGAATTGATCAATATGATTACAAAATTGCCGTAATTAAATTATCTACGCAAAAATTTGACATGCACCTTTTAACGCAGTTTTTTATACACATACCTCTTTTAAAATACACAAACAAATTTTCAAAGTTTCAATATACAGGGTGTTGTTTCAAGGTCACAATTACTTTATATTTTTTCTTAATCCGGACCTGGATTTTTCTTGTCATTAGTAATTGGGTCGTTCCAATGTGGTAAATAAGTATTGATTATTTTTAAAATGAGTATTTATTCATTAGCTTTAATAATTTATAACTAAAAATTAATATTATCTGAGTAACTAGGTCCATTTTCCGTTGGAACTTTACCACGCAGCAGACGGGGGTTGTGAATTGCATAGTGTAGAATTCCTTCCCTTTTGTCTTCACTGCAGCATCCATTTGGCTTGCATATTGTAGAAGCCTTGGAGGTGTCACCAGGAAGATGGGCCAATAAGTTTTTCAATTAAAAATCTTTTAAAAATGTTTAATTTACAAATATTTCTATTAGGTTGAAAAACTTAGTCTTTTATTTAGCAGATACCGCTACGCACCTACTACCTTCTCGTCAGTTGCAATGGGGGATTAATATGTCGAAAATTTTTATCTGAACCAGAGAAAGCAGCCTATGCAGTCTCTGATGAACCTCTAACAAGAGGTGAAATCGTCGATAAGAGTGCTGGCTGCACTCTCTGATCTAAGTGAAAATTAAGACAGTTTTGGTTTCGCATTGCAACTGAATAAAAATGGTATACATTTTTATTTATAAATAAAGAAGTATCGGCCAAGCGCGCAAAAATGGAGTAACAACCTTCCATAGAGGTATCAATCTGCCAAAGAACAAGCAGAATTGCTTATAAACAGGAGGAAGAAGAAGAAGAGGAAGTAATTTTTGCAGAGTCCCAACCATGAACAGCAAAGTTTAATGTTGGAAACCGCTCTAAGGTACAATAAACTGATTTTGAATACCTAAGCCTAATATGCGAAGAACAGGTATCATGGACGCAGTTTGGATTCCGCGATGCCTTAGGCACCCAAGAGGATCTATTCGCTGTCCAAGTGCTTATGCAAAGATGCAGGGATGTTGACTGTGACGTTTATATTTGTTTTATCGACTACAAATGGCGTTTGATAGAGTAAAACATGATAAACTCATAAACATCTTGAAAGAAGCCGGTGTAGATAATAGAGACTTGAGAATCATATATAATTTGTTTTACAACCAAACTGCCAATATTAATGTGGATGACCAATTGACAGAGGCAGTCTCCATAGATAGAGGAGTGAGGCAAGGATGCATCCTGTCCCCGGTGTTGTTTAATACAGGGTGATTGATTAGTGCGAGGAAGCTCAGTAGATCTGTTATAGTAAAAATTACAAAAAAAAGTTATTCACAAAAATTGTAGGCAGCTTTAAACTCCACATTTTAAAATTAGTTACAATCTTACAGGGTGTTCCATAAGATGGTGGCAGACCAAACTTATGTTTTTTTAAATGGAACACCCTGTATTTTATTTTAAATTTGAAATCTGCTTCACTTCCACATCACAAAAATGTAAACTTTTATTATGTTATACCAGGTATTTAAAAAGTTATAACCAATATTACCTGAAAATCGTATCAAGTTTAACTCCCTGTATAATTAAAAAGGAGTATAGGAACATTGATCTATTGCAACCATAGTTTTTTAATAATTGTTAAAAATTATAAATCATATTCGTTTTCATAATATTCGTTAAATCAAATACAGGGTAAGTCAAAATGCAAGTACATTATTTTCTTGGTAATTTTAAATAGAACACCCTATATTTTATATCTCTATCGAAAAGAACTAATATCATACTTCAAATTTTATGAAGTATTCCCTATACCTAAAATTATCAGTTTTCTAGATATTTTTATTTTTCCATCAAAGTATTAATTTGGTAGATATTTTAACGTTTACCAATAATTATTGTGAGTTGGCCATGATTGATTTGTCAGAAACTGACAGTTTGACATTATTGTTTATTAATTCAGTATTGGGGTACACCGTAAATTAGCAACAATTATTATTTAGTAATTCAGTAATTAATTTAATTTAAATTAGCAATAATGAATTTTACTACTGATGAAAAAATGGTAGATATGATCTGGATTTTGGGGGAATGCAATAAAAATTCATTACTATCAGCTAGAATTGATCAAGAACGGTTTCCAAATAGGCGACAACTTAGACAAGATACATTTGAAAAATTGAAAGATCGATTTAACCGCACTGGTTCAGTGAATTATGAAAACCATGAACGAACAAAAACTAGTGTGACAGAGGAAAACGAAATGAGTGTGTTGATGGCAGATACAGAAAACCCACACACAAGTATAAGGAGTATTTCCAATGAACAAGAACTTAGTTACTACTCTGTTCAAAACGTTCTATCTAAAAACAAAATGCACCCTTATCATATTCAAAAGCACCAAGAATAACACAAATGAATAGTATTTTGTGAATGGGACTTAAAAAAAATTAATGAGCAGAGATTTTTTTGATTATGTCCTATTTGGTGATGAAGCTACATTCCATCGAAACGGTTCTGTTAATAGACATAACTTTCACTAAGATTCAACAAGTAATCCATACCACATAGTAACACATAGTCAAACAAGATGGTCTCTAAATGTGCGGGGAGGTATTGTGGGTAACCATGTAGTAGGACCATATTTTTTTTGAAGATAACTTAAATGGTGAGATTTACTTAGATTTTATCGTAAATCAGTTACCGATATTACTAGAAGAGGTTCCACTTAATATACATGAACAAATGTGGTTTCCACATGACGGTGCTCCTGCGCACCACAATGAATTAGTACATGGTGAACTTAATGATCAGTTTGGTGAAAGGTGGATCGGAAGGGATGGACCGGTAAGGTGGCCTACATTTATACCGGATTTCAATAAAATGGAGTCATTTTTTTGGGGTTACGTTAAGAACGAAATATACAAAATACCTCCAACAACAAGGGATGATATGAAAAATAGAATCCGAATTGCCTTTCAAAATATTTCTTTACAAATGCTTAATAATGTAAGCAACTCTTTCAATGACCGCTTTCAAGTATGCATAGATGTTTTGGGAGGTCATTTTGAACACCTTACTTAAGTAAGATAAGTTAAAATTACTGTGGTTTTTTATTTTTCTGTGTTATTTTTTTTTCCGTCGGTTATTTTTTTATAAATTTTGTTTGAAATAAATTGTTTTCTTTTCTGTGTCGTTATTTCGTTCCTGAATTAATAAATAATAATGTCAAACTGTCAGTTTCTGACAAGTCAATAATGGCCAACTCACAATAATTATTGGTAAACGTTAAAATATCTACCAAATTAATACTTTGATGGAAAAATAAAAATATCTAGAAAACTGATAACTTTAGGTATAGGGAGTACTTCATAAAATTTGAAGTTCGATAGTAGTACTTTTCGATAGGAATATAAAATACAGGGTGTTCTATTTAAAATTACCAAGAAAATAATGTACTTGCATTTTGACTTACCCTGTATTTCATTTAACGAATATTATGAAAACGAATATGTTTTATAATTTTTAACAATTATTAAAAAACTATGGTTGCAATAGATCAATGTTCCTATACTCCTTTTTAATTATACAGGGAGTTAAACTTGATACGATTTTCAGGTAATATTGGTTATAACTTTTTAAATACCCGGTATAACATAATAAAACTTTACATTTTTGTGATGGGGAAGTGAAGCAGATTTCAAATTTAAAATAAAATACAGGGTGTTCCATTTAAAAAAACATAAGTTTGGTCTGCCACCATCTTACGGAACACCCTGTAAGATTGTAACTAATTTTAAAATGTGGAGTTTAAAGCTGCCTACAATTTTTGTTAATAACTTTTTTTTGTAATTTTTACTATAACAGATCTACTGAGCTTCCTCGCACTAATCAATCACCCTGTATATACTCTGAATGTATCTTCGAGCAAGCGCTGGGAGAACTACAGGAAGGCGTATTAGTCAATGGAGTGCGCCTGAACAACATTAGATATGCCGACGACGCTGTAGTTTTTGCAGACAGTCTAGATGGTTTGCAAAGAATAATGTCTCGCATATCAGATATAAGTAGAGAATACGGACTTGATCTCAACACGAAAAAAACAAAGTACATGGTGGTCAGTAAGCGCGAAATATTAAATACACAGCTTTGGTTAACCAACAACTAATTGACAGGGTCGACAGCTACACATACCTTGGTACCAACATAAACAGCCAGTGGGACCACTCAAGTGAAATAAAACAACGCATAGGAAAAGCGAGATCAGCGTTCATAATGATGAAGTCTCTTTTCAGAAGCCACGATTTACCTCTTGCTACCAAAATCTCTATCATCAGATGCTATGTATTTTCTACGTTGTTGTACGGAGTAGAGGTCTGGACACTTTCCGAGGCTTCTTTAAGAAAACTCGAGGCATTCAAGATGTGGTGTTACAGGCGCATTTTGAGAATTTCGTGGGTGGATCGTGTGACTAATATTGAGGTTCTACGTAGAATAGGCAAGGAATGCGAGATTATTAACACAATCAAATAGCGCAAACTGGAATATTTTGGCCATGTTATGAGGAATGACCAGAGATGTGGCTTTTTGCAACTCATTCTTCAGGGCAAGGTATTTGGAAAGAGAGTACCAGGGAGAAGAAGAATATCTTGGCTTCAAAATCTGAGAAAGTGGTTTAATACATCGACAACCGGACTATTCAGAATAACAGCAAGCAAAGTTAGGATAGCCATGCAGATCGCCAACATCCGGAACAGATAGGCAACTTAAGAAGGAGAAGCCTAATATTTATTTCTTTAACCTTGTATCATTATTGCTTTCAAAAATGTCATCATTTTGACCGCACTATAAATTATTGTGTTCTCGAATTAAAGATAAGGAAAGAATTCGTTCCTACAATTCCTAAAGCCCCAATTACGCTTTGATATTTATTTGGATATTATGCATAAAGTGTTTGTTAGCATTTCCGGATTAGCTAAACCACTGGACTAGTTATGGATTTGCCGCTATGAAATATAAATTCTACCCGCCGCGCGGTTATATACAAACGTTATACTAAATTATGTTAGAGAAAATCTCCATTGTGTCGTATGTATGTTTCGGTAATTATATCGTATATTATTTAGTATTTTGTATAACAATAATTTATCTCTTTGCGCATACTAATATTTTAATAATATAGGTAAACCATAAAAAAAACTTATATCCCAGGCTGTGGGTGAAAAAATGTGTTATAATTCAGGAATTTTTGAAACCGATTAGGTGTTGTAAAGGATGATGCCAGGAATAACTTCTACTAAAATGTAACCAAAAATTTTGGGGGCTTTTTATTTTATTACGTTTTTCATTGGTTAAATTTGCAATTTTTAAAGATATTTAATGTTGCAGCTTAGGATATTTATTTTAGAGAAAAACTTTTAAATAGTAATTTGTAGTAAATTAAAATACCTACAATTTGAGCTACGGCAAATTTAATTTCGTTAATTTGTTATTGCAAAACAGCCTGCAAAAGGTTCAAAATGGCAGTTTATTGCAATTGCACTATTTATTGTTAAAATAACTTTTTTTTCATTGTTTAAGGCTTTAGAATGAAAACCTTTTAATTAAAAACATAAAAAAAATTTCCTTAGCAAATTCCCAACTGGGGAAGAAATTTTCTTCTTGTATTCAAGTGCCCGGACCCATAATCTGGATTTTTAATTTTCCATATTTTATAGCCATTCATAGCTTCAATATCGATAATATGATAAAAAAGTGCCATGAGCCATCTAAGAGAGTAGTGGGGATATGAATTGGGATAGAAAAATTGGCATACGTAGGATACCAAGCGGGGTACATACGCATCCCACACTCTAAAAACCTAAATAATTTGCGCTATAGAAAAAATCCATCTAAAATTTTAGGAACATTATCACTGTATTAAAAAAATGCAGCTACAATAAAGAAGAAAAAGAAATAGAAACAAATTGATTAGATATACATATACGACAAAGCATGCGTGGGGTGCATTTGCACCCCGTTTGGTATTATAAGGGTTAATAACGCTTTAGTATAAGGAGGCAAATTGCCGCAAGGCGTGTACTTATGTAAAAAATATGGTGCGTGTAATGATGTCTTAACAAACTTCAAACAGAACAAATTCAGTTCATTTTCTGATACTTTTGAGATGCATTGATAGTCTTTCATATTTAAACAAAACGTGTTTTTGTACCAAAATTAAAATGCGCAAAGAAAGCGTGGAAAGGCATAGGTGCGGAAGGAGAGCCACGAAGATATCTCGTTTTAAAATCTACCACTAGGGGCATATCATCATAAAAGTTGTAGAGATCGCAAAAAAGGGGACTCGTTATTTATGCAGTGTTATAAGGGTTGAAAATTGAATGTGGTGATATTTCCACCGTCTTAGAAGAGACGCTTTTCCGCTATGTTTATGAAAAATATCGATATTTATACGAATAAGGAAATTGTACTCGATTTTATGAGATCACTTTGAACGAACGATGTATTTTGTTGCTTTATGGAACATAATACAGCGCTAGTTAAAAAGTGATAGCCTATCATTTCTGTTTAAAGTGAAGATGTGTTACATTCACATTTATACCTCTATGACCTTATTAAACCTAACCTAACCTAATAGTCTAAGATACGATATAACTTCGATCGGGACCGATCTGCTTAATTGACAAAATTTTTGGATATGCAATTTAGTATGTTAACCCTCGTAAGGCGGTGCGGGGTGCAGCTGCACCCCAGACCTCGTTTTTTCCACCTATCTTTTTTAATAATTTTTTTTGGTTTTTGTCCATTTTTTTATTCGTATTAAATTCAATTCTAGACGTATTCCACCCATTACAGCATTTAAAACTCTTTGCGTTTACGTGCTTTTAAAAAAATGACTTTTGGGTGCAAATGATGAAAATTTCGTATTCTGAATTGGACGTTTCTGATGTTCCACGTGGAGCTAACAGAGCTACGGGACAAGGTCGGTTTACTTATGTCAGAGAAAAAAGACCGAAAGTCACGGCATAACTCTATTGCGTGTAAAAACTTTGTGTTGCTCATTCTGTGAAAAATTTCAAGTGTTTGTCTTGCGACGATATAGTATATTAAGTATGGAGAACGGTAAGTGTTTTATACCGATCGAAGACAATTGTTTGGAGGAGGAGCGGAGCGACGACTCCAATTATTGTCTGAGATCGGTTACCCTTAACGTTCGACATACTTATAACGTTTTTTGCACGATTGATACCATTACAAATTATAAAATTAAACATTTTCGTCATATTGACTAGTTTCATTAATTTTATCAAGATAGATACTTTGGTTGTTAGATAGTAACTAGGGTGCATAACAACAATGGAGAATTGAGTTTTTATTTAGTTGTCAATAATTTTAAGTACAATTTTGATTATTATAAATTAAAATATGAGCGAAAGTGAATCTGAAGAAATTGAACGGGCTTGGGAAGAAGGGTGTTCCGCAATTATTCCCGAAAAATCCAAAATCCGTTATCAAAATACCTACCAAAGTTTTAAAAAATGGTGCGAAGGCAAGAATTTAAGAATCGAAGAAAAGACTCTATTGGCATATTTCGTTCAAAGGCATATGCAGTTGAAAGCTTCTGGAAGCCTCTCTGGGCAGAATATTCAATGATTAAATCCACCGTTTTTCTTTATGATGGCATTGATATTTCCAAGTTTTCAACTTTGGTCGCGTATTTGAAGAGAAAAAATGTTGTGCAATACTAGTAATACTACTAATGTATGCGATTCTGCAGGAGTTTCTGTTAGAAGTGAAACCACAGCCCAAACAAGTGGGATTTCATTAAATAATTTAACAAATTGTACCATAAGTTTCAATATTAATAAATAATTCGTTAGTTTTCTTTATTCTTTCAAAAAATAAATTAAAATTAAGAGACTTTTTAACTCGACGGTAAGTGAATCACTTACCATCGAGTTGGAGTACTTACCGTCGAGTTGGATTACTTACCGTCGAGTTGCTAGTAAATGTCACCTACTGACGTAAAATCTGTCACGGTAAACAGTCAAAAATGATCAATCGTGCATAAATAATTTTTTTTAAGAAGATATGGGTAGTTTTTTTATAAAATTATGTTTTGTACTATAATAAATAAGTACTAATTATCTTTCAAATTAATTTCCCCGACGTTCACATATAAAAAAATTGATATACAGATGGGGTGCAAATGCACCCCGCACCGTTGTTTACGTAATAATCTAAGCACCGCCTTACGAGGGTTAACAATTACAAAAAAGAAGGGATGCCCGATGTAATTTTGTTCTGACTTTAATTAATGAATAATAAAAAAATTACTTTTTTTATTGGTACCCCATTTTGCTTATTTAAAGTACGCCCCAGCGTGTTAAAATTAACTTTCAAAAACGCGCGTGTTTTAAAATTACCATGGTAACATCAACACTTTATATTATTGATTTGATCTGACAGGATCATACCTGGTAACGTCAAATAAATACAGTAAACTCTCTCTTAACGGACACCCCTCTTCGCCTGACACCTCCTCTATACGGACGATTTTTTAAACAAAAATCATTCGGCGATATATAAATCTGTATCCTTTAACTCCCTTAGACGGACACTTTCAAAAACGGACGCGGACAGTAAATAAGGTTTACACGCGGACAGTAAATGAAAAAAATCTACATTTTTTTTTTCAAATATTTTACAATATAAATGTGTATAATACATTTCTTATTTCAAATCATTACAGATGTCTACGACGTGATATTTGATATTTTTAGCATTATCAACACTAAGTAATAAAAATTTAATGTGTTGGTCCGATCAAAGATATGCGACACCGACACCGGTAACTTATTAAATCATTGTTTTGACTGGAGCAAGGATTTAAGAATTTTAACCGAAGTGTCTGATTAAGCCTATTCAATAGACGTAATTGTAATATAAGTGTTTTTGCATAAAAGGAAGTTTTAACTTTGAAAGGAAAAGTCGACGTGGTTCATTATGGGGAGACGCATAAAGTTCAGTGTTAGATTAACAGAAAAATTTGGAATTGGAAAACCACAAGCCAATGAAATTTTAAAACATAAAAGTGATTTAATGAATCAGCTTTCTGAGAGCGGAAAACTGAAAGCGAAAAGAAAATTTTTGATAACCGAGTGTCCTGGAGTAGACCTAGAATCCTAGAAATAAATAATTATTTTCGATTGATTTTGTAAAGTGCGGTCTAAAAATATTCCTGTTTTTGGTAAAACTCTTCAAGAAGATTCATTAGGAGTTACAAGGTAAATAAGCGTTGATATAAAAGCTTCTGGTGGATGACTCGAGAAATTTTGTAAGCGACAAAATGTTTCCTTCAAATCTGTATATGACGAAGCAGCTGTTGTAGATTTGTTAGTGGTTTCTAACTGGAAAGAAAAACTGCCCACTTTAATGAAAGTATACTCTCCGCGAGTGATTTTTAACGAAGATTATGCGGGATTATTTTTTAGAGTTTAGATCATTACTCAGAAAACTTATACTCTGAAAGGAGAACGATGGACAAAGAATTGCCACTGCGGAACAACTACTGTCCGTTCAAGGGAGAGTTCACTGTAATTTGACGTTAATCACTGTTCCGAGATTATCTGAAGGTAAACAAGCACAAAATCTGTATCAGTTACCTTTTGCTCTTCAATAATTCAATTAATGAACTTGCCGTATTCTTTTTTTCGTACAAGCGTGTTCTGATTTTTGCGGTATTAACCGCGATTGTGCTTTACTATTTAAGTAAACAATGTTGGAACTAATTTTTAAGCCATACAAAACCAGTAATAACAATTAATCTTATGTGTCAGATTGCAAGTTAATTTTTGTTTTTCTCATTTCTATAATAACGATATACCTACATCATGAATTCAACCATTTTAGATTATTAGCTCTTATTTCAATTTTTTGAAGTAATAATACATGATTTCAAAATGTACCAGTAAAAAATAGCGTAAAGTATTCGTGGACAACTAGTACAGTAAAACCTTGATATAACGGACTAATTGGGGGGATGGGGTGTCCGTTAAAACCGAAAGTCCGTTATAAAATATAGGTTTAAAATAAATAAAAAAACTTCTTTTTTGAAAATATGTACACTGTATTTAAATATAAATAAAAAACACAAACAAAATTCTATTTAATTATCAGTAGTAATTGCACAAGAGCTCTGAAATTATTGAATTTTTCCCGAGTGACACTTTGACAGTTTTAATTTCACGAGCCGAAGGCGAGTGAAATTATGTCGAAAGTGTCACGAGAGCAAAAATTCTATATTAATTTCAGAGGTCGAGTGCAATTTGTTGCGATTATTTCATGAATAAAACTGTTCCAAACCAAAATTTTATTGTAATTTATTTATGTAAGTACCATTAAACACACAGTTTTTATAAATATTTGACGATTGAAAGTCATCACTTTTATAATTTTTAAAACATTGTCATTAATGTCACTGAATGTATTTTTTCGTAGCAACGAAGGGCATCTGACGTAATATACTTAACGACGGGAGATTATCAAAAATTATCGATTTAATTCAGATTTCTGTAGCTTTCTATTGGTCAGAATCTCCTATGAATGAAATAATCTTCAGAAATTCGTCGTGAAGTGACGTTGTTTGATATCGACACGCTTGCTTTCGGTAATCCTGCTTTAAAAAAGGAATCAATTTTTTTTTGCACTTTTGAAGTTTTCTCTTTTTTTATAATCAACTCTCTATAATTACGAAATTGCGTATAATACAGTTGAACTTCGTTGTCTGAATAATCAATGAATGTTATTAGATCGTTAAGATGCGATCTTACCTCTGAGAACTTCATTTTTTGCAGTGTTGTTTTGCCATCTTTGCTATCTTCACTTCCATCCTCATGTTTTAGGTTCATAACTTGATCTGCTATTTCACTTTCAGTCGTGATATTATACCTTTATATACTTCTAGCCATTGTAAAATAAAACATCTCAGCTACCTACTTCTTCTCCGGCATTATTAGATATGTATTGTCTTACAGAAATCAGGAATTTCCAACCGATCTAATGTTATGTCAGCCATCTTGGCCAACAGACAATTTTTTTTACTAGATATTCGTTTGGTTTCCAAAAATATTCCCTGATCCATGGGTTGAATATGCGATGTTGTATTTTTGGCAAAAACAAAACTAGGGTTTCAAGGTAGGTGTAGCATTTGGGGTCCACGGGGACCCCGTTGGTATTCAATGTGTGACAGGTTAAGCGTGTATCATATTAACAGGACGTTTTTAATTTTTTTACATTTGACCGGATTTTTCGTCCGTTATATCCGAAGTCCGTTATATAGAGGTCCGTTATATCGAGGTTTTACTGTATTTAAAACACTTGTTGTTGCGTATTTTAAAGACCTCAATATCCACTTATATTTTAATAAACTAATTTTTTATAAATTAATAAAAAAAGTTCGACCTGGTCAGGTATTATTAAGATATTTTGGATCATTCTAAACAAAAAAGGTCGTTTGTAATTTTTCTATAAAGTTGACCTTTTCGAGATATAAACAATTTAAAACTGAAAAAACGAGAGATGACGATTTTGAAGGCTCAAAAACATAGGTAGGAAACACCTCTTTTGAAATTACGAAATATCTAAATTTAAGTTCAAACCCTACTCTATTGGCTGTCATAATTTACTGTCTTAATTTACTTGATCACAATATACGTATTTTAGCAGTCTCATATCATAGTGGTCAAGTCCTCCCGTCGGCAGGTAATGGAAAAGTGTAGGGTTGTGCTCGGTCAAATGCCTACTCACTAGTTGTGTGTAAGAGAGCTCGCATACACAACAGTGACTGTCTAGTTGCTAGAGTACTTCTAAATCCAAATTGCCTATTATCCTTTCGCACACAAGGAATAGCCCAATAAAATAAAATAAAATCAAAATGTAATTCCGTACAAGTTGGAATAAATTTTTCACTAAAATTTAGGTCAAGACAAAATATATTTTCAAGAAAGTATATGATTCATATGAGGGGATCATTTTTTAAATAATTAAAAATTGGTAATTTTTGCACAAAATTTACTTTTTTAACTGCTGCGGCAATTCTTGTTTTTATTAAGGATTTTACAATTTTTTTCTGCAAAGATGAAGAAACAGTCTTTTATATGAGACTAACTAAATTAAATTGGATCCGTAATTTATTTAAATAATTTTACATCAAAATTGAAAAACAGATTTCCAAAAAAATATTATTTGCAATACGAATAAGCACTATAAAATATTTTGTTTTGTAGAAAAATTGCGCTATGATATCACTATAAATTGACAAAAAAATTGGTTGATAAATATTGAGTAGTTTATGAGAGATTTAATTTGTTTATAAAAAAATACCATTTTTTCAACTGCAAAAACGCGGTTGTTGCCGATAGAGTATACAAGTTTTTAAGGTCTCATTTTTTTTATTTAATGTATGTTTTCGATAAATGTATTGACAAATTAAAATTTTAATTAAACACCCCTTCAAAATTACGTTTGAAAATTGGTGTAATTTGTTTAAAACCTGTTTTTTAATAACATCACCGGGATTAAAAATTTTGAAATTTTTTTTTCGATATTTGTGTTCCTGTTAGTTTTTGACACACTTACAAAAGAAAAAAAATTCTAGATCCATTTTTTGCCTGGATAACTTTTCCAAGTTTAAAAATTCATAATTTGTTTATTTATCAATATTAACATTTTAAAGTTCGTGAGTACATCTATCAAACCTACTACTTAACAATGTCATTTATAAATAGAGTTAAAATTTTAGAATATTTTTAAAAATAATGATTTTCGTAGCGACCTTAACTTAAAACTTTGTGCATGAGGAGTGGTGCAGTAGTACTTTGCAATATCTTCGTTAATAATGGACCAATTTCAATGTTTTTTTTTATTTTATGGTAGCTTATAAAAATAGTAACATCAAAATGACACTTTTAACAATAAATATTCATCAATTTGTTATACACATTTTTTTTAAAAAAATTTTTTCTCTAGATGTGATAAATAAAAACTGACACAAAAGATTTTTTATAAAAAAAAATAACAAGATAATACTGAATTAGCATTAAAAATTTGTTAAAGACTTTTTGCTTTGTACAATATTAAAATATACAGGGAGCACGTAAAGGTTGGAATACATTCATTTTCTAGAGAATGGACGATTTTGGAAAAAAATCCCGAAACAGGTCAAATTGTATTTTTAAATTACGACTTTTTGACATATATATCATACTAGTGACGTCACCCATCTGTGCGAGATGACGTCATCGATGATTTTTTAAATGAGAATAGGTGTCGCGTGATAGCTCATTTGAAAGGTAATTCAATTCTCTATTCAGTAGTATAAACATTAATATAAGTATTTATACAGGGTGTCCAAAAAAATTTTTTTTAATTTAAATTTATTGACACAAAGAGAGTATGTAATTTATTTAATTCAAAATACATTTTACTGCTCTCAGAAAACAGAAAAAAATGTTTATTTAACAAACATATATTGTTTTTTGCTTAAATTCAATATTAATGCAGCCACCCATCTGCCTCTTGACAGTTTGAATATTTAATTTAAGCGAAAAGCGATGATTATTTTTCAAATAATAATTTTTTTCTGTTTTCTGAGAGCAGTAAAATGTATTTTGAGTTAAATAAATTACATACATTCTTCTTTTTATGTCAATAAATTAAATGCAAAATTTTTTTTGGACACCCTGTATAAATAATTATGTTAATGTTTATACTACTGAATGGAGGATTGAATTATCTTTCATATGAGCTATCACACGACCCACATTCTCATAAAAAAAATCATCGATGACGTCATCACGCCCAGATGGGTGACGTCACTAGTATAATATATGCCAAAAACTCGTAATTTAAAAATAAAAATTGACCTGTTTCGGGATTCTTTTCCAAAATTGTCCATTCTCAAAAAAATGACTTAATTCCAACCTTTACGTGCTCACTATATATGTATTTTATATTTAATTTTATAATGTTTTTAACAGGTAATACACGAAACATTGTGTATATACTTATTTGTTAATTTTTATCCACTTATATACATATATTTATATGGAGGTTGTCCTCCATTTTTTATATATTATACTTTGTATTCACATTATCTTTGCGAGATTTTGCCAATGATTTGTACAAAGAAAAAAGTTTTTATGATTATTTAAGAAAAATTTACTATTTTGTTAAATTTTTATAATAAAAATTTGTTTTAATACTCTTTTGTGATTATCTTTGGTGCGAACTTTTGTTTATCACAATACTAGAAAAAAAAATATTTATAACTAATTATTGATTATTTATGGCAAAAAGGGTCATGCAGATGCTATTATTTTTATATGCTACCCCAAATTAAAAGAAAACATTGAAATTGGCCCATTATTAACAGAGATATTGGAAGCTAATTCTCCGCCAATTTTCAGACAAAAAGTTTTCATTTAAGGTGCTGCGAAAATAATCATTTTTCAAAGTATTCTACAATTTTGATTATGTGTATAAATGGCATTGTTAAGTAGAAAGGTTAATAGATGTAGTCACGTACATACTTTTAAATTTAATATTGATAAATAAACAAACTGCGAATTTTTAAACTGGGAAAAGCTATCTCGGCCAAAAATGTTTCTAGAAAATTTTTATTCTTTTGTGGATATGTCAAAAATTACTAAGAATACGAATATCGACAAATAGTTTCAAGATTTTTAATCCCGGCGATGTTATTAACAAAAATAAGTTTTAAAGAAATTACACCAATTTTCAAAGGCCATTTTCGAAGGGTGTCTAATTGAAATCTTGATTTGTCAATACATTTGTCGAAAATATACATAAAAGCAAAACAAATGAGACCTTCAAAATTTGTATACTCTATCGGCAACAACCGCGTTTTTGCAATTGAAAAAATGGTAATTTTTTATAAACAAATTAAATATCTCATAAACTACTCAATATTTATCGACCAATTTTTATGTCAATTTAGAGTGGATATTATAGCGCAACTTATTCTGCAAAAGAAAATATTTTATAGAAAATAATATTCTTTTGGAAATTTGTTTTTCAATTTTGATTTACAAATATTTAAATAAATTAAGGGTCTTTAATTTAGTAAGTCTCATATAAAATACTCTTTATTACTACAAACAGTATTTTAACTTACTTCTTCCTATTTACTTGCGATTATATTTATTACAAAAAGAAAGTTGAATGAACTAAACAGAACAATAAACTACTGTTGTTAAAGTTGTTGAGCGGTTCGTGTTTTGAATTGTATACGCCATTTTGCATGACTGTGGTAAAAACCAAAAATTATTATAGCATGTGATGACCATCAAGTGAATGGTTTCGTGTACATATACTTTCAACTTTATCATCACAAGTTAACATATTTACGATTGTACATTGCTCAAAACTTTTAAAACTACAAAACACGCAAAAATTATTAGTTTAGTAAAGTGGAAAACATAAAAACAATTTTCTCCAAACACAATAAATATACTGGTAATAGTTATTTTCCTAACAAGTGCAGAAAGTCATTCTTTTCCGCACGCGACTGCAGTTTGCCGAACGACGCGAAGCGGGAGTTCGGCAAGCAGTCGAGTGCGGAAAAGAGACTTTCTGCAAGAGTTAGGAACAATATTTTTTCTAAGAGTCTTTAAAAAATTACCAAATCTTAATCAATTAATTTAATTAATATGAAAATACATACACAAATTAATTCTTTGACAAGGTTGTCAACACCAAACTTTCAATAGTATTAGTTAGCATGACGACGATCTTGGTTTCCATGACGATGATCCAAAACGACTGTTATTGTCTACCGAATTGACTTTCGAATATTATGTCAAATAATTTTATTTCATCGAATTTTCGCGTTAATTTCATTAAAAAACGAACACAATAAGATATATTTGAAATAAATTAGTAAATAATATCAACATATTAGTTTATTGCATCTATTATAATTACTTTAAGGCCATATTAACATATCTAAATTAACACGCGTGCGGAAAAGTAAAAACCGCGTGCGGAAAAGTAACACGCGTGCGGAAAAGTGAAACTTTCTAAACTAAAATGCGTGCGCGAAAGTAGACATTTTTGCACGCTCGTAGAAAAAAGCAATATTATGTATGTGTTATTTATTTTTTCATGGCAGTATACACATTGTACGAATGTAGTGAGTATAGTAATTAAGTGATCTGGGTGTGCAGAGGATGACTAAATATATAGTATTAAAAGAAAAAAAGGCAAATACTGACTATAACAAATCCTGACAATAGTGCTTATGGTAAAATATATGGTTGACTACTATATAGTCATACATAAAAAAATAACTCGTTGGCTGCATGCAGCTCAACTTAGTGTTAACTGGAGTAGTTGTAGTTGAATGTAGATGAATATAAGTTGAAGTAGTTTCAGGTATAGAGGTGCTGAGTTTTCCATATTAGTGCGGCAGATCCGTGCAAATATTATAAGAATTGTGTATTTAATGATAGAAGCAGATAATTTGGACCACATATACTACACATATAAAGGTTCAAATTTAGATACGAGGCCATCTCAGATTTTACCTTTTACAAAATGGCGGGCATTCAAACTGGCGACGATACATATGTGGCTAATAGCACGATAATTTTGAACGAAAAGTCCGACTTCAACCAAATTTGGTATATGGATTCTTTTTTTTTATGTATAAGATCGAGGTCTTGAACAGGAAGAATCGGTTTACCAGAAGTTGTGTTTTTCCTGGTTTTTATGTAAAAGTATGTTGTTTTTTTTTTCAATTATTTCACCCTGTATGAATTAATTTTTCAAATAGTTAATACGGCCATTAAAAAGAGCGTAAAAATATTTTTTAGGAAATATTTTTAACTTTTTAGTTATGTTAATTACCATTTATTAAGTGCAAAACGTATCTTCACATGTACCTATATGCGGCAGATTCGTGCAAATATTATTAGAATTATTGTGCATTTAATGGTAGAGGCATATAATTTGGACCACATATACTACACATATAGAGGTTCAAATTTAGATACGAGGCCATCTCAGGTTTTGTTCCTTTTACAAAAATGGCGGGCATTCAAAATGGCGACTATACATATGTGACTAATAGCACGATAACTTTTGAACGAGATGTCAGATTTCAACCAAATTTGGTATATACGTTATTTTTTTGATGAGTAATATCGAGGTCTTGAACCGAAAGAATCGGTTTACCAGAATTTGTGTTTTTACTGTTTTTTTTTTATGTAAAAATATGTTGTTTCTTTTTCAATGCTTTCACCCTGTATATATTAATTTTTCAAAAAGGTGATACCGGCGTTGAAAAGAGCGTAAAAATATTTTTTAGGAAATATTTCGAACTCATTAGTTATATTAATTACCATTTAATGCATGCATAACGTAACTTCACATGTAGGTACCTATGTGCGGCAGATTCGTGCAAATAATAATATAAGAATTATTGTGCATTTAATGGTAGAAGCATATAATTTGGAACACACATACTACACATACAAAGATTCAAATTTAGATCTCAGATTTAGTCTTTTACAAAAATGGAGGGCATTCAAAATGAATCGTGCAGCTCTTAGGTACATGTGAACATACGTTATGCATTTATTAAATGGTAATTAACACAATAGTCCTGTCGCCAGGGGGGGTACAACGGCCTCGTTAATTCAGATGGACTTACTCAAGTTTTTTTTATGTATTTTGACCCGTAGAACACGAATTTTTTGGGTAACAGTTGATCCGAATGTCGATAAGATTGTTATAGACCAAGAACTTGAGGAATCAAATAACAGCGATTTTTGGCAAAACAAAACAATATTTTGTATTTTTTGGGCCATTTTAAGTAAAAAATATTTCTACAAGTTTTTTCGTAGGATGCACAGTTTTAGAGATAAACGCGGTTGAACTTTAAAAAAATCGAAAAATTGCAATTTTTGAACCCGAATAACTTTTGATTAAAAAATAAAATAGCAAGTCTGCTTACCGCATTTGAAAGTTTAAGTCAAATTATATCGGTTTTGATTATTTGCATTGGTAAAAATTTATTTTTTTATTGTTTAACAAAGCTATAAACACGTAGGGTTTCCCGTGCTTTTACATGCGTTTTAACGCATGTAACGTAGAAATAGTCTTGATTGCACTAGTACCTATTCTACCTACTCGTTCGATTTTAAATGAGAAATCATAGAAACATCACTCACGCACTAGTTGTTTGTAGCTTTGTTTAACAATAACACAATAAATTTTTAGCAATGCAAATAATCAAAACCGACATAATTTGACTTGAACTTTCAAAGGCGCTAAGCAGAATTGCTATTTTATTTTTTAATCAAAAGTTATTCGGGTTTAAAAATTGCAGTTTTTCGATTTTTTCAAAGTTCAACCGCGTTTATCTCGAAAACTGTGCATCCTACTAAAAAACTTGTAGAAATATTTTTTGCTTAAAATGACCCAAAAAATACAAAATATTGTTTTGTTTTGCCAAAAATCGCTGTTATTTGATTCCTCAAGTTCTTGGTCTATAACAATCTTATCGACATCCGGATCAACTGTTACCCAAAAAATTCGTGTTCTACGGGTCAAAATACATAAAAAAAACTTGGGTAAGTCCATCTGAATTAACGAGGCCGTTGTACCCCCCCTGGCGACAGGACTACAACTAAAAAGTTCAAAATATTTTCTAAAAAAAATTTATACTCTTTCCAATGGCGTAATTACCTTTTTGAAAAATTTATATATACAGGGTGAAGGAATTGAAAAAGAAACAACATATTAATATACAGTCGAACCCGCTTATTGGAATAGCCTTTGTGCCAAGCAAAAGTATTCTTATAACCGGGATATTCTATTAACCGATCATTGGTGGCTAGTGGAAACGTTTCGGGACCTCAAATTCCTATTCCTTAAAGTGGGATATTCCTATAACAGGTATTCTATTAAGCGGGTTCGACTGTATATAAAAAAAAAACAGTAAAAACACAAATTCTGGTAAACTGATTCTTCCGGTTTAAGACCTCGATATTACTCATCAAAAAAAAAAACTGTATACCCAATTTGGTTGAAATCTGACGTTTCGCTCAAAAGTAATCGTGCTATTAGTCACATATGTATAGTCGCCATTATGAATGCCTGCCATTTTTGTAAAAGGAAAAAAACTGAGATGGGCTCGTATCTAAATTTGAACCTTTATATGTGTAGTATTATATGTGGTCCAAATTATATGCTTCTACCATTAAATGCACAATAATTTTTATAATATTTGCACGAATCTGCCGCATATAGGTACATGTGAAGATACGTTTTGACTTTATTAAATGGTAATTAACATAACTTAAAAGTTAAAAATATTTCCTAAAAATATTTTTACACTCTTTTCAATGGTGGTATTAGCTTTTTGAAAAATTAATACATACAGGGTGAAAGAATTAAAAAAAAAACAGCATATTTTTACATAAAAACCAGGAAAAACACAACTTCTGGTAAACCGATTCTTTCGGTTCAAGACCTCGATATTATTCATCAAAAAAAGAACCTATATACCAAATTCGGTTGAAATCTGAAGTCTCGTTCAAAAGTTATCGTGTTATTAGTCACAATGTATAGTCGCCATTTTGAGTACCCGCCATTTTTGTAAAAGGCAAAATCTGAGATGGCCTCATTGCCTCATATCTAAATTTGAACCTTTATATTATGTGCAGTTTATGTGGTCCAAAATATATACTTCTATCATTAAATGCACAATTGTTTCACATATCGGCTGCACTATATTAGCGACCATGCATACTCTCCATGGTACTGCAGCTTACTCTCTGTGACGCACCATGTATTTCGGGTGATCAAACTCAAAAAGAGGCGCAAGAAAAATTTAAATCAAAGGAAAACCGTTAAGAGGATCGCTACGTATTTTAGGCTGCAATGTTATTCAAATGGGGATTCATTTTTTTCGAATCCTGAGAAAACTAATAAATATTTTTGAAAAATTTAAACGCATAATGGAAGATTACGTTATTAGCGAGGGCCGAAAGTCACTGAGAACTTCTATAATGTTTATTTTAATAAGTTACAGCGGTGAAAATCTAAGAGAAAATTTAGTGTGATTTTTAATTTCAAATATATCATTCAAAATAAACTTTTTATTTATTCTAAGGGACTTTCGGCCCTCGGTAATAAAGTAGTCTTTCATTATGCGTTTAAATTTTTCAAAAATATTTATTGGTTTTTTCAGGATTCGAAAAAAAATGAACACAATGCCGTGGTAATATTTTCCAAATCTATCTTTGTCTTACAACGCACTCAGCCGAATATAATATTGTCAGCATATATTATCAGTCAGACACTGACAATCAGTGACAATTTTAAATATTTGACATTGCATCGGGAATATGTTGAGTTATTAATTAAATATTATTGATATATATTGTATTTGATAAATTATTGATTTAACCTTCGGAGTACGAAGACTGGGTCAAGCGTGACCCGAAATTCACTTATTTCTTAATATTTTATGAAATAATTTTTTTACAAATCCGATTGATCGTAAGTTCTCCTTATTTGTTTCAATCTATTTTTTCGTATATAATTCGTGAACATGCAAATTACAGTTTTTTCTCTACGTAACATCTATGATGCCGGGTCAGTCCTGACCCGGTCTTCGGATGTCGAAGAATATTTTCGATATGTTTGTAGGTACACGTAAATCGCAGCCGTCTCTGTTTACGGGTATACGTATTCAAATATATGGCCGGAGCGAATTTACCTATGCCCGTTTTCTGTAAGGTATTAAAATCTGGACGCCGCGCCGGAGCGAACTAGTATAATATGCCCATGGGGAGTCATCTTAAAAAATTTAAATACAATAATTTAGGATTATAATTGTTATGTTTGTTTGTTTATTGTTAAATTAAAGATACTCTTTAATAACACTGACTATTTAAAACATCCGTATAAATAAAATGAGAATGGGTCACGCTTGACCCATCATCGTAATCTAAGTAAGTCAAATAATCTCCGTACTCCGAAGGTTAAGACGTGAACTTAATAAAAAGTTATTTATTGTGTATTATTTGTGGAAGATCCAGGCAGAGAATACATCAGGATAATATATTCTGTGATCCAAGTATTTTGTTGTTAAAGATGTTCAAAATTGTAAGCGTTCCATAACAATATATTATTAAAAAATCACTTTAACACTTTTCCTCTTTTCTCGATTGAGTATTAGTCTTTGTTGAAATTATTACAATCACTGAATACATATTTAGTGAAAAAATTATCACATTTATTAACTGAATTAATAATTTGCTATTATAAAAATAACAGTTATCCAAGAACATTCAAAACCCATCTCTTTAAATTAATGATGACATTTTCAAGTAGAATGACATTCTAGTAATGTTTACATATCCATACCAGTGTGAATTTTACTACACGTAATTTGCCGTGTAAAGACATAAACAGTAGGGATACACGTAAAATATTTGCGAATTATGTACCCATAGCCTTAAACAAGAAACGTTGTATACGCTGTGAGCTCGTACGTAGAGGGGATATTTACAAATTCGCGAACGCCAGTAGTGACAAGTTTGTAAACGTTTACTGGAAATTTGACATAAATGTCAAAGTGATTAATTTAAAATTAAAATTAAAAACATTAATTATAAACAATATTAGTTGGTCAAAGCTGTGGTATATATTTTTACCTTAAATATACTTACGTTTTAAATACTGAATTTAAGTTTTTTTAATGTTCCGTAATATCTAATTATAAATAATCTATTATAATCTTAGCGCCATCTACACGATTATTGTCAAAGTATCCGAAGTAAGAAATTGATATTTTATCAATAGAACGTGAAAATGATTAGAAAAATCTTTAAAAAATCGATTACAATTTAATTACTTTTTTACGTTGTAAATATTAAGCGATAACAATTAAATAATAAATTTAAAAATTACCGGTAAAAGTTGAATTAGTAACCGCTAGGAGCGACACCAGCGAAGCTCAGAGCGTATAGGCTCTGAGCTTCGCTGGTGGCGCTCCTGGCGGATTACTAATTCAACTTTCACCGGTAATTTTTAAATTTATTATTTAATTGTTATCGCTTAATATTTACAACGCAAAAAATTAATTAAATTGTACTCGATTTTTTTAAAATTTTGCTAATCATTTTGACGTTCTATTGATAAAATATGAATTTCTTACTTCGGATACTTTCACAATTATCGTGTAGATGGCGCTGAGATTAGTGTTTATTTCAATCAACGATATTACGGAACATTAAAAAAAACTTAAATTCAGTATTTAAAACGTAAGTATATTTAAGGTAAAAATATATACCACAGCTTTGACCAACTAATATTTTTTATAATTAATGTTTTTACTTTTAATTTTAAATTAATCACTTTGACATTTATGTCAAATTTCCGGTAAACGTTTACAGACTTGCAACTACTGGCGCTCGCGAATTTGTAAATATCCCCTCTACGTACGAGCTCACAGCGTATAGCGACATCATAACCTATAAACCTTTCACTTCAATGAAATTATAAAAACAAAGATACTAAAAAAAATCAAGGCAGATGACAAGGATAGATTCTTATTCTTCAGATGCAAATCCACCAGTGGATGTTAGCGATCACATTTTCCATTACCTCTATGTTTCTTGCAATGGGTATCAGAGATTGTATGTCGTTAATCCCTGTCCATTGCCCTATGTTTCGGAGCCAGGACATTTTTTTGCGTCCTATTCCTCTCTTGCCTTTAATTTTATCCTCGACTATAAGTTGAAGGAACTGATATTTTTCGTTTCGCATGATCTGACCCAGATACGCTGTTTTCCTTTTCTTGATGGTTTCGAAAAGTTGGCGTTATTGGTTGATTCTTTTAAGTACATCTACATTTGTGAATTTCGCCGTCCATGGTATCTTTAGGATACGGCGATAAAGCAGCATTTCGAAGGCTTCTAATTTGTTTTGAGTGTCTAGCCCTCTACACCATATAGCACCACCGAACATACTACGTAGCACTTAGTAAACCTTAGTCTCAGTTGAAGACCGAACTCTGAACAGGTCAATTTTTCATCCAGTCTCAAAAGTCCACTGCTGAACATAGGCCTCCTCCCCTCGTTTCCAACCCCGTCTATCCTGCGCCGCTCTCATCCAGTTTCTATTTAACTTTCTTAACTCGTCAGTCCATCTTGTAGGCGGTCGACCGACACTTCTCTTGTCTTCTCTTGGCCTCCATTCCAATAACCTCTTTGTTCATCGCCCACCTGTCATTCTGGCTATGTGTCCTGCCCATCTCCACTTCAACCTGGCTATCCTTTCGATGACGTCAGTCACCTTTGTTCTTCTCCTGATTTCTTCGTTTTTGATCCTGTCTCGCAGAGTTATTCCTGACATTGACCGCTCCATTCTTCTCTGCGTGACTCTTAGTTTGGTAGCCGAGGCTGTAGTTAAGGTAAGTGTTTCTGATCCGTACGTCAAGACTGGGAGGACGCACTGATCAAATACCTTTCTCTTTAGGCATGTGGGCAACTCACTTTTAAAAGTTTCTCTCAGTTTTCCAAATGCTGCCCACCTAAGACCAATTCTTCTCTTCAGTTCATGATTTTGGTTACCCCTGCCAATCGTAATTTCATGTCCCAAGTATTTATATCTCTATCTACGAGTGCCATTTCTTTCCCACCAATACTGATGTTCTGGTTGGGTATCAAATTTGTCATTATTTTTGTTTTCTAGATGTTTATATTTAAACCTGCATTTTCTGTAGCCACAACGAGTTCCTGTACCATCTCTCTTGCCATACCTACTTCCTCGGCTACTATGACTATATCATCGGCGAAACGTAAGTTGTTTACGTATTCTCCATCTATGTTTATTCCCTTTGTCATCAAATCCAAACTCTTGAAAGCATATTCTAAGACCATAATTCGCCGGTCCGGAATAAGAATAACGCAACTGCAAATTTTATCAATTCCTTTTTATTGCGTAATTAACTTCTAAAATACTGTATAGAGATGATACAAAAGCGACAGAACTGTACGTAACTATGTGCTGAGCCACCACAGGTTAGTTGCGTCGTTATTGAAATACGCATCATTTTAGACCTTGTTTCAGATGAAGAATGACGCAACTGCAAATAGGCTTGAAAATGGGGGGCTAAATTAAGATAATGAAATTCGGACCAATAGGGATCAAAATAAGAGCCACCGCTGTAAGAACAAACGGCATAATAAATATTTAAAAATAGTTTGTTTGTACAGAAAAATTTTCAGATCAAGAATGACGCAACTGTAGCTGGGGTTGAAAATGGGGGGATTAAATTGAAATAGTAAAATTCGAACCAATGGGGATGAAAGTAAAAGAATTGTAAAAATAATTGCCAGACCGATGGTCCGGAAGGTTACTCTTTATTTAATCATTACTTTAAATATTTAAAAATTTCTAGATAAAGAATGACGCAACTGTAAAAATGATTGAAATGGGGGCATTAAACTAAGATAATGAAAATCGAACCATTAGGCATAAAAATAAAGCCATCATTGTAACAATGAACGCATTACCGGTGCTCCTGGACGATTTCTCCTCATTTCATCCCTATTTTAAATATTTAAAAATCTTTTTTTGCTCTCCTGGGAAATTTGGCTTTTTGCAGTTACGTCATTCTTATTCCGGACCGGCGTTGGGTCTCCTTGACATTGGGTCTCCTTGTCTAACCCCCGTGCTATTTTTATGCGATTACTGTTAGTATGTAATTTGACAGTGGTTGTTGCCTGTAAGTATATTTTGTATAATAATTGTGTATACCTATAATCTACCCTGCATTCTTTAAGCGCCTGTAATATTTAGCTAAGCTCAACTGTGCCAAAGGCTTTGTGAAAATCGATAAAAACCAGAACTAGAGGTTTATTGTATTCCACTACTTTCTCTATTAGGGCTTTTATACTTTGTAGATGGTCATTTGTTCCGTAATTTTTCGGAATCCTGCCTGTTCTCTTGATTCTTCTTCTTCTTTTACCACTCCTGTCGGAGATTGGAAATCATCAGGGCTACCCTGACTTTGTTTACAGCTGACCTAAAAAGTTCATTAGTGGTGCAGCCAAACCACTCTTTCAAATTCCGCATCCATGACATTCTTCTACGGCCTGGATTCCGTTTTCCTTCTATTTTTCCTTGCATTATATTTTGAAGTAATGCGTAATTATGACCTCTCATCAGGTGACCCAAATACTCGAGTTTCCTTCGTTTTATCGTTAACAAAATTTCTGGGTCTCTTCCTATCCTTCGTATTACTTCAAGATTTGTGATTCTTTCAACCCAACTTATCTTCAGCATTCGACGGTAGCACCACATCTCGAAACTTTCAATATTTTTTGTGTTGTTCTGTTTGAGAGTCCAGGCCTCTGCACCGTATAATAGCGTGGTAAATACGTAGCCTCTTAGCATTCTTAATCGTAGAGGGATGCTTATATCTCTGTTGCAAAAGAATTTTCTCATCTTTATGAAGGTGGCCCTGGCAATTTCGATGCGTCTTTTTATTTCATTGTTTTGGTCTCCAATTTCGTTTATTAAAGTTCCCAAGTATTTGTAACTTGATACTTTTTCAATTTGAATGCCGTTTATACTAATATGTGCTGGTTGTGTCATGATTTTACTGAAGGCCATATACTTGGTTCTTTTGATATTAGTGTTTATGCCATAATTGTTGCAAGTAATATTTATGTTTGCAAGTAATCGTTGCAATTCTTCTACTGTTCTTGCAACTAGTACAGTGTCGTCTGATTATCGAACATTATTTGCAACCTCTCCATTGATTACGATTCCTTCATTTGCTTGCCAAAGGGCTTCCTGACAGATGCTTTCACTATATACATTAAATAGCAGTGGTGACAAAATGCATTCCTGTCTTACTCCTCTAAGTATTTCTATTGCTTTTGATATCTCATTTTCTATTTTGATGTTAGCTTTCTGATTCCAATATAAGTTGCGAATTATTCGCAGATCTTTATTATCTATGTCTTTTCTTTTAAGAATGTCTCTTAGCCTATCGTGGCGGACTCTGTCAAGAGCTTTTGCAAAATCGATAAAACATGCATGTACTTCTTGATTAACGTCTAGGCATCTTTGTGTAAGAAGATTCAAACCGAAGAGAGCTTCTCGAGTACCTAGTCGTTTTCTGAACCCCATCTGTGTATTACTAATATCTGACTCCAACTTTTGATAAACTCGGTTGTGGATGATTTTTAGAAATATCTTTAGTAGATGGCTCATTAAAGATATTGTTCGATGTTCTGAACATTCTTTTGCATTGGATTTCTTTGGCAGTGTAACGAATGTAGACAGCAGCCACTCTTGAGGTATAATACCAGTATTGTACATATACTGTGTTAAATATATACTGTGTTAAATAAGTGCAATATTATACCTATTGATTCATCATTCAAGAGCTTTAGTAATTCAGTAGGAACCTCATCGGGTCCATTTGCCTTTCCAGTTTTGGAATTTCTAAGTGCAATTTCTACTTCACATTTTAGGATTTCAGGTCCCGTTTCACCATTTACCTTGTCAATGTTTTTTCTGTTGTCCTCAAACAATTCTCTTATGTATTCACTCCATCTATTAATTTTTTCTGTTAAGTCTATAATAATATTTCCGTCGTTGTCATTAAGCAAACTTATTTGATGTCTTCTTTGGGTTCCTGTAAGTTCTTTTACTTTTATATGTATATTGAATGTGTCATACTTTCTTTCATAGTCTTCCATTTCTACACATTGTTTTTTAATCGATGATTCTTTGGCCTTCTTTATCATTTGCTTTATGTTCTTATCAACCTCTCTGTATTTTTCTGAATTATTCTTCTATTTGCGTCTTTCATCCATTAGTTCTAGTATGTCTGGTGTCATCCACACCTTCTGTTCCTTTGTAGATTTGGTTAGGTGTTTCTTTCCCGTAGTTCTTATTATAGTGTTTATATACTTCAGTTTTTCATCTATGTTGTCTGTTCTGCGGATTTGGTTTTCTGCTACAATGAGGCCGGTGTTGATTTCTTCGCGCACTGTTTGTCGTCGGTGTTCACTTTTAAGCTGACTTAAGTCTAACGCTGGGATGATGGTTTTTCTCATTTTCTTTGATCTAGCTTCTAACACAGATACTACTGGATTATGATCCGAACCGATGTCAGTTCCAGGGTAAGTTTTAGTAGATTTCACGGCATTACGGTATCTTTTTGTCACCATTATATAATCTATTTGGTTTCTGATTACTTTTTCTTGTGTGTGTTGAGGTGACGTCCACGCATACAGTCTCCTTGGGGGTAATTTAAAGAATGTATTAGTTATTATTAAATCTTCGCTTTGGCAAAACTGAACTAAGCGACCACCCCTTTCATTTCTATTACCTAAGCCGTATTCACCGACATTTTCTCCAACTTTACCCTGACCTACCTTGGCGTTCAGATCGCCCATTACTATGTTAATGTGTTGTCTCTTTGTTGTTCTCATCACCTCTTCTAAGTTATTATAGAATTGTTCTATTTCCTCTTCGTCTTTGTCTGCTGTAGGAGCTTGTATGATGTTTATTATGTTCTTCTTATCTTTTAGTTGTATTAACATCACGCGCTCTGAGAATGGAGTAAAATTTGCTACAGCATCTTTCCATTTTTTTGAGATGATGACTCCAACTCCGTATCGATGGGTTGTGGTGTCACTTCCGGCATAATAAAACATACCATGATTAGTTGTGGGGCATTTGCCATTTCCTGGCCATTGTGTATCGCTTATGCCTAATATGTCTATACAGAAACGATCCATTTCCAACAGGGCGTTATCTAATTTTCCCGAAGAGAATAAGCTCCTCACATTCCACGTATCAATTTTTATGGTTGTCTTTTTCTTATTACAAGGGTTTCGCAGGTGTTTCTTGATTGATAAGTCTCTAACTTTCTTTCCATTCTCTTAACTCTTATTTGCGTAAATAACTTATATATGGCTGAGACGGCTAATCGGTTTGTAATTCTCTAAATTTGCTTTGTCTCCTGCTTTGTGTAATAGAATCATAGTAGCGTTGTTCCAGTCTGTTGGAATATTGGCGGTGTGAAGGCAGATATTGAAAAGTAGTTTAATTTTTTTAAGTAGTACATTTCCTCCAATTTTTAGTGTTTCTGAAACTATTCTATCTTCGCCTGGGGTTCGATTATTTTTCATTTTTTTCAGAGCCTCTTTGATTTCTGATTTTGTCATATGGGGCATTAAATCTGATCCTTGATTTAACACCCCATTTTTTACTGTTATTGGAGGTTGCGTATTGTCAACTTTTTTTCTCGATTTGTATAACTCTGTGTTGAGCAGTTCTGTTTTTTAGTTTGTTAATTTCTATTTTTTCTTTTTGTACGCTTCTCTTCAAAACTTTCATGTTCTTATTTTGCTCTATTGCTTGTTTTGTTTTTTCTACATTGCAGTTTCTTATGTCTTTTCTTATTGCCTTTGTGATCGTCTTATTTATTTGATTTAGCGCTTCTTTGCTGGAACTGTTATCTCCTTTCATGGTCTTAGTTCTATAAGGGTTTTAGTAGGTTTACTTAGTTTTTCATCTTTTTGGGTTGTTGGACAATATTTAGTTTGAGCCTGTTGTATTGTGGTGATTATTTGTTAATATATTTTTCGAACTCATGAATATTAGTTGGTCTTGACCATTTCTTTGGGTGTTTCTTATTTATCAATTTGAGTCTTTTCTTTTCGACCGATATCGTTATTTTAGCTCTTACTAACCTGTGATCACTGCTTGTAATGAACTGGTTAACACATTTACGTCTTTAAATAATTATTTTTTGTTTGTTAAGAAGTAGTCGATTTCGTTCCTTGTTTTTCCATCAGGACTTTCCTAGGTCCATCTTCTGTGCTTTTTTGAAGCTGTTCATTTGATAGAGATTGTTTTCCAAAAGGAAAGTTGACAGCGGTTTGCCTCTATCATTTCTGCTTTCTCTTCCGAGTTGTTAACACGCAAATAAATTATATAACGACTTGGTAGATCATATACATTTTATATGTATATAGAGTCTTCTTCTTCGTGTGCCGTGCCTGTTTTCAAGCGATGGCTATCGAAACAAAGAAATTAAGTTTACATTAAGTAATTTCTGCTCACCATAGAGTTTATCCGCTTTTCTATTTTTATAATACTAGCGTACCCCTTGTGAGAAAGTACAGCATAACAATTAAAATTTTTTACTTGAATTCTATTGTTACTTCTTGATTTTAATAATTAAAAAACTTCATTATTGCTGAAAGTTTCTTTTAAAAATGCAACACGAGACTAGCTTATTGTACTGAAAGAACGGAAGTTTTGTAGGTGGTTCACAAGAAAACAAATGACGAACTAATAACAGGTTTCCTTTGTCATTAGTGCTTTGGAAATTTTATTTCGAGTTGTGCGCTAAAACAAAAATATAACAAAGTATACGACAAGAACGATAAATATACGAAGAACTTTTTATAGTGTAGGCTGATACGTTTGATGCCTATACGTTGCAGCCGGTGATACGTTTTCGTACGAAAACAAGTAATTGGACTTGGTAAGTCCTAGGTTTTTACCCTACGTAACAAGAAGTAAAACTAAAAGGCAATATTTTAACTCTTCGTGTAACTTTGCGTCGATTGATATACGATTTCACTAATTTTGAATCATTTTCACTAAACTTGGTTTATAATTGTTTAAACAGAAATTACTTCAAAACCTAACTAAAAATTCAAACTAAACTTTTCAATACGCTTCAATTGATGTATCACATATGTACTATTTCTGCGACTATAATATGGCACTTCCGGTTAAAACTTTTTAACCGTAAATGACAAAAAAACCAAAAGTATACGTTTGTTCTCATGTTGCTAACGCACGTCGAATTTTTTATCACATATACTATTTCGGTGACTTTAAAACAGTACTTCCGGTTGCAACTCAAAAACCGGAAGTCCGATGTCAAAGCTCTCATCTTTACCATCCTTAGGTTATACGCTTTCATTCGACACCTCATTTGTCATTCTATCTGTCTTATTAACGGAGGAGTTATATTTACGGACGGACGGATAGACGGACAGACAGTCATGAAACCGGAAGTATATATTTGTTCTCATCTTTTGAAGGCGCGTGTCGAATAATTTATCGCTTGTACTATTCCGGTGACTTTAAAACAGTACTTCCGGTCACATTTCTAAAACTGGAAGTTTTAGATAAAATTTCTCACCTTTAGTACCATCCTTGGATTATAAAGGATCCCCCAAACCGACGCGAAACTTTTGCGACGCGATTTTTCGTTGCGGAACATTCGCAGGCGAAACGGTAGCGGACAAGGCTTTCCCACATTGGCGCGGAACCTGACGCGACTATTCGCCATAAAAATATGAACATATTATAATTTTAGGGCGGTCTTTTCATCTCCGGATAACTAATTAACGAGAAGTTTATCTGACAGATATTTAATAAAACTGTCAGATAAACTTCCTGATAACTACATAGTTACTTGGAGCACAATGGAAATAACGGCAACCGCATTGCTGACCAGCTATCTAGGAAGGCAGTAGGCGTAAGAGTTTTAGGCCTGCTGATCTTTTTGGCTGGTCAATTACAACAATCTAGGAAATCGCCAAAATGTCACTCTCGCAGGCAAGCCGTGAAAAGATGGGAACAAAGGCCTGAATGTAGACTTGTAAGGGAACACTAAAAAACCTTGAGACGTCAGCATCAGAAAACTACTTGAGAATGACCAGGAAAAACCTACGCTTGACAGTTGGTTTTTTAACTGATGTTATCTCTATTGATGCTATTATCTTTATTTCATAATCATTAATCAAATATTATTTCTGAGAATGGATGACTAGTTCATGAAAATTCATGCATTTTTACTAATTTAAAATATTCATTTTAATTCAGTCATTTTCTCCTAATTCTAACCCTATACTATCCTAGATTTTATCCTTTTTTCTTATATTTTTCTAATCTTTACTTAAATACAATATATATAAGGATATTGTTTCACAATTTCAATGAGTTTTTCTGTAACAGACATTTTACTTCACGCGAAACTACAACGGCAGCGGAAAAAACCGTGCATGCAGCGTTTCATGAAAACAACGCTGATCTACCGTGTCCGTTGCGGATACCGCCCCAACTAGTGTGAACACGCTCATAAGTCGCCGTGCCTACCGATTCGCCGCGATTCCGCGTAGGTTGCGGCTGCGAAAGTTTCGCGTTGGATTGGGGGATCCTTTATAAGCTTTCATTCGACATTTCATTTATCATTCTTGGTATAATGATGAAGGAGTTGAGTTTACAGACGGACAGACAGACGGACGTGGATAATTCAACCTTTTCACATTTTTTTAAAATTAAGTGAAAGCAACAAATCGTCCGTATACATACGATAACGTACGAAACTTCGACTCTCGAAGAAGTGTAAACTCTAAGTAAATCCGAAGGGTCGCATGCGTACGTCCTCGTAGTTTTTATTTAAAACAATTAAAACAAGTAAAACAATATTCAAATTCTTGTCAAAAACTAACAATCTGTAGAGTATATTTATGGCGTTTGGTATTGGTTCGATGGTAACTTCTTGACGTCGAATGGTACTGTTGTTGGTTCTGCAACTGGCTCTGGGGTTGTAGGTGTTCAGGGCCACCAGGCCTACAGGTGTTGATCGTTGCAGTCTAGATGATTTGGTTGTAGTCTAGATGTCATGTTCCTCGTTCTTATATTACCGGCGATTGAGGATTGTTGAAGCTCCCGGAGGGAGGCCAGTGATCTTTTATCCCAAAAACCCAAGAGAATATCAAAATCTGGAAATAGATCGCTATTATCAGCCCTGTAATTGGCTTTTATACCAAAATTAATTTTCCACCACCATTTTCAGAATTGAAAGACGAAGTGTCACTGTTATGGCAGTGCAACGTAGGAAGTGGCAGGCATGTTCCGTATTAAGACAGACATCTCTAGAAGCGGGTAAGAATATAATATGAAGCAGTGGCGGCTCGTGGCCTTGGAGACAGGGTCGGCAAGGTTTTTTTGTCTCCTCATATAGGTATACCATCAAACTAAAAGGCTTAATTCATCATAGGAGATTTTGTTGTTTTTTGCTTTTTTTTTATTAGATGTACTTGGCATTCTCTCTTGTTTCATGTTGTTCCGACAATACGTGTTGATTCTTTTGAGACAAGGTAAATCCCGTTTTTTAGGCAGAAATTGGTGGTAATAAGAAAATTGATAAACAGTTTGTTGTAATGAATTGCAGTACTTACTACATAGAATTATACATACATATTGTGCAACTTATCCCACTTTCTGAAAATATTTGGACCAGCATAATTTTTAAGTACCTAACTTGTAATAATAAATATCTTGGAAATTCTTTGGCGAACGTAACTTTTAAATTTTAAATCGTCAAAGAGGTCAAAAATTTTCAAATCTTCAAAATTCGAAAAACGAGTATCTATTTGCATATAATAGTAGGTATCCAAAATTTCAAGATATACTTACTCGTTTTTCGAGATATGTATCATGTCGTTGTCTTTTTTGGGGTGGTTCGGAAATATCAAGCGAATCCAAAACGTCACTGCGTATATATTGGAAACTACTATCATTACGAAAATCTCTGAGATTTTGCACCAGCTTTCGTATTTTATTTTTAGAATAAATAATGTCAGTTGACTGATTTTGAACAACAAGGAATATCTTGGGCAAACTCTGTTTTAAAAATATTTAAAAAAATATTGAAAGAGTCATTAGTATTTAATAAAGTTCTCAACCGATTGCTTCACGGATCGAGGTATCGCCACTTTCAAAATCATCGCCTTCGATAATAAAATCAAAAACTTCCAAAAGCTGTTCACGAAAATCTGCTACAGATACTAAAACTATAAGAGATAATCTGCTTAGATAAAACTAACCGAGATTTAAAATTTCATCGCGTCTGACAAACTGTTCGCTTTTTTTTTCGAGACAAATTTGTTCTAAAGCAGTAATCCGTTTAGGTGAGCTAAACTGGCAAGAAAAGTCGATATTCTTTATTTTTTTACACGTATCATGTAAAACTAAATTCATTATATGCGCATAATAGTGAGTAAATAAAGCTTGTGATGCAATAGCTTTAACTTTTGCCTGGAGACTATTCAATTCACCACTCATCACAGCAACGCCGTCATAAGATTGCCCCAGTTTGCCCTACCAATTTATTTTTGGTATAAAAAAAATTGAATCTGTTCTTTAAAATACCAAAAATATATTCTGCCTTATTGCTTTTACTCACATTTCTAAAACCTAAAAACCTCTCATAAATATTACCACGTAACGCGTATCGAACAAAATAATTGATAATAATTGTGAATGACATGATAATCAGAAGTTTCATCTACTTTCAGTGAAAAGCAAATGGTTTTCTAAATCTCAGATTCAACAACGTTATTCAAAATTTAACTATTTGATTATAATATGTATTATGTAGTTCAATCTGTATTACGAATACATTTCGAATCAGAAAGTAAATAGGTATTTCTAAAACAATTTTATTAATTCTCTATAATTACTTTGATTTTTAACAAATGCTTTGATCCATCATGTCCACTAAAGGATAATTCCTAACAACTTAAAAAAATTACAATATCAATTAAACGACGTAAAACGGCGTGATTTTTTTTGACAATTTCTACCGCGATGCATGCTTCCAAATGAAACACCGACCGGCAAATCGAAATGTGCCGTACTTGGCGCGTAACCTGCCATGCCGTATCTTCTATTGCCCACGGAGAAAAGTAATGTTCGCTTGCTCATCGACTTGTTACGTCGTCGTTAAGTTTTACGTGTAAATTGTCAAGCTACGGATGTTAGGGACGGCTAGCCGAAAAGTCAGATAAATGGCTCGGATCATTGGTTTTTTGAGATGTCTGTTATGCGCAGGGATCACTTAACGCTCGGATTGATCAAATTCTTTTAAAAACCATGAATAAAATTTAGTCTGTATTATCTGATAGATTTTTTTTTATTTCAGAGATACAAATATTTAAAAAATCTATATCTATAAATGTGTGGGTCGGCACTGCCGACCCTGCCGACCCTGACCGGCCGCCACTGATATGAAGTACGTTCCGTATGATGATTTTGATTTTAGATGAAAAGGGAGATCGGAAATAGAGGATAATAAAAGAGGACACCAACGAATTTTTAACGAAAAAAACAGGTAAAACCAATAAAAGAAAATTATTAATGAAATATTAAAGAAAATAGAATAAAATAATTATTTAGCCTGCCGTTACACGCGTCTTCTATTGTGACGTGGTTGCACGCGTATGAGCGTCGCCCTCACCTACATCAATTCGACTTACTTCGAGGAAGAATGAATGTCAACATGTATAAATATAAAATTGGTTGTACTCGCATATCATAGAAAGTCTCGTAAACCATTTTTTTATTAATTTAACAAAACAAAAGTAAAAATAATATAGATCAAAAGTATAAAAATGTTAGTTTTTCTGTTCTTCGTCTTAGGACAGTATGCACATTTATTAGATACTTGTTTCATTTCTACAGTATTTTACTTTATCTTGAATTGCCAAATGGTCCCTTATTTGCATTCGTAACAATACAGGGATAGTTATTATGTTCGCGGCATTTCAATATTAGTATTTTCATAATATTAACATTTTCATAACCTTCGCTGTTTTCTTCATTTTCAATTTCAGCAAGCCACTGAAGTAATTGACGTTCTTTACGCGAATCCATTTTACTAAAAAAACAAATTAAAATTAATAATTGTTCTGAAGCTATTTATTTGTGGCATTTATGTAATTAACTATTAATATTTTGTATTTTGATAACGACGTCCGAGGTGGATTTCGAAACGTCAATAAAATCAATTTTTCAAGTTAAATTGTGGCTTATTTCCCAATTAGAAGAGGTAAAATTAAAAATGGGTTCTTAACCAGTGGCACCCTAGAATTTTCCTCTGGGGGGGTTGGCTTGGGTACCGAAAGTTTTTTGTATTATTTGTGAAAGACAAGTTACATTTTCCTATTTTCTTTTATATATATTAGATCACTAATCACGTATTTGACTTTTAAAAAAGAACTTTATTTGTTACACATTAAATATTCAAACAATAGTACAAAGTAAATTAATTTAAAATGACTACAATAACTGGACTGGTCGAAGTTGCAGCTAAGAGTGGTCCCGGCATCTGAAAATGGTAATTTATAGGTTTGGTATAAAGTGCTGAATCGCTTTTCCCATGAATGTTGGCCAACGGTTCGTACAAAGTTCCTCTGCTGCTTGCTCAGCGGTTTCTGTGGGAATGGTATGATGAAATATGAAGTCGGCGAACTTAAGCTAGTTCAAGGTTAATATTTTCTCATATAACAACTCCCCTTATTAGTGAAAAGTCAATGCCATTGCTTTGACTTTTACAGAGAAATTGGTGCTTCTGCTTCTTCTTCGCTTTCTTGTTGGACATTGGGTCTTCTTCTGAAGGAGGTTAAGCTTTGAAGTTTCTGTCTAATGGAATTCCTGCGTGGTGCTGAAGTTGGAGGCTGATCCTGGGACAAGGAGATTGCAATTTTTGGGAATATTTTGGTTCGATATTTACAGCAAAGGTATAAGATAACTAGGAAGATAATCAGGGATAAGGTAGATATGGTGAATAAGGGTAAATGTTCCTCGATGAATGATTGGCTCATGATATGGTCCAGTTCTTCTGAATATTGCTCCAATTTGTGTTGTGCAATATTTAAGTCATCTACGTTGATCTTACTGAGTTTTAGTGGTTTCAATTTTGATAGGTGACTCTTTGTCTCAAAATGGTCACAGCATCTGTAGGGTACGTTAGCTCGGTGACTTCTATACGTAATATTTGTATATTTCTCGATTTGGTCTTTGGCATGAATTCTGGTACTGCCAATGAATGCAATACATTCGGGAATTAATCTTAAGATTGAATTTGTTTTGATTATTCGTGTAGTGACATCTTTTCTTGCACATTTGATTGTTACTGGTAATGGATCGGAAATGGTTAGCAACCATAAATTTCGGTCAATTTCTTGAACGTTGTAACCTTGTGCCAAGAGCATGGACATCTGGCAAGTTTTTGGCAAGTTGCTGAGAGGTTTCAAAAGCTGGGCTTCGCATATAGCATCGGTGTCTATGGGGTACGGAAGAATATCTGTACACATTCTTTGGTTTTGACTGATTTGATTGCATTTTTCGGTGTCCATGGGTAAGACATATGAAATTGAATCATCATCTCGCGCTATGTATTTATGAACAGTTGAAAGTATACGATGAAAACCAGTTTGATTATCTAATATTGGTATTGAATATAGTTGATACAAAGTGAAGATTTCGGGATCAACTAACGGAATTTCGAGAACGAAAACAATTTTTGAATCAAGCTGATAAGCTTGTAGTTTTATTATGTCAATATACTGAGCTATATTTGACATATAAGTGGGTAGAGGCAAAACGTTATTTTGTAATGACTGAAAGATTTCTTTTAATGCTTCCATTAAGTCTATGGGCGAAATAATAGAACTATGTAAAATTTGCAGGCGAGAGAATGTGATAGAATTTAGTATATCATTTAAATAATTTTCTAAAAATACGTAGCTTTCCATTACTCTTTGGAAAGTAGATGGAGCATTCATTAGTCCGAATGGCATGCGGACAAATTCGTAATGTCCATTTTCGACTGAAAAGGCCGTTTTCAGGATGTCTTGTGGCTCAATTTCAATCTGGTGAAATCCAGACGCTAAATCTAGCGTTGTGAAGTATTGGCATCTTCCTAGTTGGTCCAATAGTTCTGATATTTGTGGGAGAGGATAGCGGTCTTGTACTGTGAGTTCGTTAAGCTTGCGATAATCAATAACAACTCGCCATTTTTGTTTTCCTGAGGCATCTAATTTCTTTGGTACAACCCAGACTGGACTCGAATATGGCGAGACGCTTTTCTGGATTATTCCTTCTTCTAACATTTTATTAATTTGCGTCTTTACCTCTTCCTTATGTATTTGAGGATATCTATAAGATTTAGTAAAGATAGGTTTAGCGTTGTTTGTATCGATTTTGTGCTTGATTTCGTTTGTGAAAGTCAATTTGTCGCCTTCGACATAAAATATATCTGCATATTCAGTACAGATGTCTAAAATTAGTTCTTGTTCTTCGCAATTTAGGTGATCAATTCTTAGTTTTTCTTTAATTATTCTTGTTCTATCTACTACGGGTTCTTCAAAATCATTTCCGTTGTAGGCTAGGATTGTCTCCGAATTTTTGAAAGGTTCGATTGAAATGTCTGAAAATTCGATTGTCTTCGGCATAGCATTAGCATTTAGGACGGAAGTTAAGAATTCTCCATTTTCGTCTACATGGACTAATGCATGAGGTAATCTAACTTTTTCTATTTCTTGAGCTGATAATATGGCATCTGTATTTGATAAGTTGCATTTTAGTCTGCATATTTGTTCGGTCCGGCTGTCAATGATAATTATGTTTTTTCCTTTTATTCGTTTTCTCTCCGGTCTTTCAAGATTTTTGTCTTGATCTCGGTTATTTACGATAGTGTATTTTTCATTCATAGGGTTCTGGTATTTTAAACTTAATTCCTGTTTAGAATCTGGTTTAATTTTTATTTTAGGTTCGTTTTGTCTTGTTTCTGTAGGGTGTGTCGGTGATATGTCTTTAGGAGGTGTGTTTGTATCGTGTCCTACTTTGTGAAGGGTGAGAGTTTTAAAATTTGTATGCAACTGTCGGGATTTGAGATCTATTACGCATTCATAATGATCTAGAAAGTCTAGGCCTATTATGCCATCGAAATCAATGTCTAAATTGAAAATAAATACTTTGTGAGGATTATCGTCAGTGAAGGGAATAAGGACAGATTCTGTTATTAACAATTTTTGATCGGTTATACCTTGGATAGTAACGTTTTCAGGAAATCTATTATGATAATTACGTGCTGTCTTTTCTTTGAAAACAGTGATTCCAGCACCTGTGTCGATTAAAAGTTTAAAAGTGTTGGTAGCATCGTTAATCTAATATAAATTTTTTTAACTCATTGTATGAAATGGGGTTACAGGAACCTTTGTTCGGGAAAATTGAGATCCGGATGAAAATTGTCCAAGTTGAGTGATTGGATTTGTTCTTGGATATTCGTAATATCCGTTGAATGGTTCGTATGGTTGGGAGGATGATTTTGATTCTGAAGTGAAAGAAAATCCTGATAATTTTCTGTGTCGAGTGTGTTAGTTGTGGTTTCGTAAAAGTTATCGGTTTGTAGATTATTCTCTGTATAATAATCTGTTTCATAGTTTTCATAGTTATCGGTATTATAATAATTATCTGTATAGTAATCGTCTGCGTAATAAGTCATTTCGTCAGGGTATTCATTTAAAACATGTGCCCTTTGAAAATTTGTGTTTCTTTGAATAACGGATGGACGATTTTGATTTTGATTTTGAGATGAAAAGGAAGGTCTCTGTTGGTTGAAATTTGGATTGTTGGAGGAATATTGATTCCTATTAGGGTTTTGATTGTTTTGATAGTTGTCAGGTCCATTATTATATTGGTTTTGATAACCGTTAGGCATAGAAAAATATTGATTTGGTTGTACGAAACGGAAAGAGCGGCATTCAAAATTTTGATGACCTATTCGGCCACAATTTGTGCATTTTATAAATTGAGACGAGGGACATCTCATTGGCTGAGAGGGTTTAGGAATAGTTGACTTAGAATTGGTTTTTTGTTCTTCAAAATATGACAATTGAAGTTCGCGTCGGATACGATTGCTTGCTTCAATGAGATCTTTAGGGTTACTAGCCCTAATAATTTGTCCTAGACGAGGTTCTAAACCGGTTAAAAGCGTGTTTAGAGCCATGGTATCGATTAAGTCACATTGGGTGGTTTTTTGTTCTAGGGTTAAATCTGCTATTTGGATCGAGGCGTGCATTTTTGCATTCAAAACTTGTAAGCGGTTAAAGAAAGTTAGAGGAGATTCGTTAGATAGTTGTCTTGGTCTTTGTAAGTCTTGTATTAAGGAGGTCAGGTCTCTACTGTCTCCGAAATGTAGATTTAGTAATTGTTTTATTTCTTTATAAGAAAGTGGTTTTCTAGAATTAATAAGCTGTGCAGCTTTACCTTTGAGTTTATTTTTTATGTGAATCGTTAAAAGAACGCGCTGATCGCCTGTAGCCATCTTAATAGTACAGTCGCACGCATCTAAAAATGTTGAAAGAGAAATCGGATCGCCTTCAAATTCTGGGATAATGGAAAAAATTTCCGAAAGCTTATATGGTTCAATATCTTGTTGAGTTTGGGAACGTGTCTCGGGCATTTTGCGGGATATTTTTAAACGAATATGAAAAAAGAAGTATGGAGAAATATAAAATGTCTGTATGTAAGGGAGATAAAAAAAATGTGGTGTTATATAAAGGGCAAAAATGTATCAATAAAAAATGTCAAATAATATATCAATAAAAATGTATCAAATATATCATTAAAAAATATATCAAGAGAAAATATACCAAAAATATAGCAAGTAAAAATATGTCAATAAAATATATCAGAAATATACCAAGTAATAAAAATATGTCAATAAAATATCAGTATAAAATAGTATAAAGAAAAATGTCAATATTAATACTTTCAAATATTAGATAATCAACTTGTATTTTATTTTTTTTATGTATCTTGATTAATAATTGACTTGCAGTATAGTCAATTCCGTAAATTATTATAACAAAATTATTAACGAGATGATTCAAAATCCACTTACATAAAGAAGAACATCGGGACGTCTTGTTCTCTCTGCTCAGCTACCAGGGGCTTCACTAGGTGTTCCTTCCGTAGAACACAGGAGTGAGGTTGTTCGGAGATGCTTTCTTCTTTAAGGGTCGTCTTGTTCTCTCTGCTCGGCTACCAGGGGCTTCACTGGGTGTTCCTTCCGTAGTTCACAGGAGTGAGGACTTCCGTAGATTCTTTGATCCGTTAAGGGATGAGAATCCGCCGCTGCCAGTGAGTATACACGTGTTCTAGCAACGTTAAACGGATCCTACTGACTGCGCCAATTGTTAGATCACTAATCACGTATTTGACTTTTTAAAAAAGAACTTTATTTGTTACACATTAAATATTCAAACAACAGTACAAAGTAAATTAATTTAAAATGACTACAATAACTGGACTGGTCGAAGTTGCAGCTAAGAGTGGTCCCGGCATCTGAAAATGGTAATTTATGGATTTGGTATAAAGTGCTGAATCGCTGTTCCCATGAATGTTGGCCAACGGTTCGTACAAAGTTCCTCTGCTGCTTGCTCAGCGGTTTCTGTGGGAATGGTATAATGAAATATGAAGTCGGCGAACTTAAGCTAGTTCAAGGTTAATATTTTCTTATATAACATATATATTTCTATCTCTGGGAGAGATTTTAACCCCCAAACCCCCCTCGATGCGCCACATTTTAATTAAACTTACCAAAATATCAAACAAAAACCTAGAAGTTTCTTTGAAATAACAGAAACGTGATTTCACCGTGATTACACGCGCAGTGAGGAATTCTCTCACTTGAAGAGGGATGGTCACTTCTTTCAAGTATCACAGCACACTGACCGCTTGAAATATTCTATAACTTTGTCATACCCTCTTATGGACGATGCTAAAGGCATTCCTGGTTGCTGAAGGTTGTCGTATTAGTTAAGACAATTTCATTGGTAATAAACAAATATGGTGAGGTATTCCCTCATAGCGCGTGTAATGGCGGGTTAAAAATAAAATAGCAAATATGTGACACTGGTAACGTTACAAGACGTCTTTTATTATTTTATTATCATATTATATCTCAGATGATATTATATTATACACAGGTTTAATACTCATGACCAATTTTGTAAACTATACTGCAAAATTTTTCATGCTCATGTAATAAAATAATCTTTCCTGTGACCACATTTATACCGATGCTTCCAAATGCACTAATGGTGTAGGACGTAGGATCAACAGTTGCTACTTCGAATACTACATAATTTAAATTACCCTCAATCTGTAGCATTTAATAAAACAGCTGTATACTAATAACTCCATAAGCGATATAATTCAACGTAAGGGTTTTAGGTCAATTGCTCGAAATCAATTGCTGGAAATCAATTGCTCTAAAATCATTTACTCGACATGAAAATTGCTCGAAATACAAATTGCTCCAATAAAGAAGAGAATTATATCTAAAAATATTTATTCACAATAATGCAAAATAATAATTATACATACCCAATAAAGAAATATTGGTAATGGGTAAGAATGTTAATGGGTTTCGAGAAAATCAAAACCGTTATTTTTCTTATTATTTTAAAAGTTCAAAGATATTTTAGGTTTGTAATAAATACTTTTTCAGCATAAATTAATATACGATTATATACGTGGAATATCACATAATTTGTCCTATTTCAAGAATCTTTCTTATGTCTATACTTTGTATTATTGTGATTAAATATTTTAGATATATATTTTTTTTATTCGAGCAATTGCATTCAAGCAATTCACCGGTTACCCAACGTAAGTTATTCTTCTAAAGGAAGCAAAGTTCTTATCATTTGGAGCCCATCTCATACTGATCTGCAAGATAACGAAACAGATGATCATCACGCGCATGAAGCAATACAAACTGTGTCGTCGATGTTAGTGAATAAAATATTGTCGGTATCCATTTTTAAGTGTTTCGTTAAACAAAAAGTGTTATGTGTATAGTAAAATGAATGGCGGTACTAGCCACAATAATTTTTATACACTTATTAAGATTACAATAACCTAATATGTACCAACTATTTTCAATGGGAAATAAGCCACCATTTTACCAAAAAAAAACGATTTTATTAACGTTTCGACGCCCAAGTCGGGTGTCGTTGTCAAAATACAAAATAATACTAAATTGATATTTTGTATTTTGAAAACTACACCCGACTTGGGCGTCGAAACGTTAATAAAATCATTTTTTTGGTAAAATTGTGGCTTATTTCCCATTGAAAATAGTTGATTATAAAAATGCCACAAGGAAATAGCGTCAGAACAACATTAATATGTACCATGGTGTGAAACAGGCAATAATCAGTCAGCTATATGTTAAAGTGACTCAGACTCAAATACAGTAGAACCTCGATTATCCGTCAGGGCACCGGACCAAGGGTATGACGGATAATCGAAAAGACGGTTAACAGAACATTAAAAAAAATTAAAAATTCATAGTACAACTCTCAAATTTCATTTGTATGTTTTGTTTGACATTATAAGAGGGATATTTGTGTTCATACAATCGAATCAATTTAAAATATTCTGAAATCTTTGTTTGTTTTACTGTTGCTTCACATTTTGCGACGGCTGAATTTCTTAATCGGCATAAAATCATGCAATCTACTTTATCAGGGGTGGCTCGTCGGGGTAGGCAAGGTAGGCGCCGCCTACCCTCTTCAAATGTAGTACAATAATATAAATTATTAATATAAATTACTTATTTCAAAATTGTAATTTATAAATTTTGACACAATATCTACAATAAAATAGCAAAAATTATCCAAATTATTTTTAAAAATATCCAAAAAATTTTCTCCGTAGTTATAATTATTGTACGCTCCTTGTAGTATCAGTAGTACTGTATAGATGCTATATTCATTCTCCTTGGTCAGGCACTCGGGAACGTAGCCTGAAATAGAACGACGCCAACACCGAATTGACGTGCGATCTCTCTCTGTTTACGCGAGCAGGCCTGCTGCAGGTCTGCTCGTAGCGACCGTATTCTACGATTTTGAACGGGCGGATAGGCACAGAGTCTTATAGCCGGACCTACAAAATTTTATCAGTTGCTTCTCTTGTGTCTTGTGAAACTCTTTTAAAATAATTGTTTTTTGATTTTGGCTGTTATTAGTAGGTTAAGTATTGAATAAAACTAGGTAGGACAATTTAAATTTGTTTATGAAAACTGAATAATGTGTTATTAGATTATATAGATAATTAAAAATTTAAAACGAGGTTAATTGTTAACTTATCAATTTATTCGAATAGTAAATTATTATTTGATACATAAATAAAATAAGTAATATTTGACGTTGTTGAATCGTAGGTGTGCTAGTTTTATTGGTGGAAAAACTTTAGTTATCGAATATGAATATTTTTTTTTATTATTTTATTCTGGCCTTGGTTCAGAACCTTTAGCCACGTAACTACATATACAATTATTATTCGTTCATAAGTATAAAACTGTCCAGTATACACTTAAAAATAAAAAATAAAAAAAAAATAAAGCTTACAGATAACAATGCCTACGTACTATGTTAATAAATACAACTATATTATTTTTTTTTTCTTTTTCACTACGGTAAGAACTAAAAACATACATAGGTTACAAAATAATATAATTAATTACAGTAAATATCTCATTCATACCTTACATAATACAAAAGAAATACCTATTCATTCAAACGATTAGTTTTACATTCACACTTTTAATTTAATTTTTTGAAGAAATGTCATAATTAGTTTAAAAATTTTAATGTTATCCACACTTAATAGCACATTTAAGTCTAGGGGAGTACTTAAACCTGCTTTCAGCAATTCTTGTAGCAGCCACATACTTGCATTGAGATTTAAGGGACAGTTAAAAAATATATGATTTAGATTAGCTATGCTAGTTCCACAGTCACATCTGCCTGTTGGGAGAACTCCGATTTTATGTAGATGCTTCGGGAAACATCCATGATCTACTTTTAATCTTAGGATGGTCGACACTGTATTTAAACGATGTAATATGCAGTTTGATCGAGACGCCTTTTTCAAGGCGCCAAAATCAAGAAAGATTAGTAATTAATTCAATGGGCCGGCCTTTACAAAATTTAACAATTTTATCCACAGATAAGCCAAAAGACAATCAACGATTTTCGAGATCGTTTAAAACAATATGGTATGAAAATCATAAATGGCTAAGCGGAAGTTATTTTAAAAATTCACTTTTCTGTTGGCCTTGTCTGTTGCTCTCAAATTTGAAGCAAAATGTTTGGGTGAGTCAGGGATATTCAGATTTGAAAAATTTATCAGCTAGTGTAAAAAAACATGGATCTTCGAAAGAACATTTAAACAATTGCTTAGATTTAAAACGGTTAGAAAAAAATAAACAAACTACTGACAGTGCTTTCGCTGGACATATTTCTCGATCTAATAAGATATATAATGAAAAATTTGAAAAAGATTGAAGAAGTTGAAGAAATTGATGTTACAATTCTTTTAGCAAAAAAAGAACTTACATTTCGCGGTCGTGATGAGAGCCATAATTCTTCAAACATGGGTAATTTTAAAGAAATTTTTAATTTAGTAGTTAAACGCGATCAGAAAATCCAGGATCATGTTAAAAAATAGAAGGGGTGTTCACGGGTTTGTCAAAAACAATACAAAATGATTTAATAGATTGTCTTGCCGATTAAGTAAAAAATGAAATTTCAACAGAAATTAATGAAAGTCAATTTTTTTCTATACTAGCTGACGATACTACAGATATAACCGAAAAATCACAGTGTACTTTAACAATCCGTTTTGTTAACAAAGTTGGTCAGGTAACAGAAAGATTTTTAGGGTTTTTTGATGTTAGCGATAATAGATCTGCAGACGCTCTATATAGTTTAATTTCAAACGTGCTTGAGCCATATGATTACAAAAATAAATTAATTGCTCAATTTTACGATGGTGCAAGTGTAATGGCTGGCTCTTTAAACGGATTACAATCAAAAATTAAGGTAGATGCTCCAAAAGTAATTTTTACACATTGTTGCGCTCATAGATTACATTTAGTATTGCAAGATGGCTCGAAATGTATTACAAACTGTAGGATATTTTTTGTCGCCTACCCGAAGTATATGTGTAGCCTACCCGCATACTGAGGTCACGAGCCGCCACTGTACTTTATTGGCTTCTTCTTGTTGAGAATACCACTCGATGAATTATTGCATGTGCGATGCGGCTTCTCTAGATTATTTACGCAAATCTTTGGCAGTTACAATATGTTCATCAACATATCTACAGTCAAATTCCAAGTCTGTGTCAGCTTCTGAGTCTGTTTGGTGCGCCTTTGTTGCCATTTCAACGATTTCTTTATCTGTCAGCAATGGATAGCCGTTTGTGTCCTCATCACAAATCAAATTAACTTTTTTTATTTTTTTACATTAAAATTTTTGCTTATTTAGTCAATACAACGTCTGTATGTACCCTGACGGTTAACAGAGGTGACGGTTAAGGAGAGACGGATAATCGAGGTTCCACTGTAACTCTGGTTACCTTATCTCTAAATCAAATACCTCTATATGTGAATATTGTACATTATGTTGTATGTCCGTAGCATATATTATGAGAGATTTTCCTAAACATTTTAATAATAGACCAGGGTTATAAGACAAAAATATACCCTGTTCGTGACACTTCAACAGCCAGGGTACTGAAGCGTTTTTTCGACAGGTAATGCCTATAAGAACAAGCTGTAACTATTTCCTGCGTAGGATCTGGCGGCCATTTTTATTTATAAACAATTTAGTGCCAAAAACGGCCTTTTTACTATTTTTTCAAATTAATGGAAAACAGTAAAACTTATGGTTTTCTCAGAACAGACATCTTAGAGAGAATGGAGAAAGCTTTAAAATGGCGTATTACAAAGTTTAATACACTCATTTATTTTTAATACAATAATTGAATCGTTTATTTCAGAAACGGGTCAAGTCACAAAAACCTGCTTTTGAGAAAAACAAAAAAACGTGTTTACATCCAACAAAATTTTTATTTATACATGTATACATATGTAATGTATACATATGTAATATATACATGTATACATATACTAATAACCTGTAGTGTTTGTCAAAAGGTATCATAGGTATTTTTAAAAATTTTATCTTGTTAATTTGTTTAAGAAAAAAATAAATAATTTGTTACACTTGACCCCTTTCTGAAACAAAGTTGGTGTTTACATTCAACAGAAATTTTATTTATTATATAAAATAAAAATTCTCACTAATAACCTCTAATGTTTGTCGAAAAGTATTATATTTTTCAAAAATTTATTATTACGTTCCAAATTTGAAGTAGGAAGTCCCACCTCTATTTTCAATAATTTAAACAATTCTTGACATGTTAAATCGGTTTAGCTCATGCTCTTTCATTTGACACATCGACGCTGCCAAGCCAAAACGGCATAAACGCCAAAATTACCACTTTTAGTTAGCTGCACTAAAAAATAGGATTTTAATTTCCGCACCAGACAGTCAACGCGGAATAACCGCAGAAAAAGTGAAATAGGTGTAATATATGTTTAAAATTTTTATAAACGCCAGTCTGGTCACGCACGTGAATACCGACGTGAACACCGATTGATATAATCGCCAGTGCCCATAAGATTATCATTGTGTACATTTCGGTCCAGTAATAATAGTAAAGGTATGTATTTTTACAATTTTTATGGATAAGTAACATGATATTACCTACCTTTGCAATATTTTCAATTTGTATTGATTTTTGAAGCGTAAACACACTGAATTTCTTTAAAAACTATGAGGCGTTTATGCCAAAACCACATATTTACATTGTGGTTGACACAAGTGCCATATCTCAATGGTATTCTTATGCATGTTTCTTATTTAAAAATTGCTCAAATAAAAAGTTTATTTTAAAATTTTTTATTGTAACTTTGTACTAGTGTGATGAACAATTCATTTTGTATTACAGCATAGAGTTCAAATCAATTTTATATAGCTAAAAATGGCGATCGATTTTTGGCGTTTATGCCATTTTTTTGTAGATCAATAGCAGAAGTAAATAAATAATGGCCTTACTAAATGAAAATAAAACATATACCGAATCAGTACAAAATGATATACTGACTGACAATTACTCCCCTATATTCCCCTAGAGGTTTATGACATTTATAATGCCAACATTGCAGAAGCTTTTAGCAATGACATTATCGTCTTTGAGGAACCACCAGACGTTGCAGTAGAAGAAGAAATATTTAGTCACGATCTCACATCATGTTTCAACTTAGCAGCAGATAATGGTTTGGGTGCCGGTATAAGTAGTGATCAAAATAAGGAAAATACAAGCAATCAAATCAATACGGATGTTGAACCAAATATTGACAGTGATTATGAATTAGAATCCACTATTATTAGATATTCGCTTCTATTCTCGAATTATTTACTTTTAAGTATTTCATCCTAGCACCAAAAACATGTTTAAAGAATTGAAGGTTTTGTTTTTAACTTAGAATGTATTTTTGATTAATAAAAAATAAACCCTATCAAAAATCATCGTAATTTCATAATTTTTCTTGTTGGCATAAACGACAATTTTTAATTTTCGTTTCTTTTTTCATTAATGGCATATATCCCTTTTAAGCGCCATATTGACCAACCCTACAACGATGCGATCAACACAAACGCCAGTGGTAAGTTTGGCATATTCACCAATGTTATATCTTGATTGGACATAAGCGCCATTTTCTAGTTTTTAATTTATTTCAGATAGTATTTTCAGCCACATTAATATTCACAATATATTAAAATTTGAAGAAAAAAAATCACCATTTTTTTTAGTCACTGTGCAGATAAGCAGAATTGGTAAAAATAAAAATAATCAGTTTTTTGTGTTTCCTGAAAAATCAAGTAAATGTCGTTTATGCCGTTTTGGCTTGACAGCGTCGACATTTAGAATGGTTCTAACATTATTTTTTTCTGACTGATGTTATTGCACAAAAAAGCTCTCTGGGATAAACAATTTGAATAAAATTTAAACAATTGAGTAGTATCCTCATTTGACAAAAATTTAAAAGCTGTACAATTATTTTTACAACAGTTATTGCTAAATTAATTTTTTTGAAATTTCGACCTTTTTTCGCAATTATATTAACAATAAATGAGTGTATTAAACTTTGTACTAAAGATGTTTGTACTAAAAAACCATAAGTCTTACTGTTCTCCATTAATTTGAAAAAAAAGGAAATATTTTTTGACACTTAATTGTTTATAATAAATAAAAATGGCTGCCAGATCCTACACAGGAAATAGTTACAATTTGTTCTTATATCTAGGTATTACCTGTCGAAAAAACGCTTCATTACCCTGGATGTTGAAGTGTTATGGAAAAAACCTTATTACCCTGGACTATAAAAGACAAAGACACTCAATAACTGACAATATATCACTTATAGTCCATTCTTTCACGGTTTTTGCTCTAAATTTTAAAGAACCGCTTGGATTGACATGAAATTTGGCATACGTATAGCTTACATGTCAACGAAAAAAAGTGATATTGTGCCGATGTGTGCTTTTGCCTTGGGGGTTTCTTTCACCCCTCTTGAGGGTGAAAAATTATATGTCCAAAATAAGTCCGGAAATGGGTAAACTGACTAATTTTAAGTAACTTTTGTTCTATAGAGCTTTTTCGCCAAGTCAACACTTTTCGAGTTATTTGCAAGTGAATATGTTCATTTTTCAACAAAATAACCACATTTTTAGACGGTTTTTCGCAAATAACTCAAAAAGTAAGTATTTTGTCGAAAAAAATGATCTTAGCAAAAATATAGCCTATAAAAAAGTAAAAAAAAAATGGTGAACGCGTTAGGTTTCTGGATCTCGTAGAACCAGAGTTAGAGCCAATGAAAAATAGATTCCTATTCACCAAATTTCAAATAGAATACTTCGACGTGAAATATCCAAAAAATTAAGCACTTTTTGGGGAAAATCTATTATAACTCTTTTAAAGTGTTTAAAAAAATCTTTATTTCTGTTTTTGCAGAAAGTTTCTAGCATTAAATTTAAAGTAAGTTACGCTCAAAATAAAGTTGGTCCCTTTTGTTTTTGCAAAAAAAAAATCGGGAAAACCACCCACTAATTAGCAACTTCAAATTAAATTAATCGTTACCGCTTCACAAATTATTTTACTTATGTTGTGTTTATATGATCTGTAAGTTTCATCGATTCAAAGTGCTTATTTTTGAAAAAATTTGGTTTCAAAGTAAAATTTTTAAAAATTTAAATTTTGAAAAATATGCTTTTTTTCAAAATAACTTAAAAATTGTTAGAGATACCAAAAATCTCGAAAAACAAAAAAGTCAGTCAAAAAATTTTTGTTTTTCTGTTAGACAAAAATTGATTAAGATTTTGTGTTTCTAAATTTGCATACATTCGTGATCAGTGACTCGTTCAACCCCTTTTAACTACAGCCCTTTTAATAATAAGGACTTTGAACCGATGAAACTTACAGATCATATAAACAATATATACATGAGTCAAGAAACTTGTGAAGTCGTAACGATTAAGTTCATTTAAGATACTAATTAGGGGGTGATTTTCTCGATTTTTTTACCAAAACCAAAAGTGACTAACTTTATTTTGAGCGTAACTTGTTTAATTTTGACGCTAGAAATTTTTTTATAAAACAGAAATGAAGATTTTTTTAATCACTTTAAATAAGTAGTAATGAGTTTTCCCCGAAATGTGCTTCATTTTTGGTTATTTCACGTTAAAGTATTCCATTTGGAATTTGACGAATATAAACCCATTTTTCATTAGCTATAACTCTGCTTCTAATAGGTGTAGAGACGTGATATATACACCATTTTTTAAAAATTTTTACAGGCTATATTTTTACTTAGAATGTTTTTTCGACAATATACTTACTATTTGAGTTATTTGCGAAAAACCGTCTAAAAGAGTGGTTATTTTGTTGAAAAAATAAACATATTCACTGCCAAATAACTCGAAAAGTATTGACTTAGTGAAAAAACTCTATAGAACAAAAGTTACTTAAAATTAGCCAGTTTATCCATTTCCTGACTTTCTTTGGACGAATATTTTTTCACCCTCAAGAGGGGGTGAAAACCACCCCCAGGGCAAAAGCACATATCGGCACAATATCACTTTTTTTCTTTGACTTGTTAGCTATGTGTATGCCAAATTTCACGTCAATCCAAGCGGTTCTTTAAAATTTAGAGGTTTTGCAATATTTTACCGTTAAAGAACGGACTATTAATTACTGTAAGTTTTTGGTACTAATTTAATTTTAAAAACTCACCCAATTCTCTAAAAAGTATTATTATCCTCAACAAATGATAAATAAATTTTGTTTTTTATTTCCTAATAATTAAAATTTTTAATTTCAATACAGCTAGTTGACACGGCTAATAAAAATATCGCTTTTTCTGTACATATTATTTTGGTCTTTAAGTACTCTATATTATTTTTTTACATTCCTCAATGTTATCTCGCTATATGAAGCATTGCAAGTCATTTCACTAGGGACTAGTTTTCCTAGAAAAGAATTCAATTAATTTGGTACATAACGTAGAATTTTAAACACCGTAATATATTAATTGTCTAAGTAGTTAGTGCATTCAGCTGTTCCTGAAAATTGATATAACCATCACGAGCTGCTATCTCTCCACTCTCCATTTAATTCAGTGCCTTCTTACGCTCATCACGTCTCTCGAAAAGAGCGCAAATGACGTCGTTAGACTCGATTTTTTTTAATGGCTAAAATTAGATTGGACGCGGGAAATTTGTCCTCCACGTCCCGGGAATTGCCAACCTTGTAATGCTGGAAATATATAGTTTTAGATATAAGGAAAATGCCACTTTATACTTCCTTGCAATCTTTATGTTGGCTGTTTGCAGAGTTCAATTGTCTAAAAGCAATGTGCTAACATAAGCAAGTTGGGGTAGTTTAAGAGAACATTTGCAAGCTACGGAAGTTTTAATAGCTGGGCATCTATCTGTGAGTTTATTGCTTGATCAATATTTAGAGTATCGTTATCTAGTTTTGAAATTTTAGTTAAGAAGTTAAATGGTGCAGAAATGAAATAATATTTAAATATTTTAGGTTATCAAAAATTCATAGAAATCTATTTTACATAAACTTAATATGTACTTTCAAATGAGTAAGGTACTTGTGCACCAGAAAAGTTACCTAAAATAGTGAAATAATTTTGTCTAAAATTTGATAATCAAAAATGGTAATTGGGGGTATAATGCACCAAATAAAAAAACTGGCAGTCCGGGAAGTGCAGACATAAGTAATAACTTCTTTTTTTTTAGTTTTAAATTTTAAATTTCAGGCGCACATTCAATCTTTCCTCAATTATAACTTCGGTCGAACTTATACGCAATTCAACCTATAGTATATACAGGGTGCGCCAAACCTCTGGTCTTCTTTGATTACGGCTAAACTATGAGATATACAAAAAAATGTTTATAACAAAACTAATGTGTATCAAAGAGATCTATAATTTAAAATTATTTTCAATTATACAGGGTGAGTCAGAACGACGGTATGAACCAAAGTTGTATTTTTTTAAATGGAACACCCTGTATATTAAATCATTTTTGAATATATTATTTAAAAATATGAAAAATTTGTATAAGGTCTTATAGGCCTAAAGTTAATAATTTTCGAAATATTTACATTTTTATTGAGAAAAATGGTAATATTTATAGGGTTGTGGATTATGTTTCCAAAGAAATAAAAATTTAGGTGATAGGTCAAAGTTTTTAAAATATAGTTTTATTTTTAAATAATTTAATATTTTTTACTTTTAGCCATAAAATATACAGTGTGATCACTATTTGCAAATACAAAATTTTCTCATTTTTTTAAATGCGACACCCTGTATATTAGTTTTGCGTTTTGTAGTAAATATTACAACCTTTCTTTTGGTATAAGGTTGTATGTACCTAGCATGTTTCGTTTTGTAGATATTTTAAAAAAACTATAGATTTTACGTTTTTGCGGATTTTTTATTTAAAAATTTTTTTGCAAAAAAAATAATAATAATCTGGTTTTAGAAACATACACTAAAATATAAAATATGAAAATAAAAACGTAATTAAAGATTAAAATATATCGTATGCTAGTACAATTCAATTGAATTTAATAACTTTAAATTATTTTACAAAAAATATTTTACGATATTAATGAATGCATAAATTAGTTACTAAATTAAATAAACAACCAAATTTTAAATCAACCGTAGTAATTTTTCTACTACAGCAACTTTCCTGTACCAAATTAATTGTTAGTTAAATTGTATTTAGTTAAACTTTTAATTTATCTTTTTTTACTTACATACATCTTGAGAATATAAAAATTATTATAAAGTATGCTTTGAAACAAATGAATGTTAAATGTATCAGCCAAATTATTTATTAATATAAATAGTATTTACTGGTGTCACAAAAACTGGTAATACTTTTGTAGTTGAAATTTTTGTAACAATTTTTTATATTTTAAATTTTAATTTTTTAACAGAAATTTTTTTGGATATGACATTTGTTTTAGGCGAAACCATTAGAAATTATTACCAGCTATTGTGACACGAGTAGGTACATAGATATTATTTACTTCTTAATATACTTCCATAACGTTCATTTGTTTCAAAGCATACTTTATACGTTCTCAAGACGTAGGTAAATTAAAAAGTTATTAACTGATCTTACTCGTAAATACAATATAACTAACAATTAATTTGGTACAGGAAAGTTTCGGTAGAAGAATTACTACGATTGATTTAAAATTTAGTTGTTTATTTAATTTAGTAACTAATTTATGTATTCATTAATATGGTAAAATATTTTTTGTAAAATAATTTAAAGTTATTAAATTCAATTGAAATGTACTAGCATAAGATTTATTTTAATCTTTAATTACGTTTTTATTTTCATATTTTATATTTTAGTGTATGTTTCTAAAACCAGATTATAATTATTTTTTTTGCAAAAAAATTTTTAAATAAAAAATCCGCAAAAACGTAAAATCTATAGTTTTTTTAAAATATCTACAAAACGAAACATGCCAGGTACATACAACCTTATACCAAAAGAAAGGTTGTAATATTTACTACAAAACACAAAACTAATATACAGGGTGTCGGATTTAAAAAAAATGAGAAAATTTTGTATTTGCAAATAGTGATCACACTGTATATTTTATGTCTAAAAGTAAAAAATATTAAATTATTTAAAAATAAAACTATATTTTAAAAACTTTGATCTATCACCTAAATTTTTATTTCCTTGGAAACATAATCCACAACCCTATAAATATTACCATTTTTCTCAATAAAAATGTAAATATTTCGAAAATTATTAACTTTAGGCCTATAAAACCTTATACAAATTTTTCATATTTTTAAATAATATATTCAAAAATGATTTAATTTACAGGGTGTTCCATTTAAAAAAATACAACTTTGGTTCATACCGTCGTTCTGACTCACCCTGTATAATTGAAAATAATTTCAAATTATAGATCTCTTTGATACACATTAGTTTTGTAATAAACATTTTTTTGTATATCTCATAGTTTAGCCGTAATCAAAGACGACCAGAGGTTTGGCGCACCCTGTATAGGGATACGCTTTAAGTACTATTTTTGCTAATTTTAATTCTAATATTTTTTCTCAAAACGAAATAATATGGGTCATATAAAGCCACCGTTAATATACAAAACAGACGCTAAGAAAGACAAGGTTTTACGAAACGAATGCATCCCCTGACCATATGCTTTTGGAGTGTCAGTTTAACAAACTGAAATTCCCATAAATTAATTACCAAATCAGACCATTATGTCAACAACTCACTTTGGGACATGGCATTCGTTTGTAAAACTGCAGAAGTGTGTCTGTTTTTATGCGTCAGATCGGAGTATTTATTGTCCTCTCCTGACCATATTGTAGAAGGCATAACATCGATATAATAGATTGTGGTTTTTCTACCCACAGTCTATTCACACCAGGCAACCGAGACACTGCTCGCTAACGACCGACCCTTTCCCGAGATCTAACTAAGCAACACCTTTTGTTATCAAAATAAATAAAATATTTACCGTTCGTTGTTTTATTTATTTTTTATTATCTCAAATAATTGTTTCCGTCAACATACACCAACGGAACATTATATTGGTGATCCCGAGAATATTTAAACGCCGCGAAAATTTGAAAAAGTCAGTGTTAATAATATTCTTTTGCCGGTTTTAAATACAGTGAACATCTAAAATGACCGACAATACCGGTATATAGCGATACGCTTTAATTACTATTGTTGCTAATGTTAATTTAAATATTTTTTCTCAAAACGATATCATATGGGTCATATAAAGTCACCGTTAATATACAAAACGGACGCTAAGAAAGACATGGTTTTACGAAACGAATGCATCCCCTGACCATATGTTTTTGGAGTGTAAGTTTAACAATCTGAAATTCCCATAAATTAATTAAAAAATCAGACCATTATGTCAACAACTCACTTTGGGATATGGCATTCGTTTGTAAAACTGCAGAAGTGTGTCTGTTTTTATGTGTCAGATCGGAGTATTTATTGTCCTCTCCTGACCATATTGTAGAAGGCATAACATCGATATAATAGATTGTGGTTTTTCTACCCACAGTCTATTCACACCAGGCAACCGAGGCACTGCTCGCTAACGACCGACCCTTTCCCGAGATCTAACTAAGCAACACCTTTTGTTATCAAAATAAATAAAACATTTACCGTTCGTTGTTTTATTTATTTTTTATTATCTCAAATAATTGTTTCCGTCAACATACACCAACGGAACATTATATTGGTGATCCCGAGAATATTTAAACGCCGCGAAAATTTGAAAAAGTCAGTGTTAATAATATTCTTTTGCCGGTTTTAAATACAGTGAACATCTAAAATGACCGACAATACCGGTATATAGCGATACGCTTTAATTACTATTGTTGCTAATGTTAATTTAAATATTTTTTCTCAAAACGAAATCATATGGGTCATATAAAGTCACCGTTAATATACAAAACGGACGCTAAGAAAGACATGGTTTTACGAAACGAATGCATCCCCTGACCATATGTTTTTGGAGTGTAAGTTTAACAATCTGAAATTCCCATAAATTAATTAAAAAATCAGACCATTATGTCAACAACTCACTTTGGGACATGGCATTCGTTTGTAAAACTGCAGAAGTGTGTCTGTTTTTATGCGTCAGATCGGAGTGATTTATTGTCCTCTCCTGACCATATTGTAGAAGGCATAACATCGATATAATAGATTGTGGTTTTTCTACCCACAGTCTATTCACACCAGGCAACCGAGGCACTGCTCGCTAACGACCGACCCTTTCCCGAGATCTAACTAAGCAACACCTTTTGTTATCAAAATAAATAAAATATTTACCGTTCGTTGTTTTATTTATTTTTTATTATCTCAAATAATTGTTTCCGTCAACATACACCAACGGAACATTATATTGGTGATCCCGAGAATATTTAAACGCCGCCAAAATTTGAAAAAGTCAGTGTTAATAATATTCTTTTGCCGGTTTTAAATACAGTGAACATCTAAAATGACCGACAATACCGGTATATAGCGATACGCTTTAATTACTATTGTTGCTAATGTTAATTTAAATATTTTTTCTCAAAACGAAATCATATGGGTCATATAAAGTCACCGTTAATATACAAAACGGACGCTAAGAAAGACATGGTTTTACGAAACGAATGCATCCCCTGACCATATGCTTTTGGAGTGTCAGTTTAACAAACTGAAATTCCCATAAATTAATTACCAAATCAGACCATTATGTCAACAACTCACTTTGGGACATGGCATTCGTTTGTAAAACTGCAGAAGTGTGTCTGTTTTTATGCGTCAGATCGGAGTGATTTATTGTCTTCTCCTGACCATATTGTAGAAGGCATAACATCGATATAATAGATTGTGGTTTTTCTACCCACAGTCTATTCGCACCAGGCAATCGAGGCACTACTCGCTAACGACCGACCCTTTCCCGAGATCTAACTAAGCAAATCCTTTTGTTATCAAAATAAATAAAATATTTACCGTTCATTGTTATATTTATTTTTTATTATCTCAAATAATTGTTTCCGTCAACATACACCAACGGAATATTATATATATAAATTACTAATATCTCGCCGTAGCGATGACGGTCGCGAGTTCAATGCTTTTTTTATATCCAAAAAGAGATGGTAGACCTATATTATATACGCATTGCGTGCGTCCTGTACTATTGATATATACATAGACATAATACATATATACGTACAGAATTTATTTATTTCCGTAAAGCGATGACGGTCACTAATTCAATGCTTTTCACCATAAAAAAGCTGAAAATGTTCTCACTTCAAGTATAAACTAAACAGCTGAAAGAAATATTCCAGGGTAATTTGGGGAGCTAAAGGGGCGTTAAAAGCTTTTTTGTATTTCCGACGAAATTTGACATCCCATCAAAATGCACATAGGAAATAATATAAAAATACATAACTTTTGTTATACAACATTTTTAACATAACCTCAAAATTAGCGAGAGACATCAAGAAAATTGTATAGTTTCGATGTTTTCCTGTTCAACAAAAGTTTTGTTTTTGTTGATAAATTTGAAAAGTCTGTTCGTTCGTTTGTTTGTTCGTTCGCTCGTTTGTGAATCCCCGCCCCTGCAATACTTGAATCGGACCCATCAATGAATTCTTATGTAGTTTTGTCTCCAGAATCCAACTCTGAAAAGGGCCTTATATATCTTGAACGTCTCTCGAAAAGAGCGCAAATGACGTCGTTAGACTCGATTTTTTTTAATGGCTAAAATTAGATTGGACGCGAGAAATTTGTCCTCCACGTCCCGGGAATTGCCAACCTTGTAATGCTGGAAATATATAGTTCTAGATATAAGGAAAATGCCACTTTATACTTCCTTGCAATCTTTATGTTGGCTGTTTGCAGAGTTCAATTGTCTAAAAGCGATGTGCTAACATAAGCAAGTTGGGGTAGTTTAAGAGAACATTTGCAAGCTACGGAAGTTTTAATAGCTGGGCATCTATCTGTGAGTTTATTGCTTGATCAATATTTAGAGTATCGTTATCTAGTTTTGAAAGTTTAGAAAAGAAGTTAAATAGTGCAGAAATTAAATAATATTTAAATATTTTAGGTTAGCAAAAGTATACAGAAATATTTTTTACATCAACTTAATAGTTTCAAATGAGTGAGATCATTCCTATTTGAGAAGCAAATGAGGTAACATATATCACTCCTACTAATAATATTTTATAAAAACTAGTTAGTAAATGTGTTGTGTTTATCAACTAAAAATACTGGTAAGCCGATTTCAAATAACGACAACTATCGACAACCAAAAAATTAGGCTAGTTCTTACTGGCCACACATATTTAATATTTTGGTATCCAGAATATAAACATAAATCGATGATAAACGCGACCGAGATGAAATACATGAGAAGAATAGCTGGAGTTACGAAGTTTGATAGATTCAGAAATAAAGATATAGTAAGAGAGCTGGAACAAGAACCGATAATGAGGAAGATCGAAAACAAACAATTAAGCTGATTTGGACACATACAACTAATGGAGCAAAAGAGACTTACAAAGAAGGTACATGAAGCCGAAATGGGAAACAAAAGAAAAAAAGGAAGGCCGAGGAAGACATGGATGGACCAGATCCAGGATATAGGTGAAAGGAGACACATGAGTATGAGGGATAATTCATTTTGGTATAACTTTTATTTCACTGTTACCCATAGTCCGTCCGCTATAACTTTTCCCATGCGGTACGATTCATTTTCAATCAAATTAAGTCAAATTATAGCGGAGGGACTATAGATACGGAAATAGCACATTGCCTTATACCGGTGGTTGCCCGATAACCGTAGTCAAACAGTGTCTAGCGCGGTTAAGCTTTGAATGGGTGACCGCTTTGGAAACTGTAACGAAACGAGTTTATGTTGTGGCAGAATAGATATAGCTTCAAAGGGGTAGTTACTTAGTTATGGAAGTTTCCTGAAACTAGGCTAGCTGGATATTTAAGAGACTGTATCAAGTGGACTCAGGAGAGGATCAGGCCGTATTTGCACGCCCGAAATAAGACGGTACCTAATGAAGTACTGGAGTGTTAAGAAACTAAATTGAAATAAGGAAAGAAATGAAAAGAAACTACTGACCGAGAAGATATTACTGAGAACGTATAAGGGCGCCAGGGAAGAATTGAATATATTCTTCTCCACGTGACCTATATTGCTGTACCTAACTAATACTATCAAAATGGTAGGATAATAAAACATATAAGTATGTACAACCAACAAATTTAATGAAAAAAATACCTATAACCCCTATATACAATTTTATACAAACTAGCTATCCTGACGTACTAGGCTAGTACGCTCCTGTCTGCAACGCAGCTTTTACAGTAAGAAAAAAATGTATTGAATTTATTACAAAGACAGTTAATTATTGATCTACCTATGTATATACAAACTGACTATGAATGAGGATTAATATTGGCTGACAATCCCGAATCTGATCGGAGGTGACAACCTGACTACAATACCTGACAAATGGAATAAATATTATTAAATAAGAGAATCTACGCTAGATATTGTGCACAACATCGTCATAAGTCATAATCCCCAACTATTTTAAATAAAGGATATGAACTGTGAAAAGATTAAATTTGATGAACAATGTTGAATATTACTATGTTAGCTATATTTTTAATGAAAAATGAAGGTACATTATTATTAGAGAGCTTATTTTTAAGTTATTGACACAAAAAATAGTAATTGAAAAATATTATTAGAACAAATGACATGCAAATTTTTATTATAAAAACCTGTCGCTACAACGTAGGCGTGTTGCTTCTTCAAACCCTGTGAAGCTGATGGTGGGAGCGCCAAATAAGGTATCCTCCGTTTTCCCTCAATCCTTGGGAGATACTCAACCAAAGGAAGGTATGACAAGGAGGTACTTTCCCAGTATCAAAAAAAAAACTCAACTGCTATTCCAAAGAACCAAACAAAAACCATCCAATTTACATCCAAAAGAATTCCCCAAAATAATGTTTCATTCCATAAAGGTAAACTAAAGTATTGGTTGACATAATTTCCTATCTTATCTTCTTTCTTCCGTGGCTATCAGCCACGAAAAAAAACCTATCAAAAAACCTATCAGCTGGTTTTCCTCGAGTACTCAAGAAAGAGGGTCACTATAAAAAGGTGGATCACCTTATCAGAACTTGACAGAGAAAAAATCTAGGGAAAAAATGAAGTTTGATGTACATGCTTGAAGTTCATTGACCTTGATTATCCTTGACTGAAAAAAGCCTTTTTAAACGAATATAAGAAAGTATTTGGACAAGTAAATGTGGATCTTTGTAATCAAAGATTACTATATGGAGTTATATAAAGGAGAGAATGAAAATGATCATTGATTCCAAACTTATTTGAGAGTGAAAATGTAATTCTAAGAATTCTATTTTATCCTGTAAACGTAGATTAGAAGTATTTAAGAATTGAAACTGTGATAATTGAAGAGCAGCAATGCTTTTAATATAATCTAAATATGGTATTAAAATGATTTAGATGGTTATTTTTAACAGGGAAAAGACATAAAAAAACAGCTAAGTGATAGTTTTTCATACATACCCATTGCTTTTTAAAAAAAATATTGGAAACAAAACTCTTCTTTTTCACTCCACAAATCCAAAACAGAATAATAATTCCTTCCAACGTAAACTGCTCTGCTATAAACGAGTATTTTAACCAAAAAATAGTTATCTTTAAACAATGGCCACGGAAGAAGTTATGGGTGATCCAACGAGATTGGAAATTCAAGTGACAATCCGCTCCGCTGGCGATATGATATGCCCCTCCGTCGGAAGCCGTACAGCCACACGCTAAGACCAGAATTCCCCAACCTATTACCAACCGTATATTGTATTTGGTCCCAAATTTAGGTAACCCGTTCTAAGCACGAACGCATAACTGGTTGCATACTTGTTAGGTGGCTTATAGGAATAAATATAATATTATCGTAACGATGGCACTCATCGTTACAAAACACCTCATGCTGCTTTGCCTTACTTTTTTTTATTTTTGGTACCATGTTAAGGAAATTTTTGGAAAGTAGCAAGTACTAAAATTAGTTTAGTAGTAAGTAGTAGTAAATACTAAAATAAGCTGTTTAAAATATATTTATTTCGTCGAAATCATATAAAAGAAGTATAATATTTTACGTGCGTACAAAGTACACACACTCTTTTTTTTAATATGTGCAAAGATATATAATGATATCTTAAATATTAATATCATCCTGCTAAAAAATATATTGCCGTCGGTTTTTCATAGTCTAAAACGAATGAGAACAAAAATAAATTCTACTCGAAAATATCCTCTCTCAGGCATTTTCATTCCATGGCCTTTCATTAATTTTAATCAGGTGTAAGATGCTTTTCATAAACAAATCCTCATTCTTCTTCTTCTTCTCCTTTTTCTTCTTCTTCTTCTTCTTCTTCTTCTTCTTCTTCTTCTTCTTCTTCTTCTTCTTCTTCTTCTTCTTCTTCTTCTTCTTCTTCTTCTTCTTCTTCTTCTTCTTCTTCTTCTTCTTCTTCTTCTTCTTCTTCTTCTTCTTCTTCTTCTTCTTCTTCTTCTTCTTCTTCTTCTTCTTGGATCAGACGAGACTCGTTATTCTCTGGTATTTGGTCGTAAGGTTTTTGTACCATACCTTGTTTTTTTCCTTAAACTCTAATAAGTTCTGTGGCCTCAACGAAGGCCAACGGTTTTTTCTTATTGCTAGTTTTAGGATCTCTTCTGGTTCAAACTTCAGTTGATCAGTGAATTCCTGCCTAATATCACTTATACTCTGGGCTAATTAGCAAAATACAAGGAAAAGTTATTTACCAGCAATTTTATTGCTGGAATCGAATCTTATTACGGTATGTATTAATAATATAGGTATGCAAAGTCTGCAGATAGTGTGCTACTTTTTCTATAAACAAAATGGCGCCCGAAAATCGTGTTTTTTCAATGTTTGCTCTATAACTCCAAAGATTTTAACTTTAGACCAAAAACACCCAAATAAAAATTCACCGCAATTAAATTCTGCATAGAGACGTGTTTTTTTCGATTTACTTCGACGAAAACTTTCCCCGGAAAAAGCGGGTTTTTTCTGACAAAATCTTTAATTTTCAACTAAACTTTTAGATAAGTAGTTGTTAATCAATAATTAAATAACTTGGTAACGTAAAAGCCCTTTCCATATGTATTATATTTCCAGAAGCTTATGGAAATTGCATGAACAGTTTAGCAACAATTAAAACGTTATTTAAAAATTTACGGTCGCTATAATAACGACAATAATTATGATGCATAAAAACAACTATGATTTTTCCATAAAAAGACACTACATCAATCTAATGTACTTTACAGAATTGAAATTGGACTATTTAAGCGTCCTCAGGAATGTTTTAAAATCATAAACAATTTTTTGGTTTAAAAACAAATAGAATATCTCAGGAAATATTAAACTAAATTAAATCGTGAAAACGGTATTCGAAAGGCAGCGGCAGGACGCTTCTTCCAAAAAAGAAAAAACGTTTAATTATGACGAGTGGTTCCTGAGATACTACCGGTCAAAGTTGACCAGAATTTACGGCAAAGACATAAACAATAGGATCATAATTTTCAAACCGTCACCTTTCCATTTTTGTCCTCTTTCTCCACACCAATTTTCATATCTTTAAAATCCTCATAACATATATTATTATAATAAAAACTATCGATAATACGTGTGAAAATTGCCAAAAATAGCAAAATTCCAATCAAAAATTAGGTTGGAGAAAATGTAATCCTCAAAGTTCAAAATCGGTATACGTTAAAAAAAATGCATTTTCTCGGCTTCCCATAGAGCAATTTCCTTCATTCTTTTTTTGTTCCCTAATAACTCGAGTAGAACCATCGAACTAATGCATTATTAAATGTCAAACTTGCTTTTGTTTTGTTATAATAGAATAATTTATTTATAAGAACAGAAAATTACATATTTTTTCCAGTTGTAGGCTTTTTTTTAGATAAACTTACTACAAGTGTCCCTTTTAAAGTTAAAAATATAAATATTCTCATTTGAAAACTTTGTAATTATTTAAACAATTTTTATTTAAACAAATTAAAATATTGTGTTATAATAAATAAATTAATTTATTATAACAAAACAAAAGCAAGTTTGACATTTAATAATGCATTAGTTCGATGGCTCTACTCGAGTTACTTGGGAACAAAAAAAGAATGAAGGAAATTGCTCCATGGGAAGCCGAGAAAATGCATTTTTTTAACGTATACCGATTTTGAACTTTGAGGGTTACATTTTTTCCAACCTAATTTTTGATTGGAATTTTGCTATTTTTGGCAATTTTCACACGTATTATCGATAGTTTTTATTATAATAATATATGTTATGAGGATTTTAAAGATATGAAAATTGGTGTGGAGAAAGAGGACAAAAATAAAAAGGTGATGATTTAAAAATTATAATCCTATTATTTATATCTTTTCCTTAAATTTCGGTCAACTTTGACCGGTTGTATCTCAGGAACCACTCGTCATAATTAAACATTTTTTCTTTTATAAGAAGCGTCCTGCCGCTGTCTTTCGAATACCGATTCGCAATTTAATTTAGTTTAATATTTCCCGAGATATTCTATTTGCTTATAAGCCAAAAAATTGTTTATAATTTTAAAATATTCCTGAGGCCGCTTACATATTCCAATTTCAATTCTGTAAAGTACATTAGATAGGTATAGTGTATTTTTATGAAAAAATCATAGTTATTCTTATGCATCGTAATTATTGTCGTTATTATAGCGACCGCAAATTTGTAATTAACATTCCAATTGTTGCTAAACTGTTCATTCAATTTCCATCGGCTTCTGGAATTATAATATATACGGAAAGAGCTTTTACATTACCAAGTTAATTAATTATTGATTAACAGCTACTTATCTAAAAGTTTAGTTGAAAATTAAAGATTTTGTTGGAAAAACCCGCTTTTTCCGGGGAAAGTTTTCGTCGAGGTAAATAGGAAAAAACACGTCTCTATGCAAAATTTAATTGCGGTGAATGTTTATTTGAGTGTTTTTAGTCTAAAGTTAAAATCTTTGGAGTTATAGAGCAAAAATTGAAAAAAACACGATTTTCGGGCGCCATTTTGTTTATAAAAAAAGTAGCACACTATCTGCGGACTTTGCATATCTATATTATTAATATATACAATTAATATATATAATCTTAACAATACTATATTATTAATATATATTATTAATATGTTCGAAGACAGTCGTTCGGTGCGGACGTGTTTATATTCGCTCTCAATTTACGGCGATATTCTCAGTCTTACCGTAAACCAGCGTTTCTCAACCTTTTACCCTTTGCGACCCAATCTTCCATAATTATTTTCGCCGCGCCCCCCCTCGTTCAATAATTTTGACAAAAAACAGTAAAATCTTACTTTTTATTATTGAGTGCTCTTTATGATTATAACTCCTATTCAGTGTTCATGTGTAATTTATTTTTTATTTTGTCAGTTTTGTTTTGCTTCGATTTTAGTAAATTAGTTAATGATGTTAGTGTATTTTTTTATAAGCTCACGCCCCCCCATTACTAAAAGCGTGCCACCCTAGGGGGGCGCGCCCCACAGGTTGAGAAACGCTGCCGTAAACGATATTGTTTAAATTTTCACTACAGCAGAGTATTGTTGTAAAGTATTAGTTGGTGTAGTTTTTCTGTTTGCATATGGATTTTGAATGTGAGTAATTAATTCATAAATTTGATGGTTATAATTCTATTTCAAGTCAGAAATCAAATACACTAATTACTGTAAAAAGTTCGTCTAGTTTTTACTTAATAGACTATTAATCGTTTCTGGTTAAACGATGCCAATCTGTGTACTTTGTACTCAAGGAGTCACCGGCAAATCACCTGGTCTGAAATGTTGTGGTGGTTGTCAGAAATTCTATCACGCTAAGTGTGTTGGTTTAACTAAATCGGATGTCTCACGCTTTCAGACACCAGGTTTATCTTGGACGTGTACTAATTGCAGAGGGACAGTTGATAAGAGGCGTTCGGTCATTGTTGCTGATGAAGATTCTGATGAATTTCCTTTAGAAGAAACCTCCTCGTCACAACCGTTGAAAGTTTTGCATAGTATTCAGAAGAATATGGCATTAATGAACATTAAATACAGTCAGTAGTCATGTCTGGTGGCGGCCGGTCGTGTGCCGTATGCTCGGATAATTTTATAGTTAATACCAAGCTTGTTAAATGTGATTTCTGTTGTGAATGTTATCACACGAACTGTGCCAAAGTCAAGGATCAGTTTCTTAAGTTAAAACAGGATGCTGATAATTTTATGTGGTTCTGCAATAATTGTTTGCCCAAAGTTCGGGTTTTTACTAGTGGCAGAGGTGATTTATCTAATAGCAAACATGAAGAGTTGATCGAAAGAACTAGTAAGTTAATTAATTTATTAGAATCTTCGGATTCATTACCATCCAATAAACCTAGTTATGCTTCATGGTCTGATGTAGTTAGAAAGAATAAAACTGAACCATTGATAATTAAACCTAAAAACCTTAATCAAAACAGTTCTGTTACAAAAAGAGTTCTTTCGCAAAAAGTGGATCCTAATAACATTAATGTCGCATTAACTGAAGTAAAACAAGGCACCCAAGGCAAATTGATGATTCACTGTCAAGATAAACAATCCTTGGTAAATCTAAAGAATACGGTGGAACAACAACTTGGTGATGATTATGACAATAAAATTGGAAAATTAGCTAATCCTAAAATTAAAATAATTAATGTATCCTCCGACGATCTAGTTGACTCTAACATTTTTATTAATAAATTTAGATCTCAGAATTTACCTAAAGATTTTATTAGTTCTGAAGCTAAAATAATTCATAAATTTAAATCTACAAAAAGTACCAATGATTGTATGAATGTAATTGTTGAATTGTCCTCTACTGAATTTCACTACTTAATTTCGAACAAAGATCGAGTTCATATTGGTTGGAACAGCTACAAATTTTTCGAATTTGTAAGTGTTATGAGATGTTTCCGGTGCTGGAAATTTGGACATTTTCTGGATAAATGTCAAGCTAAACAGGATACATGTCCTTTATGTGCAGGTAAACATAAAAAAAATCAGTGCAACAGTACTAATTATTCTTGTTCTAATTGTAATTATGCGAAGGATGTAATGAAAATAGATGGTGTTGATCCAGGTCATCATGTATTTGATACAAACTGTCCTAGCTATCTCCGACAAATTAATAAGAGCAAAGAAAAGATAAATTATCAAAAATAGCAATCAAAAAGTAGTGTAAGTGGTCGGAATGGTGGTAGAACTATACTAAATGTGTATTTTCAAAATGTGGGTGGTTTAAGAACAAAGCTTAAGGATTTAAGCCAGGCTGTGTCATGCTCCGAATACACTGTGATTATTTTAGTCGAAACTTGGTTAAATTTTGAATTCCATGATGCTGAATTGGGGTTAGATGACTTCAATATTTTTAGAAGTGATAGAAATTACAATACTAGTGTTAAACAACGTGGTGGGGGAGTATTACTAGCAATTGCTAAACATTTGGAAGTGTGTGAAGTGTTTGTTCCTCAAAATAGTGTTGAGCAAAAGTTTGTTTCACTTAAGTGCCAGGGCCAAATTGTCGTATTTGGTGGTGTTTATTTACCTCCTGCATCTGGCAGGAATGTATATATGGATCACTGTGACAGCATTGAATATATATATAATAAAATTCCGGGTTGTAAATTAATAATTTGTGGGGATTATAATTTTCCTGATGTAATTTGGGGTAACAGTCTTTATGGTACCACGGTACAGGCTAATCAAAACTCCCCAGCTAACGACTTATGTAATACCATTAATCTTTGTGACTTATACCAGGTTAATACGATATCTAACCGGCGAAATGTTTTTCTTGATTTAATTTTTTCTAGCATTCCTGATATATTTGTTTCTGTACCTCTGGATCCGTTGTTTGAGGAGGGATTTCATCATACACCTGTCAATTTTGACGTAATTGTTGATTTAAATGAATCTGTTCTTAATTATGAAGAATACTTTTTTGACTTTAAAAATGGGGATTATGTTGCTTTAAATTATTATTTAGCAGAAGTTGACTGGAATTTATTATTTCTTAACAGAAGCATTAATGACATGGTTAAAGATTTTTATGATATTTTATTTTATTTAATCGAGTTGTTTATACCACAAAAAAAATTTAAAACATCCACTTATCCCAAATGGTTTACATCAGAGTTAAAACATTTAATATATGAGAAGAAAAAAGCACATAAAAAATTTAAGCTGACTGGCGATGATGAGAGCTATCTTCTTTTTTCCGGTCTCAGGGAACAGTGTAAAGAGCTTAGCAAGTATTTACAAAGGCGTTATGTAATAGAAATTGAAGCTACCATTTTTCAAAATTCTTGTTCTTTCTGGAAATACATCAATAATAAACGCAAGTCTCATGTTCTACCATCGAGTATGTGCTATGGTAATGAAACTAGTGAAAATGGTTTAGATATTGTTAATTTATTTGCTGGGTTCTTTTCGACTGTCTATAACAAAGAAAAAATAAATCAGGTTCCTGATTTTAAGTACGAAAATAATGTTGATGTTAATACTTATTTAATTAGTGTTAAGGATATTATTGATAAGATACAGAATAATCCGTGGAAACAGACAGCGGGTCCGGATGGCATACCAATGTATTTTATTAAAAAATGTTTATTCACTCTTCAGTTATTCACTATTCAGTTATTATTCAATATGTCATTAACTTCTTCTACATTTCCTGATTTTTGGAAAGTAAGTTTTTTAAAGCCCATTTTTAAATCTGGTAAAAATAATAATGTTGAAAATTACAGGGCGGTTTGTTTGCAGTCTGAACTACCAAAGTTGCTTGATTTTTTTGTTAATCAGATGTTAACCTACGACTGTAAAAATTTGATTGTCGGTCAACAACATGGTTTCAGTCAGAAAAAGTCTACTTGTACAAATCTTATTTTGTATTCAAACTTCATCGTTGATTCTTTGGAATCGAGTAACCAAGTTGACTCCATATATGCTGATTTTGCCAAAGCATTTGACAGGGTGAATCATGAAATATTAATTGCTAAACTTCGTGGATATGGAATTGGAGATGATTTATTGGGTTGGATCAGGAGTTATTTAACAGATCGTTCACAAATAGTGAAATATGGTGATTTTGTTTCTGAAGCCATTAGTGTTACATCGGGTGTTCCTCAAGGTTCTCACTTAGGCCCACTTCTATTTAATCTTTTTGTGAATGATATATCATCAGTAATTAATAATAGTGAATTTCTGTTGTTTGCTGATGACATAAAAATCTTTAAAGCGATTAAAAATACCTCGGATATGAATGCTCTTCAGTCTGACATAAATAATTTTTCTCGTTGGTGTGACATCAATGCCTTGTATTTGAATCTTAAAAAGTGCTATAAAATTACATTTTCTAGAAATACTAAACATCAGTTAGAAAGAACATACATACTTAAGGGCGTATCAGTTACGGAAGTTAATCAAATTAGAGACCTCGGAATTACATTTGATCAAAGACTAATGTTTGATAGGCATATTAATGATATTACGTCGCGGGCTTATAGGATGCTCGGCTTTGTTCAGAGGAACTCGCAGGAATTTTCAATATTTACTTTTAAAATTTTGTATTGTTCTCTAGTTCGGTCCATTTTGGAATATTGTAATATTATTTGGTATCCTCATTATAATATGTACATTGATCAGTTAGAACGAGTTCAGAATAAATTCCTAAGAATTTGCAGGTATAAAATGGGTTTTAATAGAACTAACTGTGATTATAATTATATTCTTTGTCAACTTAATATGAAAACTTTGGAAAATAGAGAATCTGAGTGTGAATTGCGTTTTTTTGCATAAAATTCTTAATGGTTTTGTTGATTGTCCGGAACTGCTAGAATTAATTGTTTTTAATGTAAATTCTAGAAAAACACGTTCTTCTGACCTATTTAGAATAAAGTTTCATCACACTAATTATGGTAAAAATGAGACAATTACAAGGATGATGAAAACTGCCAATCATTTGAAAGATAGTGTTGATTTGTTTAATCCATCTGTATCCTCATTCAATAATACTTTAAAGAAATTGAGACATTGATGTTAATAATAGATACCTACTTTTGAAATATGTAATGTATGACTACAGTTTTCTTGTTAATTATATGTATATATTGTAATTTTTTGTAAGGAAAAAGGGTTCGTCCCGTTAAATAAATAAATAAAATAAATAAATAAATACGGAGATTTGTTGCAGTCTGTTAATTTTTGCAGCGATTCAATTACAACTTTTGAAAATACTATTTCTACTCTTACAACAAGATTAAGGAAATTGAAAAGTTGACAAAAGAAAATTTAAATTTAAGGGATGAGGTCAAGTTTTTAAATTCTCGAGTGGATACACTTGAACAACAGTTAAGAGCCAATGATGTTGAGATATGCGGAGTTCCTTTTAAAGATAACGAGAATGTTTTAAAAGTAGTTTCCGAAATTGGTTCGGCTATCGATCTCCCTATAACCGAAGGTGATGTTGACTCTTTTTACCGTTCCTCAACCTTTCGTACAGATCTACCTAAGCCTATTATTGTAAAATTTTCTAAAAAAAATTAAAAAGGATGCATTTCTGGCTGCCGCAAAAGCAAAACGTCGTCAAAATGGTAGTTTTAGGGGATTGAAAATAGCAAATATATCTGACCAATTATATGTTAATGAACACTTGACCCCTAAAAATAAAAAACTTCTACGAGATACGAAACTAGCTGCGAAATCAAAACAATACAAATATATTTGGACAAGAAATTGCGTCATATTTGTGCGAAAGGATGATAGATCCCGAATTATAAAAATTTCATACGATGGGGATATCGAGAAATTGGATTAAACTACATACCTATTTATTTTTTTGACATTGTTTTTTGTATTTTTTTATTGATATGGCTGGTGTTTCTAATCTGTCTTTTTTGTATAAAAATGTTAGAGGATTAAATTCAAAAGTTAGCATTGTATTTCGCAATATTCTTAATTGTGAACAAAACATAATATATAATCAATGGGAAAGTCCCCGTAGCTGGCTGTATACCATAGTTAAAAAACCATACAGAAGTAAAAACTTCTTTTGTATATTGGTATAAAAAGTTTTATTAAAAAACATAAAAGTCCTCCAAAAGGATTTGCAAAACGTTTTCAATCTGAATCAGATCATCCTCAGTGCCTAGAACGAAGTATTTCCACGTTAAAATGAATGCAAAAGGTTAAAATTGTGACTAGGTTAAAGAAAAATGTGGCAATACTTACGTTCTGCTTCGTAAAAGAAACTAGCAACTTTTTGAAAAAGGATACATCGATATTAATGGTTTACATAATAATTAAGTGATATTTGTAGCGACTCCAAGTCGAGGTTATAAGATGAAATGTGCTAGGAGTGCTCAAAGGGCAACATGGTTCCCTGCTCATTAAGAACTTGTGGTTCTTGCCAGTTCAATGGACACAGACCAACAAAAGTGAAGGAGATGACAATCTAATTATCAGACCGAAGTGACATGACAAGATAGGTAGTCAATTTTTGGTTATGAATTTCAAATTATTATTGTTGTTTAAAAAATTTTTGGATTATATATTAGTAACTGTATAAAATTGAAATTTAAATTATAATAATTAGATTTTATTGTAAAAGTATATAAGGCAACTCTCTACTCTCTGTTACAGAAAGAACTGTTGTTAGTGTTAGGTAGATAAAATGCTAGTCAGTGACGTCATCGGTGATTAAATTTGAGAAAGAAGGCAAACATTTTTATTTAGTTTGAAAGAAAAGGAAAATTAGTTCTATGTACACCACCTATATGATAGGTACCAAGATAAGGTGTATATTAATGTTGTAAAAATAGCTAGGTGATGTTGGTTGCCTATGTATATGTTTGTAATGTTTATTGACAAATTTAAAATATTATAATTTAATTGGTTGTCTGAATTAGAGAACTAGAAACTAGAAAAGATAATGGAGCAAACAGACTGATATGAAAGTAATGTATATTATTGTGAAGCTTCCCACGTAGGCGAGAAGATTGTTTAGCAAAATCAAGTTGAGAACGAGTGATGGTGGTTGCCTGATATTATAGGTTGAAATTAAAATTGTTTAATTAAAATTACTGAAAAAATATTAGTTATTTAATGATAATTACCTAAAAGATGTTGTCAGAAAAATTTTTTAAAAAATTTTTAAATTGTATAATTATGATTTAAAAGAATCCAGTCAAAGATGGAATAACCTGAATGATTATATCAGAAATGCAAAATGAATTATGTGTCAAATGGTAGGGGAGCCCAAGCGGGGATTTTTGCAGTTACTCGAGCGCGTCAGATTAGCATATGGGAGAAACCTGGTACCCTGAACATGTAACTCTACCATATATTGGCTCTTAACACAGGGGAGTTCGTTAAGGGGGGCCCGAAAAAAAAATCTATCCTTAAAAAAACTCGAAATTGTCAGATTAAGATAAGGTAAGTTAAGTACATGCAAAAGAGTGTATATTTCAAAAATCTGAAGATTTGGGCCGGGCGTAAGGAAATGGGTGAGTCCCAAAATTTCACGAGAAAAAAGCGAATATTTCGCGAAATGAATAACAGATCGAAAAACTAAAAAATATGTGCCCAATATTTTTTTAAAATCTATCGAATGATACCAAACACGACTTCCCACGGAGAGGGGTGGGGGTAAATTTAATATTTTAAATACGAATCCCGCGATATTTCGCGAAATGAACATCAGATTGAAAAACTGTAAAATACACTTTTTCAATATTTTTGAAAAATCTATCGAATGGTACCAAACACGACCCCCCATGGATGTGGGGTGGGAAGTTACTTTAAAATCTTTAATAGGAGCCCTCATTTTTTATTGCAGATTTGGATTCCTTACGTAAAAATAAGTAACTTTTATTCGAAACATTTTTTCGAATTATGGATAGATGGCGTTATAATCGGAAAAAACGATTGTTGGAAATGGAAAATTAAATTAAAAAATGGCAAGCGCCCACTAAAATGGAAAACTTTACTTAACTTTTTTTGGTTTTAGGACCTACTCTTCACAACCCAATAGGTCCCCAAAGCGCTCGAGTGACTGCACATTTAGCATACTTTGCTCCCCTACCAAACAATTGTTATTATTAAACTGAATGGATGAAGTTAATGAGTTATAACATAAGAGGCAACCATAGGAATTAGTTAGGGTGTGAGTGTATATTGGAATGATATTTATATAATACAGGCTAAAAGTTGGGGTTATTGTCAATATGAGGCAAAGATCTTGATGGAAAAATTCATTGGATGGGTTAACTGGAAATTTGAAATTGTATAGTCAGTAATGGAAAGCAGGTTGATATATTGTTGAGAGAAAAGTAGAGAGTAGTGTTGCCAAATGGAAAAAAAAAGAAGAACAACTAGATCAAGAAATGCATGGGGAACCGGAAACATCAGAGACAAGAGGTATGGCCATGTAACTATGTGGATTGGGAAAATGTATGAGAGAGGAATGGTAATGGAAGAAGGTAAACTTTGTTGTGGTTGGTAATCTAACTTAGATTTAAGGAGAATGTGTGAAGGAAGATTGGAAGAGAAATGAGGTAAACTGTGGTAAGGGTGGGATAGATAAAAAAGGGGGGGACAGAAAGAAAAGAATAAAAAAGCATATTTGAAGGTGTTAATGGGTGATTAGTAAGGAAATAATAAATGTTAAATGTAAGTGGGGTGAAAGGAAAGAGGGAAACAAAGTAAGGAAATGATTGATGAAACAAAAATATATAAAAATAAATAAATAGATAAAAAATTAAACAAAAATATATAAAATAAAGAAAAGAATGGAGGATTACCGTAAAGAGTTCCTATCCTGAATATTGTGAATTAGTTTGACACCCTCAGGGATGTTCAGGTGGTGTTTGTTAACTTTAAGGTGGTGGGAGAAAGCTGATGTATTATCTCTTTTTGAATGTTCGGCAGATCTAGTTGAAAGTGATCTATAAGTCCTACCTATATACGAAGCATCACAATCAGAACAAGTCAGCCTGTAGACTCCACTACGATTCATGTAGTCTACTGTATCTTTAGTATTAGTTAAAAATTGATTAAGAGTATTACTAACTTTGAAGGAGATGTGTATGTTATCAGAAGAGTTGGATATGATGCGTTTGATCTTTTCGGATAAGGTGGGGTTGTGAAATGGTAGTGACCTATAAACTGGAGAAGAAGAAGAGGCCTGGTGAAAAGCGGAGTTGTGTAGCAATCTAGATTCTCGTTTACGAATGAGTTTATCTATTATATAGGGATCATAACCATTATTGACAGCTATTTGTTTTATAATGTTAAGTTCTGTATTGAAAGAGTCATTTGACATCGGTATGGAATAAAGTCTATGTATGAAACTTCTAAAAGCCGCTAATTTGTGTGATTGAGGGTGATTGGAAGAAAAATTAATGACATGGTCAGTTTGGGTTGGTTTACGAAAGATACCAAAGCTGAATCGGTCGTTAAGTCTGGTGATAGATAAATCAAGAAAATTGATGGACTGAGATGATTCTAGTTCCATTGTGAATTTGATGTTTGGGTGAATTTGATTAATTTTAAGAAGTAATTGTTGAGCTGAGTTCTGATCAGCAGAAATGAAGAGTAAACAGTCATCTACGTAACGGAACCAGTGTAAAATTTCTGGATTTTTCATGATATAATTGGATTCTAGATGATCCATAAACACATCAGCTAGGAACGGGGACAAGCAACTACCCATAGCTAGGCCATCGGGTTGTTTGTAAAATTTGTTGTTAAATTGAAAGAAATCTTGAGATAGACATAATTCAAGGATATCTAATATCGGAGAAATGACGTTGGGCTGAATAGACTTATTGACTAAAAGTGTTTTTACCAGACTTAGAGTTTCAATTTTGGGCACTGAAGTGAATAAGTTGCTAACGTCAAAAGAAAGCATAGTAATGTCAGGATTAAGATTGATGAGTTGAAGTTTCTCAACTAATTGACATGAATTTAGTACAGTAAATTGGGGAGTAAAATTGATTAAGTTTTTTAAGGTAGTAAGTATGAATTTAGATAAAATAGACACTGGAGTATTGATAAAACTAACAACGGGACGAATGGGAATTCCAACTTTATGTATCTTAGGCAAACCGTATAGTCTCGGAATAAGAGGGTTACCAGGGAGTTTGTTGTAAGGAGCATCATGATTAGATAGGAAATCTGAATGTTTTTTGATGTTATCTTTTAGTTTGGTTATGAATCTTTTAGAAGGATCAGAAGGTATAAGAGTGAAGTTGTTATCGTCTAGAAAAGATGAAACTTTATTATTGTATGAATCACGGTCTATAATGACTAAACAATTACCTTTATCAGCCTTGGAAAAGACTAGATTGTGGTTAGTGATTTTGAATTTAATTGATTTAAGAGTTTTTAGATGAGATTGAGCTTGTTTAAAAGAAAGGTTGTGTCGAAAGGAAGAGTTAGTAGATGCTGAAGAATTGGAAGGTGTAGAAATCTTATTTTTGAATTTATTAATATAACGGTAACAGGAATTTCTAGTTGACGTTCTTTGGGAAAGAGATAATGATAGATTTTGGATTACTATATCAGTCTCAATGGATAAATTCTCTAGATCGTGTAAAGATAAATCTTTTGGAACGGAATATTTGAGACCATAGTTTAATAATTCAATCTCATCTTCTGCAAAGCTGATACCGGTAAGGTTCTTTATTCTTGGGTGGAATTGAAAATCTGAAAATTTTTTATTGTTATTTCTGTCCTGAGAGGCTTGATCATGCAAATTTTTGTTTCTAATAAGATGTATAAGTTTATTATGTACTCTATTAAATTTTGTTGAATTATAAGAATCTACCCTGTCGTGCACATCAGTAAGAAAATTGTTAATGTTAATGAAGCCAAAGATTTCGAGCAAAGAATCATACATTACCTTAAGCTTACAGTTGATATAATTCAGCTTACTACAATGTTTACATATCTCTCTCTTCAAAATTTTTTTCTGTAGCGAAGTCCTGATGTTAGGTGGTACATTTTTAGATGTCCTGACAATACTAAAAGTTGGAAAAACTTTGAATTTGAGACATTGTTGAATAAACCATATATCTATTTTCAAGTTGTTTCTCTTTGTTGCTAGCCGCAAATACCGAAGAGCCAAATTGACCATACTGTCATTAAAACAAAATCAATGGGAAAGTCCCCGTAGCTGGCTGTATACCATAGTTAAAAAACCATACAGAAGTAAAAACTTCTTTTGTATATTGCTATAAAAAGTTTTATTAAAAAACATAAAAGTTCTCCAAAAGGATTTGCAAAACGTTTTCAATCTGAATCAGATCATCCTCAGTGCCTAGAACGAAGTATTTCCACAAAACATAATATGTTTAACGGAAACGTGGCTGAATACATCAATTTTAAGTGAAGAAATTTTTTCTTGTTATAAAGTGTATAGACGGGATAGGGAGACAAGTTCTTCTAGCAAACTTACGGGAGGAGGTGTTCTTATAGCTGTGTCCGAGGAACTTACTAGCTATTCCGAGGAGTCTTGGTGTTCTGAAGCAGAAGATGTTTGGGTCATCATCACTCCTCGGAATAAACAAAAAGTACACATAGGTTGTGTTTACATACCTCCCAGAGACATGGCTGCATTAAATTTTTTTTGTAATAAGCTTGTTGATATCTACCTAAATAATATTAATGATATTTTTGTCATTTGTGGAGACTTTAATCTCCCTGAAATTAAATGGTTACTATATGGGAATGACCACTGCAAACCAAGTAATTATAATGATCCTAGATCAAGCTTATTAGTTGACAGCATGTCTTTGGTTGGTATGGTTCAGTACAACCCAAATATCAATAAATCAGGTAATACTTTAGACCTTATATTTAACAATAGTTTTTTGATAAAAAATGTATGTTTGTCTACGAATCCACTAGTTCCCGAGGATAAATATCACAATACTTTAGAGTTTGATGTAGACATGTAGATATTCCTTTTAATATTTGCACTAGGGTTTTAAACCAATCTCGAAGAAATTTTAAACTCTCGAATTTTAATGAAATTAACCGTCTTTTATATGCAGTTGATTGGAAAACTAAATTTAAGTTAAATGATATAAATGAAGCTGTAAATTTGTTTTATAATATTATTGATAAAATCATTGATTTGCATGTACCTACGACATATCCTAATTACTATAAAAGATACCCTCTTTGGTTCTCTACTTCTACAATAAAAGTTATTAAAGAAAAGCTTAAATTTCATAATCGATGGGAAAAATACAACAATAATTTAGATTATTTAACCTTCAAAATTTTATGGGGCAGATCTAAATTCTTAATAAATGAAGATTATAAAAAATATTTAACTAACGTTGAAACCAATATTACTGAAAATCCTAAATATTTCTGGCAACTTGTAAAAAAAAAGAGAAATTCCAATAGTTTTCCAAACAGTTTGCTTACTGCTCAGGGCTGTACACTGTACACTGACGTACAGAAAATTTGTAACGTACAATTCTGATTACTTTGCTTCTGTTTTTGTACCTAGTAATGTTAGCAATTTTGGTAATATTTACACTAACACGCCTTTAAATATCTGTAAATATACTATTACTCGCGAAATTATTGAAAATAAACTTGAAAATTTACCTCATAAAGGGCCTGGACCAGATGAGCTACCTACTGATTTTATTAAAAACTGTAAACAATCTCTAACAGAACCTTTATTTCTGTTGTTTAATAAATCACTTAATGCCGGTCAATTTCCTGATAAATGGAAGAATGCTTTTATTATTCCAATTCATAATTCCGGAAATAAAAGCAAAGTTGAAAATTACAGACCTATTTCTAAGCTAAATATTTTTAGTAAGGTATTTGAAAGTATAATTTCTGATTTTCTTTATTATGACTTAAAATACCTACTTAATATTGAAAAACATGGCTTTATGAAAAAACGTTCAGTCGATACAAACTTATTCTTATACATTGAATATATACTTCAAAGTCTAAATGAGAGAAAAAGCGTTGATTCAGTTTATACTGATTTCAGTAAAGCTTTCGATAAAATCGATCAATCGATTCTTGTTTTGAAACTATCTGAGATCGGTATACATGGTAATTTATTAAGATGGTTTGACTCATACGTCAGAAATAGATCACAACAAGTAACTTTAGGAGCTTTTAAATCCAATGCTGTGATCACTACGTCAGGAGTGCCTCAGGGGTCCCATTTAGGTCCTTTACTTTTTAATTTACATGTTAATGATATTTCTGCCTGTTTTAAATTTGCTAAATTTATTATGTATGCCGACGATTTAAAGATATATCCACTGTATTTCATGTCCTAATGATAGAATTCAATTTCAAGAAGACTTAAACAATTTATCTGATTATTGTATAAGAAATAACCTGTTTTTAAATGTTTCAAAATGTAATTAGATACATTTTTCTCGCAGCAGCCCTGACTTAAACTATAACACATATGAAATTTCTAACTGTGTATTGTATGCAGTAGAAAGCGTTAAGGATCTTGGTATACTTTTGGACCGTAAGCTACTCTTTGATCAACATATCTCTAATATTACTAGAAAAGCCAGTAAGCAGTTGGGCTTCATATATAGAACTTGTTTTGAGTTACAAAGCCCTTTTACCATTAGAACGTTATATATGGCATATGTCAATAGTATTTTAATGTTTGGTTCTATTATTTGGAATCCGCGTTATTCGGTATACATCTCTAAAGTAGAATCCATTCAAAATAAGTTTATTTCCTATTGTAAAAGGAAATTTTATCCTGATAGTGATAGACAACGCATTCGCTCTAATTTAAAAATAATTTCTCTTGAGCATAGTAGACAAATTGTGGATGTCTTATTTGTTCACAAAGTCCTAAATAATAATGTAGATTGTATTGACCTTATAAATTTCCTGAAAATTCGTACTCCAAGCCACACTACTAGAAATAATTATACTTTTGTTACGGACCAAGCATGCACAAATTACTTTTTAAATTCACCTGCTCATAGAATGACAAATACTTATAATAAATTGTCTAGCGTTGTGGATATTGATATCTTCTTTCATAAAGCGGATATGATTAAAAAACTATTGAAGAATCACTTTCTTGAAACTTAGTCTTTTGGTGTATTCAGTCTTGTTATCGCTTATTTTCTCATTTTTTTTTCTCTTTTGTTCATACATATTATATCATTTTCTGTATTTATGTTCTTACTTCAATGAATATTTTTACTTTTAGTTTGTAGTTATATATCAGTTTGTATAATTGTAAATGCATCTGAAATTCTGTAGTGGATGCTTTTATGGATTTGTCCTGTCTGTATCCCAAATAAAATAAAAATAAAAAAAAATAAAAATAAGATTCGATTGCAGCAATAACATTGCTGGTAAATAACTTTTCCCAAAAATGGCTTATTCTCCGATAATCAGCCCAGACTATTAGCATATTGCAATGGAATAGTATGTGTCTGGCAGTCTCTTCTTCCATTTCGCACTTTCTGCACCTTAGTTCATTCACCTTATCTAGTTTGTATAGGTGGTTTCTTAGACGGCAATGTCCAGTCACCATTTCAGTGACCGCTTTGATGTCTCGTTTATTCAGGTTCATCAAACTGTTCGAGTGTTTTTTATTAATATTCTTGATTGTTTTTAGTCTGGATTTGTCCTTGAGTGGCTCTCGATTTCATTTGATGATTCCCTATCAGCCATTTCTGAACCTCATTTTTCGTAGCATCTTTAGTGATTCCACAGAAAGGTTCTGACCCAGCTTTATGACCCAGCACCCATATTAAAACACTTTATTGTCTTTTGTTAAGACAATATTATAAGACGTTCTTACCAAGAAGTTAAAAGAATGGACAAAGGATATCAGAGCCGAAGCATCTATATTAAGAATGAAGAAGGATTACTAATAAGTGAAACAGCTCAGGTGCTAGAAAGATGGAAAAATTATTTCGAAGAGCTATTAAATAATGTTGAAGAGGACGAGATGGACATAACACAGAACATGGAAGAAAACGATACGATAGTGGGGACGCCAAAAAAACAAGAGGTAATGAATATAATCAGCCAACTTAAAAACAACAAAAGTCCAGGAGCGACAGAAATAACAGCTGAAATGTTAAAGGCAGGAGAAGATTAACTGTAGAGCAACTATATTGACTGGTGAAAAAGATATGGGAAGAGGAAAAAATGCCAAATGACTGGATGCTGGCTAGAATCTGCCCCATACATAAAAAAGGAGATAAACAAACATGTGAAAATTATAGGGGAATAGCACTCCTAGAGACAGGGTATAAGATAATAGCACAATGCATACGTGGAAGACTGAACGAATACATGGAGGATACTGTGGAAGAGTACCAGGCAGGCTTTCGATCCAACCGTTCGGTAACAGACCAGACTTTCACGCTAAAAGAATTACAAGCAAATTGCTATGAGTACAAAACGACCCTGTATGTGCTGTTCGTAGATTTCAAGCAGGCATATGGTCGTATAAATAGAAAAGAAATGTACCGTGCTCTGAAACAATTACAAATCCCCAAAAAATTGATTAGCTTGATTGAAATGACGTTGGCAAAAACGAAAAGCGAAGTAGTGTGGAAAGACATCTCAGAGGACTTCGAAATCAAACAAGGACTCGGGCAGGGTAACCCGATCTCAACCACGCTTTTACTGTCAGTAAATATAACATAATTTCTAGTTGGATTCAGTAGTACATACTGAACAGCAAACATTACTGCTATCATTTCTGCTGTGTATATTGAGCATTCAATAGGTAGGCTATATTGATGATGGTAATTTTTATTTTCGTGGAATACTGCACAGCCCGTTCCATTTGCGTCTTTTGACCCATCGGTAAATATGTACTGAAAATTTAACCATTTTTCTCTAATAAGTATATCAAACATATTTGGCGGTAAATGTGAGTTTAAATAACATGTTTTAACCTTGTTAGAAAATAATGTTTTTGTCATTGCACTGTAGTAAGGCGGAATTTGGCTTTTATAGATAACTTCACTGTACTTTACCGTACTTAGATAACTTTCTATCAAAGGTATAGATTTTTTAGTTCTCCAGTACCTATGAGTGAGGTCTAAAACTGATAGCTCATGTAGATCTTGAAGATAATTACATTTTTTGGACAGAATTCGAGTTGTAAATTTATCACTGAGAAATTGGCGGCGTAAATTCAATGGAGGTTCCACTGCTTCATTTTCCATTATTTGGACTGGAGTGGATTTTAAATAGCCTAGGCATAATCTTAAGCATTAATTTTTTTGAATTTCAAGTTTATTTAAAAGTGTATTGGTCGCTTAGCCAAACAAATGACAGCTATTATCGAAAATGGGTCTGATCATGTTACGGTAAAACATAAAAGCAATATTTGGGTCTGCTCCCCAATTTGTTTTACAGAAAGCTCTTAAAATATTTATTGAGTTTCCTGATTTTTTAACAATATGATGAATGTGATCTTTCCATGACAATTTCCTGTCTAGATAGGTGCCAAGATACTTAACACAGCTTTTAATTGGCAAATTAGATTTTCCAACGTTAAGATTGCTATGTGGAACTCTACGCTTTTTTGTAAAGTAACACACCTCAGTTTTTGTGTCAGAAATTGATAATCCTACTTCTTCATAGCACTGATTTACGATTTCTAATGCGACTTTTAAATTATCCTCACATCTACATCACAATTTTCCTTCTGTATATAAAACAACATCATCAGCATATTGAAGAATTTTTGTTTTGTTGGGTATACTTACTTCAAGATCTATGTTGTACAGGATGTATAAAATCGGGCTTAAAATACTCCCTTGTGGCAATCCAATATTAGTTAGTCGAGAATATGAAAATTCATCATTATTAATTTTTAAATAAGTTAATCTGTTGCAATATAAATATTTTAAAAAGAGCGCAAATGAATTAGGGATTCCAATATACAACATTTTTTTGTAAAGAATGTCTAAATTAACATTATCAAAAGCAGCGGAAATGTCAAGGAACGCAGCTGCCGTAGACTTATTTCTTGTAAAGTTAAGCTGAATTGACGTAACTAGAGCTGCAGTTGCATCTTGAGTAGACCTAGACTTGCGAAAACCATATTGGGATCTTGGAAGTATACCATCGTGTTCTAACCAATGTTCAAATCCATTTTTAATTATTCTTTCGAATGTTTTTAAAAGACATGAAGACAAGGAGATAGGTCGGTAAGAATTTGGATCACGGTCTGGTTTGCCAGGTTTTTTAATAGGAATTATCAGGTATTCTTTCCAACTATTTGGTACTGGTATCTTATTTGTCCAAATATTGTTGAAAATGTTTAGTAGTGAAATTTTATGTTCGATCGGTAAGTTGTACAACAGCGAATATGACACATTGTCTATACCTGGAGAAGTATTATTTCTTTGTTCAAGGGCTCGATGCAATTCCCATAGATGAAAATTTTCGTCAAAATTGTGGTTTTATCTGGATGCTGTTTGAATATCTTCTTGTACGGTGTCGTCATTTGGAACCCATGCCGGAGCAATTTTTCTGTGGAAATCTTGCAACCATGTATCTTCTGGATCAATAGGTAGTCTGTTGGCTTGTTTGCGGTTTTTAAAACAATTAACTTTTCGCCAGACATCTTTTAATGGTGTTCGTGAATTTAGGCTTTCGCAAAAATCAATCCAATTCTTCTTCTTTTTCAATCACTTATTTTGTATTAATGTGATCGTTCATGGGTATTCTTTAATTTTTCCGACTGTATTTTAATAATCATGAGGATATATTTTAATGTTTAAAAAGTGTAAGACTAAAAAGTAAAAAATAAAAAAAATATGAAAAAAATTATTTTTAAGAAACGCTTTTCTTTAGTTACGAGTGACTAAAATTAAAAATATAAAAAAATCAACTAAAAAGCAAAAAAATTAAAAAATCTAACACATTCGTTAAAGAAAAGCGTGGTACAAAACCCGTTTATTCGATGAAGATTATTTTCAATTTTTTTAATCTTTTGCTTTTTAGTTGATATTTTTTTATAATAACTCGTAATTCGTAATAATAATTGTAGTCACTCGTAACTAAATAAAAGCGTTTCTTAAAAATATTTTTTTCATTTTTTTATTTTTTATTTTAGTATCTGCAAAGATATAAATAATGACACCTTAAAGATTAATATCATCCTGCAAAAAAGTATATTGCCGTCGGTTTTTTCATAGTCTAAAACGAATGAGAACAAAAATAAATTCTACTCGAAAACATCCTCTCCGGCTCCGGCATTTTCATTCCATGGCCTTTCATTAATTTTAATCAGGTGTAAGACGCTTTTCATAAACAAATCCTTATAACTCAGCCACTTATATTAAAGGTAATTAATTATTCGTTACCTCACTGTCGGCTTTTTATGTCAGCATTAAATGGAATTATTTTTTAGAAAAAACTGAAAGCTCTCATAAATATAATAATAATTGAAGAATGAAGGGGATTTTTTATCTGGTTTAACATCAGGTATATAATATGTATAATAAGTATAATGCGAGCCGTAAGTTAGGGATATAGAAAATTATGTTTATTTTTACAGTTGATGTTTTTGTAAACAGATTAACGGATTTCGCTATTTTACTTTATCGTACTACATACGCAGTATGAGTATAATAGATATTACTTTATCGTACTACATACGCAGTATGAGTATAATAGATAAAGTTATAGGATCGTGCAAAAATTTTTTTTTCAGATTTCACTTTTTTTCGACGTTTTGAGGCCCCCTGAGTCTAAAAAACAAATAAAAAAAAAACATGTCGGAAGTATGTGCGTATGTACTGATGTGATCTTGATTATTGATATGAGAGAATATTCTTATTTGTCATTTCATTTAATCAATGCATTAATAATAATTTAATTAATTAACCAGATCACATATCAATATGTTTTCAATCTCAGGGCGAATTATAAAATTAATTACTTACTTACGTGGCTTCTCAGTATTTCTCAATGGTTCCTAATCGGGATAGGAAAGAAAAGAGTAAAATAATACACACATATGGGTTACAATTATAATCAAAATATTGTTTATTTTATTTAAATGGCAATCACTGCTTAATATGTGCTAGATCTTATTATTCTTAAACATAACATTTACAAATGGGAATCTTATTTCCTTTTGGTTTCCAATTGAAAGTTTTTATTAACATTTAACTATTAGGATTTATTAGCAACAATTCTATTTAAGTTTGATGAAGCTTTTCTGATATTATTGATTATGTTCTTCAATTTATAATGTGGTATTTAATACGAAAAACCCATACATTCATGTCCAAACAAATGAGACTGACCTTTTTCTGGTGAACTGAGAATGTCTTCACACGAGACCCGTTTCCTGCTATCCTTGGCTGCGATCAAAACCTCGTCCTGGCTTTCAGTAATGTTCTCCTTTGAAGATTAGCTCGTATATCTCTCGTTCCTGCTTCTGTCGTGATGCTGTGTTCTACCTTTTTCGAAACTGCAATCAGCTACCGGGACACTCTTGGCTCAAGGAGGTTCTTTACTCTCAACCTGGCCTACCTCTCGTTCCACGATAGATCTCCACACTCACGGAACTACACCGGCTTTCTCACTCTCCGTACACTACCGTCTACTACTGGACTTCACTTCTCGACAGCTCAAAACATTCTGATCTATCTTTTCCATTCATTCCCCTACTTTCTAAATATCCCTTCCAGATTCACAAATCAACCTTCCACCACCAACTCTCATTCGCAGTATTCCTCAAAACCAATTTTTAATCTTTCTAAATATGCTTAATGGATTTCCAAAAAAATAGTTAATTCCCTTTCTAAAATTACTTTCCACTATTTACAAAATTTAATGACCTATTATCTATTTCAAATGAGTCTTATTTAGCATAGGCTAATGATCGAACCTTCCAAGAACAACGATAATGACCTATTATCGATTTCACTTGAGTTTTATTTAGCATAGGCTAATGATCGAACCTTCCGCGAACAACGATAATGGTACGCGCCATTCACTTTGTTTATTCTAAGCGCATTGTCCCGAGTTTCGTTTAATCACTTCTTAAAATTAAATATAACAATTTGTTGTATACAGGTTGTTCTACATTTATATGCCCGTGGTTGAGAAAATTGAAAATATTTTATATTAAATTGAATCCTTTTTATAATTATCAAAATTTAATTTTCATATCAAATAGAAATATAACAGTACGTACACTTCGCGTCAAAAAAAACTGGTACAACTCTTACAACCGAAAATCGTGTTTTTCAAGTTGTGTAAGTGGATCTTGTCACAAGTGTCATTCTAATTTCTAGGGCAACGTTGTCAGTTCAACGAAAATATTATATCAAACTAGGTAAAAACCGGGCTGAGCGACAGACCGCATTTTTTAATATACTAAAAACTAAAACAATGGTAATTTTCCGTCATCTCAATTAAGTATCCATACATTGATTCGTGTTTTATTATAATTTATGAAAATATTTCAATTCAAAAATAATGATAGATATAAATCTTGACATGACTTTAAATTATTATGTTTAATGTCAAATCGAGAGGTGTGATTGGTTTCTCGTAAATTGTAGGACAAAACTGCATTTTAGTTGTGTAGAATAAATAAAACACACTGGAAAAATTAAAAATTCAATTTGAAATTAATACAAAATGAATAACTTTTACAGTGAACAAGTATGGAATTTAAATATATGTATTACAATTCGAAATATACATTTGAAACGTTATTTTTTGTATTTAGATTTAGTGCAATTCCGTTATCTGTGATGGCAACAACGAAGTGATTCACGAACAATAATTGTCAGTCTGAACACAGGTTTACATTGGGAAAAAAAAGTGTACCAGTTTTATATGACGCGAAGTGTACGTACATATATACGTACGTATGTCGCCACCGCCCAGCAAAAACTACTTGACCGATTTCGATGAAATTCGGTATGAGTAAGTTTAAGAGAACTTTGTCGAGAAACTAAGCTTTTGAAAAAAACCTCTCAAAGGGGGGCCGAAATAGGGGGGTTATTTGGGGCCCATTTTTGCAAATTTTGACCGAAACGAATGAAATTTAACTTAAAGTTAGCTCATCGATAGGTAAATAGAAATACGAAATTTAACATTTCCAAATCCCAAATGGCGGCCAGCATGGCCGACCGCCTACCCGATACATTTCCCTACCAATCTAAAAACTTGTTTAAGATAAATTTAATTTGAAAAAACATTTATATAGCGTAAAGATGGGGCTATAACAAGAATATTATCGTTTTTCAGAAAAGGTTATGGGTTGCCTATATTTAAGGGGTCAAAATTTGACATAAATTTGAACTAAATTTTCTCAAAAATGACTCCAAGGAATTTGTCTATTTTTTAATATATTTTTGATGTTCTATCGGTAAATTGAATAACATTGGTCAGATTTCTTAACTCCTCATAGGAGGGGAGTTATGAATTTTTTATAAAAAAATATTTGAGTGCCCGTAACTACCTCTGTAATAGAAACTAAAATTTTAAATTTGGCAGACATATATAGTACTTTGTTATCTATTAGCACAATAAATTTTACCCACAATATGGCTTCCGGTTTAACCGGAAATGAAAAAAAAATCCTAATTTTTTACATACGCCCCATATATTTTTACATATTTTGAAATAATGTAAAATTATCTTTCCAATGACATAAAACTTGTTGCTGTAACTTAAAAACTCGAAAAGTTACAGAAAATTGAAATTTTGCTAGAATCTTGTTTGTGTCCCCTCTCACACGATCATAGCAGAGCATTATTATAGGGCAGTCAATGAGGGTACTTGGCTCCGAATTCCATCCTACTACATCGATGTACTTGATATTTTCACAGTAAGTAAGGAATAGCTCAAGAAACAAAATCTACCCTATATACTATGACGCTTTTATCTTGGGGTAGTTCCCACCCCTTCAAGGGGGTGGAAAATTTATTGGTCAAAATAAGCATGGAAGTGGCTAGAGAACCTATTTTTAAGCAAAAACTGATCTATACTTTTTTTGAGAACTCAATGCTTTTTGAGTTATGCGTAGTTGAACATTGGCCATTTTCATTTAAAAATGACACGTTTTCGGACGGTTTTTTGTGAATACCTTAAAAACTATGCATCAAACTAAAAACACTATATAAAATTTTTTTTTAGTTATAAATAACAAAGAGATTCGTTCCTTCGTAAATTTTCTATTTATAATACAAAAGGAGATATGGTAGGTATCTATAAAAATAGTTTGTTTTTTGGTGTATGCTCAAAGTGCTCATTCTTTTGTAGTGTTTGAAAAGGCCTTTAAAACGAGCACCGTTAAATGTCGGCTACATTCAAACTAAGCGAGATATGGTGCAAAAAAATATGTGACTAATGTACTTTAAACAAAAATGAGAAGTACATACATTTAACCCCTCATTCACCAGAATTTAAATGTATTATTTTTCTTTTGCAATACCTCTTAATATAGTGTTATTTCTACTTCCAAAAAGATGGACGGGTGAAAAAAATATGATAAAATTATAGAGCGCATTTTTATATTTTCTTAAAATTCTTCCTTTTGCTCCATGCAATTCGAAAATAAAAATGGTCTATCCCCGAGAAGTGGTGAGAACCGCCCCCATGATAAAAGCGCCATAGTATATAGGATAGACTTTGAATTAGGGGATTGGGCTTTGGGCTACTCCCAAAATTTCATTACAATCCATGCAGTTAAATGCAAATATTGTAAACTATTAATTTCTCAGAAAAATGAACTACATAATTTGAAATGAAAGTATGACTAATATTCTATTGATTTATGTAGTAATCTATAGTGTGTCCCCGAACATTTTCTCAAATGCGGGAATTAATGATGCGTAGAACCATAAAATATTTTCAAGTATACAAGGTGTTTCTAAAATATCAAAATAACGAGTAACTTTGTTATTTTTATAGAATGCCAGTATCTAGTACGATAACGATAATAGATCGGTACGATAAAGTTCTCGGGCGGTCCTTCCGTCCAGCGTTTTTTTTTTTATTATTTTAGACATTATTTCTTTAGTATTTACACAGCCGAATGACTTGGGTAGCAGTAGGAAGACTCAGTAATAGGCCGGGTCGAAAAAGGGCAAAAAATTTTTTTTGGGAAATTTTAAACGGGCTAGTAAAAAAAATTGTGTATGGTAGTCCTAATACTCTGTACCAAACATAGGCCGAATTAAATTATTTTTGACCGACCCCCGGGGGCTAAAAAAAATCTATTTTTTTTTGTATAATAAATGATGGTTTTGCTTGTTTTCGATTCAGAGGGATGCACACCAGCTAGACAGGCACCGTTTCTACCTTTTCAGGCGTCATCAGCAGCGTCCGTTAGCGTGCACTCCTCTGAATCTAAAAACAGCTGAAGCATCAATTTAAAGGGAATCTGAAAAATAATTCAAAATCCCCATTAGGACGCGATACAGCGACATCAAATTTCTTAACAAATTGAAGAGTCTCAGATGCAGAATCCACCAAAAATGGTAAATAGTTATTTTTGGTGGATTCTGCATCTGGGACTCTTCAATTTGTTAAGAGATGTCGCTGTATCGCTCTGAATCGAAAACAAGCAAACCCATCATTTATTATTTTTCTATCTTTACTCGGATTTGAGTACTAAAAGTTCCTCTTCTGTCCTTTTTTCCTAGACGAATGAAAGCGGAGTGTGATCGTTTCCTTTTCGTTTTCTATATTCGTCGTCTGAGGTCTTATTAATTGAAAAAATCACAGATTAAGGATGTACCAGAAAGAACTTTCAAAACGAATAGTCTCAGATTTAAATAACTATTTACCATAGCTATTTTTGGTGGATTCTGCATCTGAGACTCTTCAATTTGTTAAGAGATGTCGCTGTATCGCGTCCTAATGGGGATTTTGAATTATTTTTCAGATTCCCTTTAAATTGATGGTCCAGCTATTTTTCGATTCAGAGGAGTGAACGCTAACGAACGCTGCTGATGTCGCCTGCAATGGTAGAAACAGCCTGTCCAGCGGGTGTGCATCCCTCTGAATCGAAAACAAGGAAAACCATCATTTATTATTTTTCTATCTTTACTCGGATTTGAGTACTGAAAGTTCCTCTTCTGTCCTTTTTTCCTAGACGAATGAAAGCGGAATGTGATCGTTTCCTTTTCGTTTTCTATATTCGTCGTCTGCGGTCTTATTAATTGAAAAAGTCGCAGATTAAGGATGTACCAGAAAGAACTTTCAAAACGAATAGTCTCAGATTTAAATAACTATTTACCATAGTTATTTTTGGTGGATTCTGCATCTGAGACTCTTCAATTTGTTAAGAGATGTCGCTGTATCGCGTCCTAATGGGGATTTTGAATTATTTTTCAGATTTCCTTTAAATTGATGGTCCAACTAATTTTCGATTCAGAGGAGTGCACGCTAACGAACGCTGCTGATGACGCCTGCAATGGTAGAAACAGCCTGTCCAGCGGGTGTGCATCCCTCTGAATCGAAAACAAGCAAAACCATCATTTATTATTTTTCTATCTTTACTCGGATTTGAGTACTGAAAGTTCCTCTTCTGTCCTTTTTTCCTAGATGAATTAAAGCGGAATGTGATCGTTTCCTTTCGTTTTCTATATTCGTCGTCTGCGGTCTTATTAATTGAAAAAGTCGCAGATTAAGGATGTACCAGAAAGAACTTTCAAAACGAATAGTCTCAGATTTAAATAACTATTTACCATAGTTATTTTTGGTGGATTCTGCATCTGAGACTCTTCAATTTGTTAAGAGATGTCGCTGTATCGCGTCCTAATGGGGATTTTGAATTATTTTTCAGATTTCCTTTAAATTGATGGTCCAGCTAATTTTCTATTCAAATGAGTGCACGCTAACGACCGCTGCTGATGACGCCTGCAATGGTAGAAACAGCCTGTCCAGCGGGTGTGCATCTCTCTGAATCGAAAACAAGCAAAACCATCATTTATTATTTTTCTATCTTTACTCGGATTTGAGTACTGAAAGTTCCTCTTCTGTCCTTTTTTCCTAGATGAATTAAAGCGGAATGTGATCGTTTCCTTTCGTTTTCTATATTCGTCGTCTGCGGTCTTATTAATTGAAAAAGTCGCAGATTAAGGATGTACCAGAAGGAACTTTCAAAACGAATAGTCTCAGATTTAAATAACTATTTACCATTTTTGGTGGATTCTGCATTTGAGACTCTTCAATTTGTTAAGAGATGTCGCTGTATCGCGTCCTAATGGGGATTTTGAATTATTTTTCAGATTTCCTTTAAATTGATGGTCCAGCTAATTTTCGATTCAGAGGAGTGCACGCTAACGAACGCTGCTGATGACGCCTGCAATGGTAGAAACAGCCCGTCCAGCGGGTGTGCATCCCTCTGAATCGAAAACAAGCAAAACCATCATTTATTATTTTTCTATCTTTACTCGGATTTGAGTACTGAAAGTTCCTCTTCTGTCCTTTTTTCCTAGATGAATTAAAGCGGAATGTGATCGTTTCCTTTCGTTTTCTATATTCGTCGTCTGCGGTCTTATTAATTGAAAAAGTCGCAGATTAAGGATGTACCAGAAAGAACTTTCAAAACGAATAGTCTCAGATTTAAATAACTATTTACCATAGTTATTTTTGGTGGATTCTGCATCTGAGACTCTTCAATTTGTTAAGAGATGTCGCTGTATCGCGTCATAATGGGGATTTTGAATTATTTTTAAGATTCCCTTTAAATTGATGGTCCAGCTAATTTTCCATTCAGAGGAGTGCACGCTAACGAACGCTGCTGATGACGCCTGCAATGGTAGAAACAGCCTTTCCAGCGGGTCTGCATCCCTCTGAATCGAAAACAAGCAAAACCATCATTTATTATTTTTCTATCTTTACTCGGATTTGAGTACTGAAAGTTCCTCTTCTGTCCTTTTTTCCTAGACGAATGAAAGCGGAATGTGATCGTTTCCTTTTCGTTTTCTATATTCATCGGCTGCGGTCTTATTAATTGAAAAAGTCAGAGATTAAGGATGTACCAGAAAGAACTTTCAAAACGAATAGTCTCAGATTTAAATAACTATTTACCATAGTTATTTTTGGTGGATTCTGCATCTGAAACTCTTCAATTTGTTAAGAGATGTCGCTGTATCGCGTCATAATGGGGATTTTGAATTATTTTTCAGATTCCCTTTAAATTGATGGTCCAGCTAATTTTCCATTCAGAGGAGTGCACGCTAACGAACGCTGCTGATGACGCCTGAAATGGTAGAAACATCCTGTCCAGCGGGTGTGCATCCCTCTGAATCGAAAACAAGCAAAACCATCATTTATTATTTTTCTATCTTTACTCGGATTTGAGTACTGAAAGTTCCTCTTCTGTCCTTTTTTCCTAGACGAATGAAAGCGGAATGTGATCGTTTCCTTTTCGTTTTCTATATTCATCGGCTGCGGTCTTATTAATTGAAAAAGTCGCAGATTAAGGATGTACCAGAAAGAACTTTCAAAACGGATAGTCTCAGATTTAAATAACTATTTACCATTTTTGGTGGATTATGCATCTGAGACTCTTCAATTTGTATTTTTTTTTGCTTTATTTTTGGGGTGGGCTAGTGGTTGAAATATTAATATCGATGCTACTACCTCGTTAAAAAATTTTCATGATGATCTAAAAAAAAATTTAACCAGCCCCAGGACTACAAATATAAAAGGGGAGTACACAATGCATATGTATTTACTATTTTTGGCAGTGACCTGTGCAGCTCTTTGCTTAAATCAATATTTGTTACGGAAGGTTTTTACGTTGAACCATTATGTACATATTTAACATTATTTCGTATATTTATTTAACTCAGAACTCACCACGATGAGGTAGCTGCACGGCGAGTTCCACCCGCCCATCCTCTTTTGCTCAACATTTTTACTTACTTATTTCTTGAAGCATAGTATCGACATGTACTTTCAAAAATTATTTCTGGCATCAAGTTTAACTCGGATTTAACCATCTCTAGATTCTTCACCACACAATTTTATTGTATGGCAAGGAATTCCTGTATTCTTATAAGTATTATACAATTATAAACAATAATTATTGTATTTTTAAGTATGGCAAGGAAAATTGTCAAACTTTGGAACTTGTTTCACCATGTCCCATAATTCATCGTCGGCCAAATGCTGTATTAGAGGAGGCTCTGTTACAGTACTTTTCATCCAGTCTATGAGATCTATGTAATCTTCTGCATCGAAATTGATTTAGGGATTTGGGATACTATGAAAACGCAACCTCTCTAATACGTTAACGTGAATCTGTTGACATACAAATTTGAATGATTTCCGGGCGCGCAAATTAAGCATTGTCTTGAATAAATTTATTGATAATTGATGAGACATTCGGAAAATATCTCAAGAAATGCATTAATTTCCATGGATGCCTGGCACCATATTTCCAATCTTGGCTGTGTTTTTATCTCAAACCTTATACGAAAATATACTCTAAGAATGCGGTTAGCTGTCGCGAACCAACGTGTTTGTGCCATCTTCCCTGGACTTCTCTCTGCCAAACTTTGAGAACATGTTCCATCTACAATTATTTTATTGCTTTAGATTGTTTGAACAAATACTGTTTATCTGAACTTAGATCTTTTTCATTTACAAGAGGCTGGCCAGCTTCTCTGGGTTTAAATTTAATAACAGGCATTTTTTCGCAATTGGGAAGAAGGGATCCAATCAACTTAAAATATGAATCGAGACCTTTTGTGTTGTCATCTACTTTTTGCAGCAAATATAGCAAGAGAAGTTCATTAGCGTGCAACAAGCATACACTCCACTGTAATGGTTTATTTACTCGCCTTTCTATAATTCAAATGATTCCACCTTGTATTGAAATTTGTACCATCACATCCCATAACACTTAATTTGCTTAGATCTACATTATGGCTTTGTAAGTAGTCTAATATTCCTTCGACAATATCTATGACACAAGACTGGCTAAGAGTTAAGTACCCAAAATATAAACTACCAGGTCCTTCAATGAAAACTATATGGTCTTCAGTTTTCATAATTCGTCTCGTGTTTCCGAAGACCATGGTTTGATATTTTCTTTCATCAAAGTTTTTTATTTTACATTTGCATTTATTAACCTTATATTACTATGTGCTAAAACATGGTTAAAACACAAAAAACCAAATAAATGACATAAATTTGACTATATTACAGAACATTCACTGTCTAAAAAATAAATTTTGTTTGGCCCATTGATATAAAATTGCACATTCTGCAGAAAGTTTACAAGTACGACGTTTTTAGAAACCTACTAGCTGATAAGGAAAAACAATTAAGTGTGTGTCCTATTATATTTTTTTATCAACTTGGCGACATATCTTTAAAAAGTTTCAGTAGGATATTACTGTCGGCGTCACAACACAGATTATTTTATGAAAGGAAAGCTATTCTCAAAATCTAGACTCTAGACAATTAACATACATAATCTATCAATTAACATAAAATTAATTTCGGAGCGAAGGCGTCCGTCGCCGTCGTCTGCTAGGAAAGATTGTATTACAAAATATTTTATTTTTACATTTTAATAATTTATTATGACCTCTGAGTACGTGTCAAATATATATGTCTAGTGTTTTAATGAATATTTTGATTCGCTATGTATGTTTATTGTATTGTTCATAACCCGCACAAGTCCAATTTTCCAAATTTTTGTTACTTACATATCTTTTTGCGTATCATATTCTCTAAGCATATACCCGAACTACCATATTCCCTAAAATGACACTCAATCCTAACTGCAACACGCAAGAGTCTCGCAGGATTAGTCTTGGTCTTGGTCTTGGTCTTGCGAAAACGCAAGAACAAGACCAAGACTGCAAGACCAAGACCGATTTTGGGCAACGCTATACACATCTAAAACGAGACGACTACTAAAAACAACAGAGATGAAAATACTCCGACGAATATCAGGGAAAAGTCTGTTGGATAGGGAGAGAAGCGAAAATATAAGAATATCATGCAATGTAGAAGACATAAATGGATGGGTGACAAAACGGAAACAGGAGTGGAACGAACACATTAGTAGAATGGCAGAGGATAGAATAGTACGCATAGCACTAGGTAAGTCACCAAATGGACGAAGAAGTATTGGCAGACCAAGAAAAAGATGGTGCGATAAATTAAACAGTTTAGGAGGCTTATTTTGAAGAAGAAACAGGCTTAAAATCCTACATACAAGAAGGAAGAAGAATAAGAAGTCTTGGTTTTTTATAGACAGTAACTTTAATTTTTTTGGGTTGTTTCGAGGCCATCTGACCTCTCAAGTCATAATAACGCTCATTGGCAAGCACTATTCTTCTTTTATATTCCTCGTTTCTGTAGTCAAAATGGACCCTAGGTAGGGGAGAGGCTTGTACCTTGAGCCAGCTTGTACCATGGGCCACCCGATTTTTCTTTTATTTAGCGCGCGAACTGTCTGTGTTTTTTATCTCAAGTTCTTCTACAATCGTTGTCATTCTGTAATTAGTTGTCGAACGTGTTTAGAAATCATTTGCGGCTATCGTAAAAATATAGTGTTTTATTTCGTGAAAAGTAACTATTTATAGGATAGATAATTTTCTTTTTTAATTTGTGTGTTAACCTATATCGTAAATTACATCACAGGGTGTGTATGCCTATACTAACAGGTAGTTAAACAACATAGTGAGAAATTTAACACAACCGTTTTATTAGGTGAAATTCACATTTGTTTTCCTTTCGGCCGAGTTTTGTACCTTGGATCACGTCTTGTACGTTGGGCCGTACAAAATTAATGGGAAAAAAGGAGACACAGTTTTATGTTTCACAAGTAACTGCTGTAAGTTCCTATTTAACGGTCCAGTATCTGAAGAGAATTCTGAACAGAAACAAATTTTCTGACATAAGTGATTAACAATTTGACACTGACATTCATAATAGTCTAGGCGCCAAATAGAGGTCACCGTGTCATTTTCAATTCTGATGGACAAACTTAACGGTTTCTTATGGATTTTGGGCTGCTGATTACGAATTTCGAGGGGGGATTTCGATCCGAGTGGTCAAAAAATTGTTATAAACAATTTAATTGTTTATAAATTGTTTATAAGGCTCTGGCTCATAAACTAAAAGAGATAAAAAAAAATGTTTCAAATAAAATTTGTTCCCTAATAAAAAACGAGGAAACAACCGTTTACTAAACTTAAATCCGACAATTAGAACTCAAGATATTGTAAAATTAGTGCACAATGCAAATTGCAAATTGCAAAATAAGTATTTTTCGAAGCTTTACCGATCGTAACTCGGCTTCTGCGCATGTAAATGCGCCTTGTAAGGTGTCCATTTAAAGCTTAATTAAGAGGCTTCCAAACAAAGTTAGTTAAATTATGTGATCTTCATTTGTTTTAAAGTTATACCCGTTTGAATTTAAAATTTTCTTCTAAAAATTGTACATTAATTTGTTTATAAAGGTTTCAAGCAAACTTGAGCTATAAACATTTATACTTTAATTAACAATAATGATAAAACAACTCAAAAGGAACAATTTGAGCTTACGAAAATGTTCGTAAGTTTATTTTTGGCTAAGATGTCGATATTTTAATGGCGCGCTATGAGGCGCAAGATTGGCTCACAGTCAAGTAAGTATGTATTCTTCGACGCTTTATCGATCGTAACTCGGCTTCTACGCATGAAAATGAGCCAATATGTGATATCCATATAAAAATGGATCGAGTTTTTTGCAGCATCATCATTGCATATAAAACGAGCAATTATGATGTGGCGGCATACACACAATTGACGGGACTTGATGATGCTGCAAAAGAACTAGATCCACTTTATATGAATATCATATAGATAATTAGACTCTGAAGCCTCAAAAAGTTTTAGTTTTACTGCCTACAAGAACAGACTTGTACCACCATGTAACTGTTGAAATTTCGCTAAGAACTTATGCAGATGTAAAAAAGCTGATATTCCCTGTATATTTGCAGATGCATGAAAAAAATGTTTGTAAAAATAGTATTAATAAATAATATCAACTTACTTTTTAGTTATACTTCTGAAATATTAGTTTTTAATTTTTTTTTCTCATTTAGTGTAAAAAATAGAAGACAATGTAAACAGAATGAAAGGTGACACGAGGTACAGTATGATGATTTAATTATAAGAATTATATGATAAAATTTTATTAGGATCTTCAAAAATGGAAAATGAAGATAACGTATGTATACATAGAAATTATAATTTGCATCGAGAAGTTAGCGCGTGAACCTTTACGCGGTGAGCCGATCTTGCGCCTCATAGCGCGCGCCATTAAAATATCGACATCTTGGCCAAAAATAAAACTATGAACATTTTCATAACCTCAAATTATTTCTTTTGAGTTTTTCTATCATTATTGTTCATTAAAGTATAAATGTTTATAGCTCAAATTTGCTTGAAACCCTTATAAACAAATGAATGTACAATATTTTCAAGAAAATTGTAAATTCAAGCTGGTATAACTTTAAAACAAATAAAGATCAAGTAATTTAACAAACTTTCCTTGGAAGCCTGTTAATTAAGCTTTAAAACGACACCTTCCAAGACTTATTTGTATGCGTAAAAGCCGAGTTACTATCAATAAAGCTTCGAAAAATACTTATTTTGCAATTTGCAATTTGCATTGTGCACTAATTTTACAATATCTTGAGTTTTAATTGTTAGATTTAAGTTTAGTAAACGGTTTTTTCTTAATTTTTATCAAGGAACAAATTTTATTTGAAACATTTTTTTTATCTCTTTTAGTTTATGAGCCAGAGCCTTATAAACAATTTATTAACAATTAAATTGTTTATAACAATTTTTTGACCACTCGGATCTAAATCCCCCCTCGAAATTCGTAATCAGCAGCCAAAAATCTATAAGAAACCGTTGAGTTTGTCCATCAGAATTGAATATGACACGGTGATCCCTCTGGCGCCTAGACTATAATGTCTTACTCAAACTTAAACCACCAAGTAAAGCTGGGTTGTCTGAAAGGCAAAAAGGAGTACATGTGTTTGACTTAGATTTTGAGAGGTTCAATGTTGAGTAACACAATTTTTTGTATATATTTTTAAAGGTTTACGGGTAGTTCAACGTACAAGAACTACGTGGTTCAAGGTACAGGACTGGTTTGTACCGTGGACCAAATTACCTCCAATAAATAAAATTCTATAAAAAGTGTTTGGATTTGTTTTATTAAAATAACCTTTGAATATACCGGGTGTCCACTTATATTTTCCCCCATTTTAATTGCCTATAACTTCTAAACGACTCAAGATGCAAATATGTGGTTTTCACTGAAATGTTTTATTTTAGCCAAAGTTTTGTCTGAATGGATTTAATTTTTTATAATATCGCTTTTAAATACGAAAATAAAAATGGCGGATTTTTGAAAAAAATGTTGTTGAATTTTTTTTAATGGAACACCCAGTATATTTTGTTGTAAATTGAAAGAAAGGTCATTCACCTATTCATCGATATAAAGTTTTTCAAAATCGGTTTTAAACTCACTGAGTAATTAATTTTTAAAATGATAGGTGCAACGTGGATATCACATACCTAAATAACATAACGAAGTAAATTGATATTATTTATGTGATTTCCACATTGCATCTCTCATTTTAAAAATTAATTGCTCAATCATTTGACAACCGATTTTAAAAATTTTTATATCTCTGGATAGGTAAATGACCACTTTTTTCATGTTACAAAAAATATAGGTACTGGGTGTTTTAATAAAAAAGTCAACAACGTTTTTTTTATTCCGCCATTTTTTATTTAAAAGCGATATAAAAATAATCATTTACCTAAAAACTTGAAAAAACGGTCATTTACCTATCCAGCGATATAAACTTTTTTAAAATCGGTTGTCAAATAACTGAGCAATTAATTTTTAAAATGAGAGATGCAATGTGGAAATCACATAAATAATATCAATTTGCCGAGTTATGTTATTTAGGTATGTGATATCCACGTTGCACCTCTCATTTTAAAAATTAATTACTCAGTGAGTTGACAACCGATTTTAAAAAACTTTATATGGCTGGATAGATGAATGACCTTTCTTTCAATTTACAAAAAAATATACTGGGTGTTCCATTAAAAAAAAGTCAACAACGTCTTGTTCAAAAATCCGCCATTTTTATTTTCGTATTTGAAAGCGATATAAAAAATTCAATCCATTCAGACAAAACATTTACTAAAATAAAACATTTCAGCGAAAACCGCATATTTCTATCTTGAGCCGTTTAGAAGTTATAGGCAGTTAAAATGGGGGAAAATATAAGTGGACACCCGGTATTATACGATGGTGTATAAACTACAAGTTATAGTGCAGTCACTGAAGGTGAATAACCTCCGATTTCGTTGAACCTCCATCGATTTGCACGAAAATTGGTGAGTCGTTAGAGGATATCGCAAGGAACAAAGGTGACATGGTGCCAACTTGCGCTTTTACCCTGGGGGTGGATGCCACCCCTCCTCGTGGGTGAAAATTATTTTATAAAAAATAACTCCACAATTCGATAGAGAGACAAATTATAAGCAAAATTTGTTATATAAAGTTATTAAAATAAATCAAAACTTTTTGAGTTATTAAAGATCAAAAATTTTAATTTTTCGTGAAAAAAATGCATGTTTTTAACCGATTTTTCATAAATAACTCAAAAACTATAAGTTTTTACAAAAAAGTTATTATTATCAAAATTAAGGCTAATAAAAAACCAAATAAATTACTTACTAGAAAAACCTTTCAATGTTAACTGAAAGTGAGTTATAGGTAATTGAATGTATATTTCTTTCGTCGAGTACCCAAATCTAAGTATTCAAGCTTAAATACAGGGAAAATGATGCATTTTATAACATAAACTTATTAAACATTTGTCAAAGCTCACTAAAATATCTATCAAATAAGTGCTCGAACAAGTTGATAGCATTAAAGTTTATGCACTAAAAATGTTTCAAAATGTATCTTTTAAAAATTTTTCTAAAAAATATTATTGTTTTTTTTTTGTAAATAACTCCGTTAAATTTTAAAGTAGCAAGTTCATCTAATAACTCGTTAAAGTTTTATTCCAAGAGCTATCAAAAAACGTCAAAATAGTCATTTATACCTCTTACTTTTTTAAAAATAAAAGGTTAAATGGCCCCGGTTACATGGTTCTCGCAGCAAAATTGAAATTTTAAACGGTTCTACCTCGGTTATTTTTTACTCTACGAAAATAGTAAAATGGGTAAATTATTTGTTACAGAAAAAACTAAAATTTAGTTATTTATCATTTTTTACGTATATTGAGTATTTTTGGAGTTATTATCAAAAGAAAATGAAAAGTACGATAATTCTAAAAATTCTGATTTTTTTAAATTATACCTTTTTTTCAAAAATATGCATTCTAAACCGGTCAAATTTGTTGAAATAATTAACTATAATAACATAAAGGAATTCTTGTGAGGATTACTACAAATTTTAATTTTTGCGGAAATGGCGTATGTTTAGTTTTTAACTTTTTCCTAAAAAAATCGAAAGGGTTCTCTTATTTTCATCATAACTTGCTTAATTTTGATGCTATTAACTTCTACTGAAGCTCATTTGATAGGTATTCTGAAGTACTTTGACAAGTGCTTAACAAGTATATTCTATTAAATGCATCGTTTTCCCGTTATGTAAGCTTGAATACTTAGATTTGAGTACTCGTCGAAAAAAATATACATTCAATTACCCATAACTCACTTTAAAATAACATTAGTTTAGTTCTTTAAGTCGGGAGTGTATTAAATTTTTTATTATCTTTAATTTTGGTATTAATCGCTTTTTTACAAAAGCTTATAGTTTTTGAGTAATACGTGAAAAACAGCTTTAAAACATGCATTTTTTTAAGAAAAAATAAAATCTTTGATATTTAATAACTCAAAAAGTATTGATTTATGTTAATAACTTTATTTAACAAATTTTGCTTAGAAGTTGCCCCTCTATCGATTTCTGGTATTATTTTTAATAAAAAAAATTTCACCCCCGAGAAGGGGTGGCAACCACCCCCAGGGTAACAGCGCAAGTTAACATTATGTCACCTTTGTTCCTTGAAGTATCTTCTAACTACTTACCAATTTTCATGAAAATCGATGAAGGTTCAACGAAATCGGAGGTGAAAACCTTCAGTGACTCCACTATTAATCCAAAAATTCTTTCATGAAATTTAAAAACTTAAAAATAATTTGAGCTTTGAAAAAATCCGGTTCAAGGTACAAGCCTCTCCCCTATAGGTGTAGAACTTGAAATGTCTACACAGACTAGTTCTAAGTCGTCAATTATTATCCTTAATGATTTTAATTTACCTCAGATAAAGTAGTCTAATGACTACGGGGTTAGACTTAAACATATTTATATATGTCTAGTCGAGCATCAGTTCTGACCGTCGTATATAGTTTTTTATATTTGTTACAAGCTATTGTTAGCCTGGCCGCACATCAAAGAAACATGAAACGTAAATTACGTTTCATGGAAATAAACCACTGCTAAACAAATATATATCCGGCCATTTATGAGACTCTCCGAAAATAAAAATGTGTCATGAGCATGAATCACACTCGTTTCATTAGTAGGCGGACTTTGAGATGTTTTTAGCAGTGTTTTCTTTTCATGAAACATGTTTTTCGTTTAATGTTTCATGTTTTTCGTTTAATGTTTCATGTTTTTCGTTTCATGTTTCTTTGGTGTGCGGCTTGGCTAAGAGTCAGTTATTATATTGCGTTCTATTAATTTTATTTCAAGCTCCATTTATGTTTGTGTTAAAACGTTTGTCATTTTTAAAAATCTAACAAGTTTTATGTGCGACATTTATCTAGGGCACGTTGGTCCATTTCTACAATCGTACATAGTAGTTAAAATCATATGTGCACATAACAGTGAAAGTATTAGCGGAATAGAAAACAGCTTAAAATTATATATTTTTTATTGTTTTAAATTTTGTTTCTAGCCCTAGTTACTACCTGCAATACTAACATTATTTTCGTCAAAGGTAACATTCACATTAAAATAAACGCCAAAGAAAAGAAACCACCTTTTTCATACTATCTGCAAGTTCTTTATGAATCCCAATTCACCGCAATCATTGCAGAACGAAAATGCTAACATCAATTTAAGAAATCCCTGTGAGAGACTCAATTCATTTCTACGATAAAATTTGTCGTCTTTGCACTAGTTTCATTAAGGATGAAGCAAAAAGTACTAGGAAGGTATTTGCAGTGGCGGGTTTTATTTTCATATTACTTCACTTTATTTTTTCTCTTTTTCTGTCGATTTTAAAACATTAAGTTCCGAAGAGTTGAATTTAATTTTTTATTTTGGTAGCTTACAATATAATATGTAGTATTATGCAACGAACATTGCTGAGTAATATTATGCAACGAGTCATTATGATGCGACGATACGACATGAGCCGTTGTTTAGTACGACATGAGCAAAGTAGCGGCGACTGCAGTATAGAATGCGAGCATCATAATGACAATTAAATGCGAGAAGTATACATGATATTTTCTATGACCATTCACAATAAAGAAAATATATATTAACTTTTATTAATTTTGTAACAGCAACAAATTAAGCAGTTATATGGTTAAATTAATTATTTGTTGGTACATACATTTATATTTTGAATATTATAAGTATTAAAATGAATTTGAGGTTAAATTTTCAATATCCCTATCGTAGATTGTCATTATGATGCGACGTATGGGCCGTCGTTTAGTACGACATGAGCAACGTAGCGGCGACTGCAGTATAGAATGCGAGCATCATAATGACAATTAAATGCGAGAAGTATACATGATATTTTATATGACCATTCACAATAAAGATAATATATATTAACTTTTATTAATTTTGTAACAGCAACAAATTAAGCAGTTATATGGTTAAATTAATTATTTGTTCGTACATACATTTATATTTTGAATATTATAAGTATTAAAATGAATTTGAGGTTAAATTTTCAATATCCCTATCGTCTTCAGACATTTTCTTAAAAAGATTTAATTTCTAATTTGTCAGAGAACTGTCAAATAGCATGCATTTGACTTGACATTGGTCACTGCGCATGTGCGACTTTCATCGTGAACGTCATCTCGAGTTTCTATTGGTTGAAAATATGTATTATAAATTTAGAATCTATATCATAATAAAGACCATTATGATAGAGGTATTGAAATTATTCAAGGTACCAGCTAGGTTACCGTGGCCTTTTCAATAGAGAAATTGCACAAAAATTATATTCCAGAAATATTACTGATAAATGTTATTTAATGCTGTTAAAAGAACCCCAGTTTACAAAAAAACTCATATTTTGTTATTATGAAATAAATATAAGCAATCAAAACTGCAGAATTTAAATTATTATTTCAACGGGAGGAATCGGTTGTGACGTCAGACAGTTTGTTGGTCGTCTCTATAAACGGGCGTAAGCAATAAGTATGGCACCGCTGCAACGGTATTCATGTCTCATTCCCAAAGAACTGTCAATACTGACAATTCTTTGCTTATTCCAGCTAGAATATATAAATAAATAACTAGTCATATTAAAATATGTGTTATTATGAATAATATGTGATAAATATAGTATGAATTAAAAACATAAGGTTCTTTGTAATACTATAGTAAATATTACTGCATTGTAGCAAAAAACAAACATAAAATAACTAAGTATATGCCTTGTATATATGTAGATGAAAATAGAGCCTGATTTTTATACTCACATTAAAATGAACGATACAATATTTGTATTATTGTTTTTGTGTTGCTTCGATCCAAATTTAGCCATACGGCTCACACTCCCTCTAAGGGGAAAATTGACTCATCCCAGATACCTACGGTATCAAAAGGATTGAGCTCTGGTCGGACTCTTTCCGTGTTATCGAGCCCTAGGTGACCTGGTATGCTGGAGTATCTCCCAGAAATTTGCGTACATATCTGGCCGTCGCGAGTAGTACAGCTTTCTGCATGGTCTTATAAAGGTGTTTGTTTAGACCCAGCTTTTTATGTTTTCGAGGATGTTCTTCGGAATGACTTCAGTAGTAGATATAATAAGAGATATCGTCTGAGTACTTTGCATTCTCCATTGTCTTCATATTTGAATTTCCAGATCTCTGTACTTGGCGATCTTTTCAGTAAATATACTACGTAGATTATTGTTGTTGTTAGGTATCGCCACATCAATTAGTGTTGTTTGTCTTGTTAATTTATTAACTAATACGAGATCTGGTCTATTATGTGCCACTGTTTGGTCTGTGGGCACAGTTTAGCTTGTAGTTGCTATCCTCAAGCCCGGCTTAATACCTATCTCTTGATGAAGGATTTTTCTCACTGCGGCATGCCGTTCCTTGTATTCAGTTGCAGCAAATGCCTGGCAGCCCCCTGTAAATGTTGAATGGTTTCTTGGGTTCGGCATCCATATCGGCATTTGTCGTTCTGGATCTGAGGGGCTTTGAGGATATATTTCAGGTAATTTTAAGTTGGTATAACCTGATCTTGAATGGCCAATAATGAACCTTCTGTTTCAGGGAACATCTTTCCTGATGTCAACCAATAGTTCGACGCCGTATTGTCGACATAGTCTTGGCTGACCTTATTCGGATGTCGCCCGTGCACAGGTTTGCCCATACAGTTGCGCATTTTTTCGTCCTTGGTAAGGTGGTTTATGCGCATTTCTGGTTCCCTCAGTTTAATCGGTGTTGTGTCATCTACTGCGCAAATAGCGCGGTATAGAGTAGATGTATCAGCCTGCATCTGAAAATAAGTCCTTAAATTAGCAATGTGTTTATCTAATTGCTCACCTTTATCCATAAGTCCTCTTCCTCCTAGATTCCGTGGTAATGTCGTTTGTTCTACTGCACTTTTAGGGTGGTGTTTTTGTGCTTTTGTGAGGTGTGTTCGTACTTTTCGCTGAAGATTTTCTATATCCGTTTTTGCCCACTTAATAATACCAAATGAATAGCTAAGCGCGGAACAAGCGTAGGTGTTTAATGCCTTAATCAAATTTTTACTGTTAAGCTGTGAACGAAGCAGCTGTTTTACCCTTCCTATAAACTCAGTAGTTATCTCAGTTTTCATTTGCTTATGGTCGATCTTCCGCGCTTGCTTTACTCCAAGATACTTGTACATATCGTTGTCGCCCATGGTCTCGATGTTCTGGCCATTTTGCATATCGAATCCACCGGGCTGTACCTGTCCTCTGACTATATTCAAAACACGGCACTTGTCTAGGCCGAACTGCATACTAATATCATTAGAGAATGGTTCTACCGTTTTTAGCATCTGTTCTAGGTGTTCTCGAGTGGAATCCATTAATTTCAAATCATCCATATATGTACAACAGATGATTGAGCTTTGCTACCACAGTATTATTGTTAGTGCTAAAACCTGAGTCAGTGGAGTTTAATAGTTGGGAAAGGGGGTTCAAAGCTAAACAGAACCACAATGGACTCAACAAGTCTCCTTGAAACAGGCCCCGGTTGATTGCGATATTTTCCTTTTCGATATTGTTTTCACCAGGTATTTGGAGGTGAATTTTAGTCTTTCAATCTGTCATTATATGCTTTAAAAAGGTCACTATGTTTTCATCGGCTTTGTATATTCTCAATATATCTAAAAGCCATTCTGCGGTACTGAATCAAAGGCCTTTTGTAGTCAATAAAGGCAGTAAAGTGGTTCCTATTTTTGGTGAATGCCTGGTTAGAAATGACTGAGTCGATGATAAGTTGTTCTTTGCAACCCATGGAATCCTTAGCGCACCCTTTCTGTTGAGGCTCTATGATATTGTTTAGAGCACAGTGTTGGTAGATACGCCGGGTTACACAGGATGTGACCAATTTATACAAAGTTGGAAGACAAGTAATTGGGCGGTACTTGGCTGGATCTTGGGTGTTATTTTGATCCTTTGGTATTAAATAAGTGGTTCCCTGAGTTAGAAATGATGGTATTTCCTGCGGATTAGAAATAACATGATTAGTTAATATTGATAAGCACTCATGAATACTCCAAAACTTTTTAAGCCAGAAGTTCTGAACCCCGTCGGTTCCAGGAGATTTCCAGTTATGAAGCTCTTTGATGACATTTGAGACCTCTTCAGTCGTGAATGGTTCGTAGTTAGCAGTAACGTAGTGGTGACAGTTGTGCGTCGTATCTTCTATCCAGCCAGCATTGTTGTTGAAAGCAGCTGGTGTGGAAAGTTGATTTCCCCAAAACTCACGAATTTCTTCTTGGCTTGGGTAAGACTTGTCGACACTTTCTACGGTGAAATTGAGTTTTCGGTAGAACGTCTTCTCGGAATTTTCAAAAAGTGCATTGTCACATTTTCGGTTGTTACTAACTTTGTACCTCCTTAGTCGCCCTAAATAGACGGAAAATTTTTGTTTTATATCCAGACACTGTTGGATTGTGTTATTTTCTGGATCATATCTCGAGTGTCTTGCAGTGCTCCGCATTATTTCTTCAGCTCTCCTAATGACTTTCCTACTCGGTATTCCTCGTAAATATTTCTGGTGCAATTCTGTTATTTCTGGCGCAAGGTGCAATTCTGTTACTAGTTCTTCCGTTATTATTGCCCCGTCGTGTTCTGATCTTAATGCCCATTACATTAGCAATTGCTGTTGCTGCACAGTAGATGAGCATATGCAAATATTTTAATGTGTGAGCTTCTACGACGTAATTGGGTAGGACTTCAATGTTCACAATTTGTAACAGCGCACCTACTTGCTCCTACTTACCTACTTGCACCTACTTGCACTAACTTGCTTCGATTATTATTATAAATATTATTAAAGCACAGATAAAAAGAAATATACACGAACGAAATCTACCTAACCTTCAAAACACAATGTTTTTAAATACAAACAGTTGCTTCACTTCCAGTGTTGACAGTTCGTTATTCTCATTTCCTGAAAGGAGCAGCGTGACGTCACATAGCTTTTCGTGTTGGTTCACATGGATATCTGGCGATCACAACTATAAATGTTCATTGAAAATTAAATATTGCGATTTAAGGCTTAATATTTAAGAATTGGAATATAAATATGGACTTCTAAACTAGCCCCAAAAATTTATCCAGTTTTTGACGTTTCCATCAAATTTCTTAATTTTAATTTTTGGCAAATGAAAATTTTTGACAGCTTTTTCTCTTCTTGCACCTGTTTTTTCTTGATCTTTCAATGATTTTAACTTTTTGATCAAATATTTACATTCTATTCTAAATTTTCCTAGCTCATCAAGAAAGTTTTCTTCATCATTTAATTCCTTGTTTATAGCTTCCATGATGGTTTCTTCTGCAAATAGAATGTCTTTTATATTGCTGTCTAGAAGAAATACTCGCTCTGCTTTATCATCAACTTGTTTCAGGAGTCCTTGTATTGTCTTCTCGCCACTGAGGTTCATCTATTCAATTTTTTTGAAAACTTTTTTCAGCGGTCCCTTTATTGCTTCCCTCTCTAGATGTAGGTTATACATGTTTCTTCAATGAACCAGGGATGCCAATAATGTAATTTTTGTGTTTTATTGTATTATTTTATTAATGGTAGGGGAGCCCAAGCGGGGATTTTTGCAGTTACTCGAGCGCGTCAGATTAGCATATGGGAGATACCTGGTACCCTGCAGATGTACCTCTACCATGTATTGGCTCTTAACACAGGGAGGTTCGTTAAGGGGGGCCCGAAAAAAAATATCTATGGTTAAAAATACTCGAAATTGTAAGATTAAGATAAGGTAAGTTAAGTACATGCAAGAGAGTGTATATTTCAAAAATTTGACGATTTGAGCGGAGCGTAAGGAAATGGGTGAGTCAAAATTTCATAAAAGAAAAGCGAATATCTCGCGAAATGAACGTCAGATCGAAAAACTAAAAAATAAGTCTTCAATATTTTTCAAAAATCTATCGAATGGTACTAAACATGACCCCACACGGAGAGGGGTGGGGGTAAATTTAAAATTTTAAATACAAACCCCGCGATATTTCGCAAAATGAACATCAGATCGAAAAACTGCAAAATGCACTTTCAAAATGTTTTTGAAAAATCTATCGAATGGTACCAAACACGACCTCCCATGGGGGCGGGGTGGGGGTTACTTTAAAATCTTAAATGGGACCCCCAAATTTTTATTGTAGATTTGGATTCTTTACGTAAAAATGAGCAACTTTTATTCGAGACATTTTTTCGAATTATGGATAGATGGCGCTATAATCGGAAAAACGATTGTTGGAAATGGAAAATTAAATTAAAAAATGACAAGCGCCCGCTAAAATGGAAAATTTTACTTAACTTTTTTTGATTTTAGGACCTAATAATCACAACCCAATTGGTCCCCATAACGCTCGAGTGACTGCACATTTAGCATACTTTACTCCCCTACTATAAGAAAATGGAACGTAAATTGTGACCTTTATGATTTTTATTTGACAACTTGAAAGACAATGTAGTAATTGTACACATAAACTATAAAACGACAACACAGTATATCTAGTGTCCCAACAACATTTTATTGGTTAAAGGTTTTATTCTTTTATTCCCATATTAGTTGATGGTCCTTCGAATTATAATTTATTACATTGCTTATTACTAAAGACCGGATAATGTTTTAACTGAAATATGTGCATATTTATGTCTGAAATATGAGTAGAATATGTTGAAAATATTCCCTAAAACTTTAAAATATTTTCCAAATATGTGGAATATTTGAAAAACATTTTAAAGTAACAAGAAAATATGCATTAAAATGTATAAAAGGTTTATTAAATAACGGTAAGTACATCTATTATATTGACAAAATTAACCTAAATATACGAATGTATACCTATCTAGTACCTATTACTATTACTTACGTTTCTACATTTTATTCCTTCTTGTGAAAACAATTCACAAATCAAATGTTTTTCAATATTTTCAATAGTAAAATTATGTCGCCTATCCGTTAGTAGTAATTAAATACAAAATTTGTATGTTGAAAAGCTTCGTTCAACATCAACTGATGTGATTGGTGCAAATTTTAAAACTTTAACAATCTCCGCATTTAAATTGGTATTAACATCAAAAATCGCCACAAAGAATATGGTTTGCTTCCTGTAATAATTTTAGATCACTATTTTTCTGTAAAGTTTCAATAAATTTTTTATTTATTGATTGTCCAATTTTTCCAGAAACTTTCTCAACGTTTTCCTTAAATGTCTGAATTAAATTAAGAGACTCTTTTAGTGGAAGCGATTCAGCTTAAAGATTGAGGATGGTTCATAAACAAATTCATAATTCGATTTAATAAAACAAAGCTCATTGTGCATTGACCTGGTTTCTAAAATTGATTTGCATTTTGAAATCGCACCAATATTATTTGTTTCTTCAAAACTTAAAATTAGTTCTTTTATAGGGATAAAATGTTCCACATAAAAAGAGGCAGCTTTTAACCATGTTCCCCATCTTGTGGATATAGGCTCCGGTGGCAAAGTAGTATTTGGTAATATTTCTTTATATATCTGAATTCTTAAAGGCGATTTTAAAAATATTTTCTTCACGTTGCTAATTAAACTTTTAACTGTATCAAATGAATTTCGAATTTCTTCCGCCACTCTGTTTAAACCATGCGCCAAACACGTCACATGAATTAAATCGGGATATAAAACTTTTAGTTGTAAAGCATCATTTATAAACCTAACCTTTGTTACATGGTTAACTTTGTCAAGCTATTTACAAGCAATCAAATATGATTTACCAGGGGCGCTCTCATTTAAACAACCATATATTTGCCATATAGCGGCCACATGAATCCGTCGTTTCATGTACTATAAAATATATATAATTGTTATTTATAGTTTGCCTAATTTCTTACTCATGTTCACATAAACATCAGTAACACAATTTTTTCTTAAAGTGCTTTCGTCAGGCATAGTATGTTTGCAATATGTTTGCAAAAAGGCTTTAAAAACGGATTTTGTAATTTATTAAGTGGAATATTAGGACAATAGGACAAATAATGGACAACAATACAGTACAAGAAAAGATCAAGAAATGATGAATGATAGTCCACAAAATATAATTACATAACAAACAACATTAAAAGATTGCTGGCTGAATCAACCAACCGCTACTAGTAATCGATTCCAAGCTCTGGAAAATACTCCAGGGTACAACTAGGTCAATGGCTATTTTATAATTTTCAGCGCAAGGTGGGAAGCTTTTGACAAAGCTTCTGGCTGACGTGCCATCTTGTGTTGATTGGATCCGGTATTTTAACTTGTCTTCATTTGGAAGGTCTGCGTCTTCATCGATTTCTCTAAACTGGCCCTAAAAATTTATCCAGTTTTTGGCATTTTCATCAAATTTCTTAATTTTAATTTTTGACAGATGAAATTCTTGATAGGTTTTTCCCTTCTTGCACCTGTTTTTTCTTGATCTTTCAATATTTTTAAATTTTTGATCAAACATTTGCATTCTATTCTAAATTTTCCTAGCCCATCACGAAAGTTTTCTTCATCATTTAATTTCTTGTTTATAGCTTCCATGATGGTTTCTTCTGCAAATAGAATGTCTTTTATGTTGTTGTACAGAAGAAATACTAGAATAAAATAGAATAGAAATATGCCTTATTGTCACTGAAAATTTTTACAATGTTATGGACAAAGCTTACATACAGTCAAAAGAAAAATAATATCAACAACAAATAACAAATAACAGCTACAATTTACTAAAATTAGATAAATCGTCAATATACAGTAAATATCATATAAAACCAAAGACAAAAAAAATTAATTGCAAAATTTATATAAATTGCAAATTGAACATACTTTCAACAAATAAAATACAACATTAGGAATTGAAAGTTAGGGCTACTGCGTATGAAACTCAATTTTCTTAGTTATTCATTAAGAAATTCTTCTATTGAATAATATGGTCTTTTAGATAGATAGGCTTTTGTCATTTTACGGAACTTTGGGAAAGATGTTGCAGATTTAATTTGTAAAGGTAGATGGTTGTAAAGTTTTTTTGCGGGATATAATATAGATTTCTTTACTAACTCAGTGGATGGGATCGGTAAATAAATATCAAAGATTGAATTTCTGGTGGAGTAAATATGATTTGGCCTTGCTGGAAAGACATGAAGGTGTTTACGAATTAAAAAAACCGTTTCTAGAATATATAAAGATGGAAGTGTTAAAATTCCTTGATTTCTGAAGTAACTTCTGCAATGTGTAGATCTTCTAAGGCTAAACAGATATCTTATTGGTCTTTTTTGCAATTTAAAAATAACATCAAATTGAGCAGCTGTACTAGAACCTCAAAAAGGAAGACCATATCGAAGATAAGACTCGAACAAAGAAAAATATGTTATTTTAGAAGATGCTAAATTGAGTTCCCTTGAGACAGATCTTATTGCATAGCAAGCTGAGGCGAGTTTCTTACTTAACGAATCGATATGAAGGGACCATTTGAGGTTCTACTCGCTCTGCTTTATCATCAACTTGTTGCAGGAGTCTTTGTATTGTCTTCTTGTCACTGAGATTTATCTCTTCAATTTCTTTGAAAACTTTTTTCAGCGGTCCTTCTATTGCTTCCCTCTCTAGATTTAAGTTATGCATGTTTCTTCAATGAACCAGGGATGCCAATAATGTAATTTTTGTGTTTTATTGTAGTATTTTATAAAGAAAGGGAAACGTAAATTTTGACTTTAATGATTTTTATTTAACAACTTGAAAAACAATGTAGTAATCGTACAACTAAACTATACATGGTAACCAACAACAACTCAGTATAGCTAGTGTCCCAACAACATATTATTTGTTAATGGTTTTATTGGTAGGGGAGCCCAAGCGGGGATATTGCAGTTACTCGAGCGCGTCAGATTATCATATGGGGAGAAACCTGGTGCCCTGCAGATGTACCTCTACCATATATTAGCTCTTAACACAGGGGAGTTCGTTAAGGGGGCCCGAAAAAAAATCAAAACAGTGTATATTTCAAAAATCTGACGATTTGAGCGGGGCGTAAGCCCGGCCACATATCAAAGAAACATGAAACGTAAATTACGTTTCATGGAAATAAACCACTGCTAAAAAAATATATATCCGGCCATTTATGAGACTCTCCGAAAATAAAAATGTGTCATGAGCATGAATCACACTCGTTTCATTAGTAGGCGGACTTTGAGATGTTTTTAGCAGTGTTTTCTTTTCATGAAACATGTTTTTCGTTTCATGTTTCATGTTTTTTGTTTCATGTTTCTTTGGTGTGCGGCTTGGCTTAGGAAATGGTTGAGTTAAAAAGTTTCACAAAAGAAAAAGCGAATAATTCGCGAAATGAACGTTAGATCGAAAAACTAAAAAATACCTGTTCAATATTTTTCAAAAATCTATCGAATGATACCGAACATGAACCCCCACGGAGAGGGGTGGGGTGTAAATTTAAAATTTTAAATACAAATCCCGCGATATTTCGCAAAATAAACATTAGGTCATAAAAATGCAAAATACACTGAGTCAATATTTTTGGAAAATCTATCGAATGGTACCAAACACGACCCCCCACGGAGGTGGAGTGGGGGTTACTTTAAAATCTTAAATAGGAGTTCCAAATTTTTATTCCAGATTTGGATTCTTTACGTAAAATTTAGCAACTTTTATTCAAAACATTTTTTCAATTTATGGACAGATGGCGCTAATATCCGAAAAAAACGATTGTTGGAAATTGAAAATTAAAATAAAAATGGAAAATCCCTACTAAAATGGAAAACTTTACTAAACTTTTTTTGGTTTTAGGACCTACTCTTCACAACCCAATAGGCCCCCAAAGCGCTCGAGTGACTGCACATTTAGCATACTTCGCTCCCCTACTAACTCTTTTATTCCCATATTAGTGGGTGATCCTTCGAATTATAATTTAAATGGTAGTAAAATTGCCATCCTGATGTATTGTTAATCTTCGTCCAAAATCAAAAACTGTATAAAACATTTTAAAAATCCTCATTGGTTGAAATATTCTTTCCTTATTTCTCAAATTACAATTAAAATTCTTGAGACATAAAAACCGAAACACCTCTCTTATTATTCTGGTTCGTTATTTTATTGGGAAACATCTCGCAAAGTACCAACGAAACATTTTTTCATTAGTTATCCTAATTAAAAACGGCTATTAAATTATACTGTCGCCTTAAGAAGTAACTAATTTGTTCTGAAGAAAATATCAAAGTGAATTTTAGGAGCGGACAGACTTCGAAATGAGATTAAAGGTTTAAAGTAGCGAGTCAACTCTGTTAGTCCGGGACAAAGTTTTCCGCCGGGGAAATTTTAGTTTAGTTTTAATAACAGTTTCAAGGATTAGTAGTTTTATTAAAGTTTCCGTGTGATAAAAAAGTTTCTATTATCTTTACTAGTAAAAAATGAGTTATATACACTGAGCTTGCACGTTTAAGCTAATCTTTGCTGTGCAAAAATGTGATAACTGCACCGCATAGCGGTTAAGATTAGCTAACAGATACGATAAATTCACTAGATATGAAAAGTGTACAAAATACATTTATGGCATGTGCCCTTACTCCATTAGGATTCTTAAACGTAATTTTACGAATAGGGTATGTGAAACTTACCAAAAACATCTATACTACACGAAAATGGGCGTTGTCAATATTTGCAACAAGACTAAAAAATTAAAATACTTACAAATATGTTGTAAATACTTACTTTAGCCAACACTGAATTTAATCCTGTTTCTACCAAAACAACAAAATGGGAGTCAGAATAAATGGGCAACTTACAGAAACTAGAGACAAAGGCAGCAGAGTAAGACTCATTGAACCCTATGCTGTTCAATTTAGTAATGAATGAAATCATGTAAAAAGTTATAGGCCTTGGGCCCGCATATACAATTATTATTTATGACCACACCGTTGAAACTTTTTGTACTTGTTATTTGGGTGGAGTCGGACAAATTTTGAGCTTGGCGCATTATGGTAGTGGGGCGTTTGTCTGTCAAGCGGTGACGAAGTTGTCAATTTTATGCAAGAAAAAAATTTATTACCACATTGGTCATTCTATTTTAATCAATGGATTTTATCATATAAACAACGAAAACAATTTTGTCGGACAAAAATATTGGGGCATATGACGCGTCGGACACGCTAAATATGTCAAATTTATGAAAATAATAAATTTATTACCACATCGATAATTTTAACGGTATCTATCATAAAACCTTTTTACAATAATGTGGTAACCTTGTCGGACAATTTTCACGGGGCATATGCGCAGTCGGACGCGCCGAATATGTCAATTTCCTGAAAATTTTTTATTTATTACCACAGATGTCATTTTTATTTTGTACTGTTCTTTTACATGTGTAACGCATATTGGATCACTTGTCGGACAAAAATAATGGGGCGTTTTGGTACAATTAAAAGAAAAAGTAATTTTTATGCATACAGGGTGTTTGGTAAAGAATGGGCCATAGCTTAACCTCAGGTTCCTGAGGTTAAAATAGGCCGATTTAAGCTAACTTACCTTAGTACAAAGTTTATAATAGCCGAGATACAGGGTGTCAAAATCAAACTTTTTTTTTATTTATTATTGAATATTTCCTGATAGGTATGAGATAACAACATGAAATTTTTTATCTGGGGGTTTCTTGAGTCGAGAAATCTAAATTCCTTACCAAAAATTATGCATTGCCCAGAGGGCGACACATATGCCTTTCAGCACTCATTTATTACGTTCAATTTTTTTATCCCTCACTCTGTATAATTTTGACATTAAAATTTTTATTTTCCTATTAGTTTTACTTAAAAAAGGTATACTTCTTTCATCTTCCTAAACTCAACCGTTTTCGAGATAAACGCATTTTAAATATGCGATACACCATCATTTTTAGCATAATATCATTGTAGTTACACCCAAAAAATAACTTAAAATTTATGAAAATAATAAATTTATTACCACATGGATAATTTTAACGGTATCTACCATAAAACCTTTTTACAATAATGTGGTAACCTTGTCGGACAATTTTCACGGGGCATATGCGCAGTCGGACGCGCCGAAGATGTCAATTTCCTGAAAATTTTTTATTTATTACCACAGATGTTATTTTTATTTTGTACTGTTTTTTTACATGTGTAATGCATATTGGACCCACTTTTCAGACAAAAATAATGGGGCGTTTTGGTACAATTTAAAAAAAATTAATTTTTATACATTTTTGACCTCATATTAAATTACGTATTTTTCGGCTCATATTACCCGTATGCGCGCCAATGGTGAATATTAAATTCTTAACTGTAGTTAAAAAATGTGCAATAACTACCTCTTAAAACCCACCAAATTTCATTTGCATATCTCAACTGGTTTTAAAGCAATAAATAAATCGTCAGTTTGTCAGAAAAACTTCAACACCCCCTATCTCGGAAACGATGCATTTGTGGACATACGTTTTTCTCGTAAAGCAAACTGACTTTGTTTTGTCATGCACAATTACTCCTTATTGACATACTTATTTAAAAACACACTTTGTCTATGAAAAACATGGCTAGTTTTTAAAGTCCTTAACTTTTTTATTATCCAACATAAACGAATGAATGAAAAAACTGAATGTTGAGAAGGAATGAGGCTATAGTTCGGTTTTAATTTTAGTATTTTATAGATGCTAGAATATTCCACGGGGTGATGCGAACTTTGAGAAAAAACACAGTTTGATTCATACACTAGCTTTGCAATAAAAATTATGTGTGTACCGACAATATTACTACAGGGATATTGCTAAAGAATAAGGCGCTAATGTTACGAAAAAATCACTTAAATCGGACAAGAGGTTTATAAAATACAAACCATCAAAAATAACCCATTTTTAAGGTGGTTGATTAATTTTGGTCCAGAGTGTACATATACAGGGTGTTTGGTAAATAATGGGTCATAGCTTAACCTTAGATTCCTGAGGTTAAAATAGGTCGATATAAGCTAACTTACCTTAGTACGAAAGTTGATAATAACCGAAATACAAGGTGATAAAGTTAAACTTTTATTTTATTTATTCTTGAATATTTCCTAACAGGCATGGGATAATAACACGAAATTCGGTAAGCAGGGGTTTTTCGGGACAATAAATCTAAATTTGCCACCAAAAATGATATATTATCCAGAGGGCGCCACATACGCCTGTCAGCGCTCATTTAATAGGATCAATTGTTTTATTTCTCACTATACATACCTTTTGAATCAACACTTTTATTCTCTTAACATTTATACTTAAAAAAGGTTAGTATATTCATCTCGTTAAACTCAACCGTTTTCGAGATAAACGCATTTTAAGTCTGCGAGGCAATATAATTTTTTGCAAAATTGTGATCTGATATTTGCTTACATACTCCTTGAACAACGACAAACATCGTTCTGTAGTTTTTTTTTTCCAATTAAAAAAAATTTCCGACACAAGTATCAGGTTATAAGTAGTTATATTCTAAATCAAAAAATCTAAGTGTCCGACAAAAATATTGGGTCAAATCCAAAGTCGGACAAAAAATTTAATTTTTATTAATAAACTGTCTTTTAAACAATACTGGGTTCGTGCAACCCTTACCTTTAAAACCATTTTTCCGACAACATTAGTAGATTATAAATAATTATATTCTTAATCAAAAAATCAAACTGTCGGACAAAAATATTGGGGCAACTCGACAGTCGGACAAAAAATTTAATTTTTATTAGTAAAGTATACTTTCAAATTATGCTGGGTTCGTGCATCCCTTATCTTTACAACCATTTTTCCGACAAATGTAGTAGGTTACAAGTAATTATATTCTTAAACAAAAAATGTAATTGTCTGACAAAAATGTTGGGGCAAACGAACAGAAAACTTAATTCTTTTAGGCTATCGACGAGGAGGTATTATCAAAAAAAAAATTTAAAACAGTGTTTCTCGGTTACTTTTGAATCGATTTAGCTGAAAATTGGTACACACGCTAAGTAAAGCATTTAAAAGGGTATGACGTAGATCGGAACCCAAAATTTTCTTAAAAAATTTTCCGACAAGGAGGAAAATTTTAGAAAAATTGTGATCTGATAATTTTTGTACATACTCCTTGAACAACGACAAACATCGTTCTGTATTTTTTTCTCGAATTAAAAAAAAAATTTTCAGCACATATATTTTTGCAGGTTATAAGTAGTTATATTCCAAATCAAAAAATGTAAGTGCCCGACCTAAATAGTGGGGCACATCCAAAGTCGGACAAAAAATTTAATTTTTATTAATAAACTATACTTTTAAACTATTCTGGGTTCGTGCATCCCTTATCTTTACAACCATTTTTCCGACAAAAGTAGTAGGATACAAGTAATTATACTCTTAAACAAAAAATTTAATTGTCCGACAAAAATATTGGGGCAAATCCAAAGTCGGATAAAAAATTTAATGTTTATTAATAAACTATAATAAATATTAATAACTATAATAAATGATTTGAGTAAGTCTGTGTTTCATTACTAACTTTAATAAACTATACTTTTAAATCATGCTGGGTTCGTGCATCGCTTATATTTACAACCATTTTTCCGACAAAATAGTAAGTTACAAAGTAGTAAGTTAGTAAGTTTTCTGTTCGTTTGCCCCAAGATTTTTGTCAAACAATTACATTTTTTGTTTAAGAATATAATTACTTGTAACTTACTACCTTTGTCGGAAAAATGGTTGTAAAGATAAGGGATACACGAACCCAGCATAATTTAAAAGTATAGTTTATCAATAAAAATTAAATTTTTTGTCTGACTTTGGATTTGCCCCAATATTTTTGTCGGACACTTAGATTTTTTGATTTGGAATATAACTACTTATAACCTAATACTTGTGTCGGAAATTTTTTTTTATTTCGAGGAAAAAAAACTACATAACGATTCAAGGAGTATGTACGCAAATATCAGATCACAATTTTTCTAAAATTTTCCCTCTTGTCCGAAATTTTTTTGGCAAAATTTTGGGTACAGCTCTACGGCATACCCTTTTAAATGTTTTACTTAGTGTGTGTACCAATTTTCAGCTAAATCGATTCAAAAATAACCAAGAAAAACTGTTTTAAAATATTTTTGGATAATACCTCCTCGTCCATAGCCTAAAAGAATTAAGTTTCCTGTTCGTTTGCCCCAACATTTTTGTCAGACAATTAAATTTTTTGTTTAAGAGTATAATTACTTGTATCCTACTACTTTTGTCGGAAAAATGGTTGTAAAGATAAGGGATGCACGAACCCAGAATAGTTTAAAAGTATAGTTTATTAATAAAAATTAAATTTTTTGTCCGACTTTGGATGTGCCCCACTATTTATGTCGGGCACTTAGATTTTTTGATTTGGAATATAACTACTTATAACCTGATACATGTGCTGACATTTTTTTTAATTCGAGAAAAAAATACAGAACGATGTTTGTCGTTGTTCAAGGAGTATGTACACAAATTATCAGATCACAATTTTTCTAAAATTTTCCCTCTTGTCGGAAAATTTTTTAAGAAAATTTTGGGTTCCGATCTACGTCATACCCTTTTAAATGCTTTACTTAGCGTGTGTACTAATTTTTAGCTAAATCGATTCAAAAGTAACCGAGAAACACTGTTTTAAATTTTTTTTTGATAATACCTCCTCGTCGATAGCCTAAAAGAAATAAGTTTTCTGTTCGTTTGCCCCAACATTTTTGTCAGACAATTACATTTTTTGTTTAAGAATATAATTACTTGTAACCTACTACTTTTGTCGGAAGAATGGTTGTAAAGATAAGGGATGCACGAACCCAGCATAATTTGAAAGTATACTTTACTAATAAAAATTAAATTTTTTGTCCGACTGTCGAGTTGCCCCAATATTTTTGTCCGACACTTTGATTTTTTGATTAAGAATATAATTACTTATAACCTACTAATGTTGTCGGAAAAATGGTTTTAAAGGTAAGGGTTGCACGAACCCAGTATTTTTTAAAAGACAGTCTATTAATAAAAATTAAATTTTTTGTCCGACTTTGGATTTGACCCAATATTTTTGTCGGACACTTAGATTTTTTGATTTGGAATATAACTACTTATAACCTGATACTTGTGTCGGCAATTTTTTTTAATTGACAAAAAAAACTACAGAACGATGTTTGTCGTTGTTCAAGGAGTATGTAAGCAAATATCAGATCACAATTTTTCTAAAATTTTCCCTCTTGTCGGAAAATTTTTTAAGAAAATTTTGGGTACAGCTCTACGTCATACCCTTTTAAATATTTTACTTAGTGTGTGTACCAATTTTGAGCTAAATCCATTCAAAAATAACCGAGATAACTCTTTTAAAATTTTTTGATATTACTTTCTCGTCGATAGCCTAAAAGAATTAAGTTTTCTGTTCGTTTGCCCCAAGATTTTTGTCAAACAATTACATTTTTTGTTTAAGAATATAACTACTTGTAGCTTACTACCTTTGTCGGAAAAATGGTTGTAAAAATAAGGGATACACGAACCCAGCATAATTTAAAAGTATAGTTTATCAATAAAAATTAAATTTTTTGTCTGACTTTGGATTTGCCCCAATATTTTTGTCGGACACTTAGATTTTTTGATTTGGAATATAACTACTTATAACCTGATACATGTGCTGAAAAATTTTTTTTAATTCGAGGAAAAAATACAGAACGATGTTTGTCGTTGTTCAAGGAGTATGTACACAAATTATCAGATCACAATTTTTCTAAAATTTTCCCTCTTGTCGGAAAATTTTTTAAGAAAATTTTGGGTTCCGATCTACGTCATACCCTTTTAAATGCTTTACTTAGCGTGTGTACCAATTTTCAGCTAAATCGATTCAAAAGTAACCAAGAAACACTGTTTTAAATTTTTTTTTTTGATAATACCTCCTCGTTGATAGCCTAAAAGAATTAAGTTTTCTGTTCGTTTGCCCCAACATTTTTGTCAGACAATTACATTTTTTGTTTAAGAATATAATTACTTGTAACCTACTACTTTTGTCGGAAGAATGGTTGTAAAGATAAGGGATGCACGAACCCAGCATAATTTGAAAGTATACTTTACTAATAAAAATTAAATTTTTTGTCCGACTGTCGAGTTGCCCCAATATTTTTGTCCGACACTATGATTTTTTGATTTAGAATATAACTACTTATAACCTGATACTTGTGTCGGAAATTGTTTTTAATTGGAAAAAAAAACTACAGAACGATGTTTGTCGTTGTTCAAGGAGTATTTACGCAAATATCAGATCACAATTTTTCTAAAATTTTCCCTCTTGTCCGAAATTTTTTTGGAAAAATTTTGGGTACAGCTCTACGTCATACCCTTTTAAATGTTTTACTTAGTGTGTGTACCAATATTCAGCTAAATCGATTCAAAAATAACCGAGAAAAACTGTTTTAAAATATTTTTGGATAATACCTCCTCGTCCATAGCCTAAAAGAATTAGGTTTCCTGTTCGTTTGCCCCAACATTTTTGTCAGACAATTACATTTTTTGTTTAAGAGTATAATTACTTGTATCCTACTACTTTTTTCGGAAAAATGGTTGTAAAGATAAGGGATGCACGAACCCAGAATAATTTAAAAGTATAGTTTATTAATAAAAATTAAATTTTTTGTCCGACTTTGGATGTGCCCCACTATTTAATACTAAAAAACTGTAGTAAATTACGCAATACCAATATTTATATAAATCACGACCTATGCTACGAGGATAGACAAGATCAAAAAATTCTTAATACACATCTTAAACTAGCAAGAGAAAAGAAAATTTATGCTAAAATTAGTGGTAAACATTTAATCATAAATAATGAAAAATATTCGGCAAAAGACTTGAAAAATATAGAAAAGAATGAAAATAAAGATGATATTGGATCAGAAAAACCTAAACACAATGCAACAGAAACACCAACAATAATCAATTCTATAAAAAATTTCGAAGACAACCTCTCACAATTTGCCATAACTACACCCAAAAATTCATCACAAAAGAAAATAACTGAAAATCTAACAAAAGAATCAGATATTAATAAAGGTAAATGAAAAAATAAAAAATCAGAAAAGAAAAATATTATAGAACATAACGAATTACTAAGACTGCAAAAAAACAAAAACGAAGATAAACACGAGGAAGAAAAAAAGCCAAAATCAAGACTAAACTCTTTTTCAGGTACCAAAGAAAGAGTTAATACTAGGAAACAAAATAATAAATTCTAAAATTTTGTAAGACAAATATTATTTTTCAGGTTTTCACTATAAATTTTTTTTTTTTTTTTTTAGTTTTTGTTATAGTATGGATCCATACATTCGTGATGTAAACTATATTCCCATAATTACTCATAAACCTAAACATATTGAAGATTTTAATAAATTAACTACAGATTTTTATAAAGATAAATATAATGAAAATTTTACCATTTTACATCAAAATATTAGAAGCCTTAATAAAAATCTAGATGAGCTACGATTAAATATACAACAGATGACACTCGATTTTGACTGTATATGTCTAACAGAAACTTGGATTATTCCTGATATATCTTTATTTCAAATAGATAATTATAATATTTTATATAATCAAGGAAATATAAATCAAAATGATGGTGTCGTTGTATATTTAAAAAAGAATTTAAAATTTACGTGGAAAATTGTAAACATTAGTGTATGTAAAGTATTAGAGATAACTATATTAGGTAAAAATAATAAAAATACAATAATAACAGTGATTTACAGACCACCATCAACAGATGAAGAGCATTTTTGTAGTGATTTAGATAAATATTTAGAGATTACTAAAAATTCAGTTTGTAATTATCATATTTTATTGGGCGATATTAATATTAATATCAAAAACATGACACCAGAATCTTCTGAGTATTTAAGCATATTGAGTGAACATAATTTTCTATCTATAATAAATAAAAATACTAGAGTACAGGGGAATTATGGTAGTTGTATAGACCACATTTTTATAAAAAGTAAGTTTTGTATCAACCATAATGCTTTATCAGCTGTTCTGGATCTCTCTGTGACTGATCATAAAGCAACATTTGTAAGTTTTTCTTTTGAAAAAAATAAAATTGAATACAAAACTAAATTTAGGAAAATAATTAATTATGATGATTTAAAAAAAGATCTTAGTTTTCACAATTGGGATTACTTTTCTAATACTAATAACCCTAATGATTTCTTAAATAATTTTACAGATACACTCATTTCTTTAATCAATAAAAATACAAAAGAAATAAAGAAAAAAAGATGTGAGATTAAGAGGAATATCTGGATGACTGATGGTTTAATAAAATCAGTTAATAAAAAAAATGAACTATACAGAAAATTTATGAACAAGACAGATGACCTAAGATTAAAAAAAGAATATACAATTTACAAAAATAAATTAAATAAACTGATTATTGAGGCAAAAAAGAATTACTTTCATTCAGAAATCACAAAATATAAAAACAGTTCTAAAGGTCTGTGGAACACTATTAAAAAATTAGATAATAATCAAACAAAAAATGAAATTAATTCCATTTTAAATCAAAATAATGAGGTAATCACTGATAGTCAGAATATTTGCAATATTTTTAATGATTATTTTTCTAATGTAGGGTCTGAGCTTGCTAAAAATATTAAAATACCATCTTCACCTAATCCTCCAAAAACTACATGTAATAGTACGTTTTTTCTAAAACCCGTAACAAAATCAGAAGTTCAGTGTATTATTCATTCTTTAAAACCAAAAAAATCTCCTGGCATAGATAACATTTCTGCTGATCTGTTAAAGATAATTTCCCATTATGTTGTTGATCCAATAACTAATTTAATAAATATAATATTTGAACAAGGTACATGTCCTGACAATTTTAAAAAAGCTGTAATTATACCTATATTTAAAAAGGGTGATAAAAAATTAGTGCAAAATTATCGTCCAATATCACTTATTACCAGCCTTGCAAAAATCTTTGAAAAGGCATTAGCCGAACGAGTTAATCAATATCTTAAAAAGTTTAACCTGCTTTCTACAAACCAATTTGGTTTTAAAAAAGGATATTCCACTTCAGATGCTATAACATCTGCTACTGATTATTTATATAAGATGCTGGACACACTGGACAGTGGTTCTCCTACTTTAGCAATATTTTTAGATTTAGCGAAAGCATTTGATACTGTTAGTCATCAACAGTTATTAAGTGCTTTGAGCGATCTTGGAATAAGAGGAATACCATATTTACTATTTCAAAGTTATTTAAAAAATAGATTACAAATTGTCAAAATTAATAACAAACTTAGTACTGAAAGAACCATTGAGTATGGTGTGCCTCAAGGTACTGTTTTAGGCCCTTAATTGTTTTCAATATATATAAATGATCTAGCGGCAATGAAAATAAATGGAAAGATTATTTGTTTTGCTGACGACACAGTTATACTTTACACTAGTAATTCTTGGAATGAACTTAAAACTTTGGCAGAAACAGAAACTGTAAAGGTTCTAGATTGGCTAAGTAGGAAACTACTGACAGTTAATACAGATAAAACTTACTTTATACCATTTTCAATATATAAAAATAATTTACCCGAATTCATGGAATTAAATCTAAACTATAATAAGGCGTACATTAAAATAAATAGGAAAGAATACATAAAATATTTAGGCGTTTATATAGATTGTCACTTGAAATGGGATATACATATTGATATGGTATGTAAAACTCTAAGAATGATACTATACAGATTTAGATATCTCAGCAACATTCTTGATTTATCTTTCTTAAAGATGGTATACTATTCCTTAATAGAATCACGTCTTAGATATGCCATTATAGCATGGGGTGGAACATATTCCTCACATTTGATTAAACTCGAAATACTTCAAAGGAGATTTTTAAAAATAATGTTAAAAAAAACTCGCTTATATTCATCAGAACTTCTTTATCAGCAAGCTGGTGTTTTTAAAATTAGACAATTATATTTATTAAACATAATTTTGCATACATACAAAAATAAACAAATATTGAAATCAATAGATCATAATTACGACACTAGAAGAAAACTTCATGACTATGTAAAAATTATTAGTAATTTTAAATCAATTGGTAAACATAATTTCACATACTATATTCCTAAAATATTTAATTATTTACCCGAAATTTATAAAATATATTTGAGAAAAATAAACTCATTCAACATGATTAAATCCATTTTTAAAAAATTTATTAAGAACACTGGAACTGAATTTTTGAATGCGATCTTTAATTAAATTTATAATATAACTACTAATATATAATATATTTGTTATGCATTATGAGTTGTTATGAGTTATGTATTGTTAATTTTTAATATTTGTTATGCGTTTTTGTATTGTTAATGTTTAATATTTGAATAATGTAATCCCTGAGCACAACCTCTGGTTCTTCAGGGAATTTCTTCTTTTGGTTTATTTACTATTTATTTATATGTGAAAATATTTAACTTAAAATTAATTTGTAATTATGATAGTATTGAATTATTCTATTATAATATTGTTATATATGAGAGCATAATGAGAAGTAAATAAACATTATTATTAATATTATTATTATTATTATTATTATTTATGTCGGGCACTTAGATTTTTTGATTTGGAATATAACTACTTATAACCTGATACATGTGCTGAAAAATTTTTTTTTAATTCGAGAAAAAATACAGAACGATGTTTGTCGTTGTTCAAGGAGTATATACACAAATTATCAGATCACAATTTTTCTAAAATTTTCCCTCTTCTCGGAAAATTTTTTAAGAAAATTTTGGGTTCCGATCTACGTCATACCCTTTTAAATGCTTTACTTAGTGTGTGTACCAATTTTCAGCTAAATCGATTCAAAAGAAACCGAGAAACACTGTTTTAAATTTTTTTTTTGATAATACCTCCTCGTCGATAGCCTAAAAGGATTAAGTTTTCTGTTCGTTTGCCCCAACATTTTTGTCAGACAATTACATTTTTTGTTTAAGAATATAATTACTTGTAACCTACTACTTTTGTCGGAAAAATGGTTGTAAAGATAAGGGATGCACGAACCCAGCATAGTTTGAAAGTATACTTTACTAATAAAAATTAAATTTTTTGTCCGACTGTCGAGTTGCCCCAATATTTTTGTCCGACACTTTGATTTTTTGATTAAGAATATAATTACTTATAACCTACTAATGTTGTCGGAAAAATGGTTGTAAATAAAAAAATTTCAGGAAATTGACATCTTCGGCGCGTCCGACTGCGCATATGCCCCGTGAAAATTGTCCGACAAGGTTACCACATTATTGTAAAAATGTTTTATGGTAGATACCGTTAAAATTATCCATGTGGTAATAAATTTATTATTTTCATAAATTTGACATATTTAGCGTGTCCGACGCGTCATATGCCTCAATATTTTTGTCCGACAAAATTGTTTTCGTTGTTTATATGATAAAATCCATTGATTAAAATAGAATGACCAATGTGGTAATACATTTTTTTCTTGCATAAAATTGACAACTTCGTCACCGCTTGACAGACAAACGCCCCACTACCATAATGCGCCAAGCTCAAAATTTGTCCGACTCCACAAAAATAACAAGTACAAAAAGTTTCAACGGTGTGGTCATAAATAATAATTGTATATGCGGGCCCAAGGCCTATTAACAAAGAAAATGATACAGAATGGGGCATAAAGGAGTAAAAATACTCAGTTAGGCAGACGACGTAATATTGATACTCCAAAATGAAGATAATCCGCAAAGATTAGTGCACTGTTGTAACACAATAACAAAAAAAGCAATGACAATTTTATCTCAAAAAACTAAATCAATAATAATCAGTAAAGAACTAATCAGATGAACAAGTAATGGAAGTAAAATACCTTGGATTTTTTTTTCATCTTTAAAGAGAGGGGTCTGGAATCTTCAAAAGACATCTCAGTCCAGAACTCCGCCTGAATGACCTTAGTGCAGGATTCATTCTTCGTAGCCCCAGCGATAGTTCCTGAGGTACTTTAAAAACGCTCTCTCGTCGCCGAGGCTACGGCGAATGCCTACCTGCTAAACGAGACCCTCCTCTGTCATCCAGCGCTCCGAAAGCGGAATGGCCGCTGCAAGGTCGACATCGCTTCCGAAGCACTTTACCTTCATTTATCCACAGACTGTAAGCAAGGATGCCCTTCCTTTTCCCCGTTTCCCCCTTTCTTTGGTCCCAAAATTGGGTTGTTGTTTGTATGTTTTTTTTTATGACAAACTTACTTTTGTGGTAGCAGTTGCAGCTGAGGCATTTCTGCCATTTCGTTCGTTGCAATCCGTAACTTCACGCCGAGGTTTGTCCTGATTGGGTCAGAGAGAGCAGCATATATGCCCCCTGATGAGAGACTAATAAGTTTCGAAACCGCTAGAGGTGCTTGCTGCACTTTCTGATGGAACTAGAATATAATGCGGATGTAGTTTCTTGTTACAACGAAATTGAAAATGGTTATTCATTTTTGATTGGAGCTAAGAGTTAGGTTGACAAGGTGCTACGTTTTTTCGACTTTGTTTTATGGAATGGAAAGTTGAGTTGTTGGTGTATAGCAGAATTCTGAAAATATTGTGGATACAGCACGTCAGCTCTTATCTCTCTCATAACCTATTCTGTAAACAACAATAGGTTCTGAGACAGTATGAAGTTAGTTACTAAATCTTTTAAGTTACGTACAGTGCACAGTTCCTAAAGGTGCCGGTGGGGAATGGCGTCTATGCCATACCAAAATCAGGTTCATTTTAAATTTTATGTAGGGGAACATTATCTTTCTCATAACTAGACTTAGGCAAATATGCAAATAAAAAAGTATGAAATATGCGCATAAATATGCAGAATTTTATGCAAAAATATACAGTATTTTATGCAAAATATGCATATTTATCTAGAAAATATGCATGTAATAAAAAATATTTACAATATTTTTTTATTTACAAACATACTTACAATATTATAAATACATAACATAATACAATTATTTTAACATATAAATATTATTTTGAATTGTGGTAACAATAGATTATCAAATGATGTTCAAAATTTTCTAATAAAAACTGATGGCTTCTATCTGAATACACATATATGTAAATAGAAAAACTTCTTTCGACATCAAGTGATGTAACTGGGGCATTTTACTGGTTCTAGATTCTAAATTAAGTGGTTCGGAAAATGTCCCAGCTAGTACTTGAACCACTTCAGAAAGAACCTGGTAACCACTATCTTTTTCCATGGTTTATTTAAATTTTTGAAAAATTTCCTTTCCAATAGTACCTTTAACGTTTTGACACAATGACTCAAATTCTAAAAAGACTAAGTTTTCACTCTAATGGCATATAAAACAACATAATGCTATTCTACATCCCACCAGAATGAAAACAATGGGAACCTTCTCTGGTTACACCTCCGAGGCTTCTACAATTTGCAAGCCATACGGATGCTGAGACTAAGGAAGATGAGGGAATTCTACAATTTACAATTCACGTCCCATCTGCTCAGCGCGGTAAAGAGAAAATGGTTATTCATTTTTAGAGGGACTAGAATCCTCAAATTGTTTTAGTGATAACAACTTTAGCATGGTTCTGATTAATATTCGTTCTATAAGGTACAAAACTGATGAATTATTTTTGTTCCTAGAGGAATTAGGATTTCCCCCGGTAGTTGCGGTTACAGAGCACTGGCTTGAAGTCAACGAGCCTTTTTTTGTAGAAAAATACACCACAATTGCTAGGTATGATCGTCCAAGCTCAGCTTACGGAGGCACCCTAATTCTATCTACGAGCAATGATTTTTCTTCGGTAACAAAATATGACTTTCTGCTAAGTGATGCCTTCTTTGAGTTTTCGTTAATTTACAATAAGAATCTTAATCTTTATATTATTTGCATTTATAGATCACCTAACTCTTCCGTGGAACTATTTTTTCAGAACCTGCTAAATTTGTTAGATGACCTGCCCCATAAAAGTAGAAAAATTTTATGCGGGGACTTTAACATTGATTATGCTGCTGCTAGTGCTACACAAATATCCTTGGTCAACATATTTGAATCGTATGGTCTAACAATGCACGTTGATTCTCCTACAAGGATTACAAAAATTTCATCTACCATAATTGATTATACTGTCTCAGATTTTTCACCCCTTGATGTCCACTCTACAATTATTAATGCTGGACTATCTGACCATGAAGCAGTTTATACGAAGTTTAATATCTTGAGCAAACCCTCCTCGAAAACCCGACGTTTAGGCAGGATTTTTTCCACCCGTAACTTTCGTAATTTCCAAAATTTATGCTTAACCTCTGAGTGGCGCTTTCCTGCTATGGACGTGGATAATAATTTCAGTACTTTTTTGGATAAGATTGTCCGTATCTTCAATAAAGCATTTCCTTTAATTGCAATTAAGCCAAAACATCGCAAACCCTGGACTACTAAAGGTATCCGAATATCTTCCAAGAATATGCGTTCTCTTCTCTATATCAGGAAATTTACTACCAACGTTTCTATCACTGAATATATCACCAAGTACAGGGCAACCTATCTTAAACTTATAAAATCAGCTAAAAAATACTACTACCATAACCGTTTGGGAAGCTCAAAAAGTGTTGCAAAAGAAACTTGGTCCATAATAAACGATCTTCGAAATAAAACCCACACTTCTAAAACAATTTCCCTTCCAGACCCTGAAAATCTAAATGAATACTTTGTCAATGTGAGTAAAAATATTACATCAACTATTTTGCCACAACAAGATCCCATTGCTTATCTCCCTAATTCAAGAAAGGTCTCGAATTCATTCTTTATAAAACCAGTCGATAAATCTGAACTGATCCAAACAATCAATAGTATCAAAAGCAAATCCTCCTGTAGTACTGATGGTCTATCGATAAAAATTTTTTCTAATCTCCTAGAAAATGTGTTAGAAGTCCTCATCTCACTAATTAATGATTCCTTTGAGAAAGGTAAATTTCCAGAGTGCCTGAAGACAGCCATCATTATTCCTCTTCATAAGGGTGGTGAAATATCTAATACCTGCAATTATAGACCTATTGCACTACTACCGGTACTCTCCAAAATTATTGAGAGACTCATAAAAGCCCGACTTATGTCCTTTCTAGTTGAAAACAACATTTTATCACAAAATCAGTTCGGCTTTTTAAATAATAAATGCACCACTGATGCCATCTTTTCTGTACTACATGAGGTTTATCAAGCACTGAACAATAATCTTCACACTGCCACCGTTTTTTGTGACTACGCCAAAGCTTTTGATTGTGTAAATCATAACATTTTGATAAGAAAACTAAATTTCTACGGAATTCGAGGTATTTCTTTAGATTGGTTCCAATCTTACTTGGATGATAGGAAACAACTGGTTAGAGCAAATGATACAGACTCTAGTCTCAAAAACATTGTATGTGGGGTACCTCAAGGTTCAGTATTGGGTCCTCTACTTTTCCTTATCTTTATTAATGACATCACTAGTTTAAAAATCGATGGAAAAATCTTTCTTTTTGCTGATGATACCAGTATCACTTGGAGCAACTCAAATATTGCAACTCTTCATGCTGCTATAACTTCTGATCTACTTACAATAAAAACCTGGTCTGACTCTAATTTACTCTCGTTTAACGTAGATAAAACAGTAGCATTTTCTTATAAAGGAGTCCTTCAACCCTTACCTCTTAATAACAGCCAGATCAGTACCGTTGATTCTGTGAAATTTCTTGGTATTTTTTTAGACAGCAACCTTAAATGGTCCCACCATATCGATTTGTTAAGGAAGAAACTATCCTCAGCTTGCTATGCTATAAGATCTGTTTCGAATGAACTCAATTTAGCATCTTCCAAAATAACATATTTTTCTTTGTTCGAGTCACATCTTCGTTATGGTCTTCCTTTTTGGGGTTCTGGTACAGCTGCCCAATTCGATGTTATTTTCAAATTACAAAAAAGAGCAATTAGATATCTGTTTGGCCTCAGAAGAACAACACATTGCAGAAGTTACTTCAAAGATCACAGAATTTTAACCCTTCCATCTTTGTATATTTTAGAAACTGTTTGCTTAATTCGTAAACATCTACATGTCTTTCCACCAAGACCTAATCATGACTACTTCACGAGAAATTCTACGTTTGACGTCTATATGCCGACCCCGTCCTCTGAGTTAGTAAAGAAATCTATATTATACCTATTCCGCAAAAAAACTTTACAATCATCTCCCTCTACAACTTAAATCTGCAGCATCTTTCCCCAAATTCCGTAAACTGACAAAAGCCTACCTATCTGAAAGACCATATTATTCAGTAGAAGATTTTCTTAATCAATAACTAAGAAATTGCAGTACCCTTTGCACAAGTAGAATTTTTATTATCATTTTTTTTTGTCTATATTTGGGTGTCATATGCAGCAGCTTAACTTTTAAACTTATTAATTACTAGGTAGACTATGCACTTGCAATTTACTTAAATTTTGCAATTGACTACTTCTGTTTAACTTCATTATTATTGTTATTATTGTAAATATATTGACGATTTATGTAATTTTAGTAAATTGGATTGTTATTGTTTTGTTGTCTTGACTTTTTATAAGCTTTGTCGATAAAATTGTACAATTTTTCATGACAATAAAGCATATTTCTATTCTATTCTATTCTATTCTATTTTTGACTCAAATTCTTTTAATAAAACTGTACTCTCTAACAATGATAATTTGGAGGACTCTGATTGAGTTATAGTTTTCTGGACAAAACTATAATTTGATTTTATGAATGACAGTTGCTGTTGGAGGATGTTATTTTGGAAGGCTTCTTAGCTTCCAATAAACATTGGAACCTATCTTCCGTTAAAAGGTTAATTATTTTTTTTAAATCAACAAAATGATCAGCATAGAAATTAGCTGCTTCCAACCATGTTCCCCAACGTGTTAAAATGGGTTGCGGTAACAGTGGAACAGCAGGAAGCATATCTCTGTAACATTGTATTCTTACAGGTGATTTCAGGAATACCTTTTTGAAGCTCGCTATTAAACTGTTAAAGTGACATGTATTAAGTTTGGATAAAATATTTTTTAATTTTGTCCTGCGTTCACCATATATGGTGGGATATCAGATAAAATAAGCAATAATTTATCATTAGGCACAGCAGCAGGAAGAAAAAGTTTGCTAATGCTTCTTGTAGAAACCGTGATATTGTTAGAGCGTTGGTTTTTTCCATTTGCTTACAGGAAATTAAATACGATTTTGGAAAGGCTTCATCGCTAAGTACACCAATCAATAAGTGCACAATGTATCTTCCTGACAAGTCAGTGGTCTCGTCCACACATATGTAAAAGTAATTATTACCTATTTCGGCTTTTATGTTGTGGATAACTGAGGAGTATAACAAATTGACATTATTTCTCTTTAGAGTTCGTTCACTGGGAATGTTTTGTTTGCAATATTTTTTTAAAAATATACTAAAGTTTCCATTAGATAATTTTGAAAGCGGTATATTAGAAGATACTAATGCACGACACAAGTCTTCGTTAAAAGTTTCTTGTTCGGTTTGTTTTTTGGAACTTGACTGAAAGCACTTGGACACTGAAGGTTAATATTTTTCACCGGATATGGTTTTTACTTTTTTAGCTAAATATTTCGCGGTTCTGATATGCTGATCTATTTGAAATTTTTTTTTCATATAAAATCTAAAATAGAATATAAATATTCTATAGTTGTACCCATTTTTAAAATCTAAGCTTGTAGAAATAAACTAAAAATGAACCGTTTTTGGATAACAATTAAAATATTTAAATTAAATCACATAAAAATCGGTGTAGTCATCTTGAAAATGTCAAGAAATGACTGTACAAGAAGGAAGCACCCCCAAATATTTACAAGAGGCTCTTGGTCTTTTCCGTTTACATTTAATGAAAAAATACTGTGAGCATAAATTAAAAGCCCTTAATTAATTAAGTCCAATATATGATATGTTTTTGTTTTTAGCAAATTTAAAGCAAACTATGCTACTGTTAGAAAAAAAATGTTAGCGACCTTTCAGTAGACTATTGAATGATTTGAATTTTAAATAGGTATCCTATTTTTTATGGCAAGGGCTTTAAAAAATGCTTGAAAAAAGAAAAAATACATCGATTTATTGCGAATTAGCCTTGTGTCGGTACTTTTCTTAAACATAATCTCCAATTTTAAAATCTTTGTTTGTACCACCGTGTAAATTTTTAAAATAAAATAAATAATAATACGTATGTACTTAAGGTTTTGCCACAATATGAGCAATAAACTTTATCCATATCCATAGATAGCTCTTTGTAAGGTTTTATACAAGTTGAAAAATTGCTTATTTTCGGCATTTTCAAAGCACAATAATTATTCACAATTATAAATACACGTTGTTTACGCCTCCAATTTTACAACAAAAGTGAAACCAAGTGAAACTGACCGTCAAAATAAAAATTTTTACCTAGAGACATAAAGTGGCCAACACAAAACCTTAATTCCAGGAAAAAACGTGACAAAACTATAAGCCGCTGTCTTTTATTAGTTCTATTAGTATAGTTTTATTACTATAGTAAGGATAGCATTTTTCATGCTATCTGTAAGTTTGAATATAAAAATATATAGGTAGTTAACACCAAATTTTCAAATTATATGGACTTTATGCTCACTTTTATAAAAATATGCAAAATTTGACATTTTTGCATTTTTTATGCATTATATACAAAATATGCAATTTGCATATTTGCCTAAGTCTACTCATAACCTATTGTGTAAACAACAATAGGTTCTGAGAAAGATAAATAAAAAAATAGAAATCTTAAATACGATCAAAACAAGAAAATTGAAATGTCTCGGTCATATCGTATGTAGAGGTAGATATAACTTGCTCAAATTCATTACAAAGGGAAAAACTCAAGGAAAAAGAAGCACAGGGAGACGTAGAATGTCGTCAGTACCTGCCTAACCTGAGAGAATAGTACGCTCATTTTCGGAGCAGCCGTCCCTAAAGTCCGAAAGCTCTGATGATTGCTCACCTCTATCTCGGAAATGGCACTTAAAGAAGAAAAATAATATAACAAAAAAGCTGCGCAACATCGAAATTAAAAAGTCACCAAAAACTAGCAAACGTTTACGAAGAGAAGACGACTTACGAGTATTACATTACATTTTCGAGTAGGTATTTTAGGCAATCTGAAAATTTTTCAGATGACTCTTCCATGAAAGCCTAATACAAAAATGGCGGTATGGCTAAAGGGTAGCGCTTATTTTCCCCAAAAATCCGCCCCAAATTTAAAAAAGGGGTAAAAATTGTTATTACAAAAAATATCATTGACGTGACTTTAAAGTAAACTTAAATCTTTAAATATAAAGAAAATAAACACAATAAACAGGCCATGTGATTTGCGAGAGATTTTAACTCTGCAAGATGCTTGCATAGGAGCCCGAGGATTATTTTCAGGGGGTGCATCTGAACTTAAGAAGAGTGCACCGGAATCTGTACATACTATTAACCAGTATAAAATATACAACTATACATGCATAGCTATGTACATTCCTTCCGGACAGGGAGGTGCAATTGTTATTTTGACAGGGTATTTTTTAATATTAAAAATAAATATTATAAAAAAGACAATTTTTTCTGGTGAAATTTTCCAACTGTCATGTGATCAAACAAATTACGCGTGCATGTGTATAAAAAGCGCTATAGGTAAGCAGCAGTGTGAGAAAGAGCGTATACCGATAGGTGGTTGAGTGCTCTATCGCAGCGAGTCCGTTTGCTCGAGCAAAATCACGTGACTTTACGATACCCATGTTGTTGTGCCTCAAAATGTTGGAGTAATTATAATATATTTTAGATTCCTCAGATATCTTTTACATCTTACAGAAAAATTATAGTGAAATTTGTTCACCCCATAAAAATTTTATGGGGGTATTGTTCCCTTAAACCTCCCCAAACTTTTGTGTACGTTCCAATTAAATTATTATTGTGGTACCATTAGTTAAATTCAATGCTTTTAAAACTTTTTTGGCTCTTAGTATTTTTTCGATAAGGCAGTTTTTATCGAGTTGCGGCTTCTTTTTTAATATGTTTACATAAAAATTTTATGGGGGTTTTGCTCTTTAAACCCCCTAAATGTTTGTGTACGTTCCAATTAAACTATTACTGCGATACCATTAGTTAACAGTGTTTTAAAAACTTTTTGCCTCTTTGTATTTTTTTTGATAAGGCACCTTTTATCGAGATGTGACTTCTTTTTTAATATGGTTCAAAATACAGTGATGAGCGCGCTAATAACCGGCAAAATAGCACAAAAGATGGAAAACGTATTAAGTTGTGAGATAAAATGAAATTAAACTAGTCGAGCTGGGAAATTTAGCGATAGTAACCTTTTTATTTACATTATATTTATTGTTTCCCAGCTCTACACGTATCAGAGGAGTATGTCAACTGAAACTGTCACTGTGACAGTGGTATTTGCCAAACTCGTCCGATACGTCTAAAGGTGGGAAACAATCAATATGATGTAAATTAATTGGTTAATATCGCTAAATTTCCCAGCTCGACTAGTTTTATTTCTTTTTATCTCAAAACTTAATATGTTTTCCATCTTTTATGCTATTTTGCCGGTTATTAGCGCGCTCATCACTGTATACACCTAAAAATGTAAATCATAAATAAATTTTCATATTATTACCAAGTCTTCATAATCGTACTTAGCCATAATATACAAATATGTGGTGGATTTGAAAAATATTCAAAATATCTTGATAAAACTCGACTTTTCGAAAAAGTAAAAAGAGGCAAAAAAGTTTTTAAAACATCGTTTTTAACTCATGGTACTACAATAATAATTAAATTGGAACGTAGACAATAGTTTGGGCGGGTTTAAAGAAACAAAACCCCCATAAAATTTTTATGGGATGTCTAAATTTCACTGTAATTTGATTTTTCAGATACTACTGCCATAAGAATGCCACATGTTCATTTTCAATAAAATATCTCTAACAGATTTCGATATATTGGAAAAAATCGATTTTTATTTTGTAACTTCAAAGGGCTGTAACTTTTTTTAAGTTAAGGTAAGGTAAGTTAAGTTCAATCGAACTATTTTTGGTCCCGCAATATGTGACTAAATTTATGACCTGTATTTTTGTTACACCCTGTATAATTAAATTAAATTAATTCTGTGTCCGAACCTTGTACTTCTTCGTCAAACTCTTCATCTATTTAAAATATTCATTTCTTTCTACTTACTCGGACTCCCTTCGAGACTCGGATTTCTCCATATGATTTATAAATAGTTATATATGTTTATTGAATTAATGCAATCTTTTTATTCGTGTGCCTCATCATTTCAGGACAATGGCGATCACCACGGCCCGTTTAATTCGGTCTGCGACGGTTCTGAAGAGCTCTATTTTTGTTTTTACACTCCACTACTTTAAATTTTTCAACCAGGTAGCTCATTTTTCTTTCCTTCATAGTGTTTAATTTTTTTTTCAACTTTCTTACTGTTTCCGTGTTTGTTACGTGTTGTGTGCATGATATTTTTACATTCTTCGATAACACCACATCTTACAAATGGCAAGTCTTCTTTCAGATGCACCCGTGATTGTCCAGGCTTCGACTCCTTATAAAAGAACAGATAATACGTAGCAACTCAATGAATTAATTACTAATTAATTTTTAATTAATTCTAATTACATATTACAACTATCTACAGATCATAAAATATATAGAAGATGAATCTGAGTCTTGAGGGGAGTCTGACGAAGAAGAAGAAAGTGAATATTTTAGCTCAGATGAAGAGTTTAAAGAAGAAGAAATACAAGATTCGGACACAGAATTAATTTAGTTTATATTTTTATACTTTTCCACCTATATATTTATAATAATAAATTTATCGTTTTCTGCGATAGAGGACGCAAACAGCTATCGGTATACGCTCTTTCTCACACTGCTGCTAACCTATAGATCACTTTTCATTCTCATTCACGCCTAATTTGTTTGATCTTCTGGCAGTTAGAAAATTTCACCCAAAAAAACCTGTCTTTTTAGAATATTTATTTTTAATATTAAAAAATACCCTGTCAAAATAAAAATTGCACCCCACTGTCCGGAAAGAAAGTACATAGCTGTGCATGTATAGTTGTGTATTTAATACTGGTTAATAGTATGTACATATTCAAATGAAATCTTCTGAAGTTCAACCCCCTGAAAATAATCATGGGGCGCCCATGCAATCATCTTCAGAGTTAAAATCTCTCGCAAATCGACTGGCCTGTTTATTTTCTTTATATTTGAATATTTAAATTTTCTTTAAAGTCACGTCAATGATATTTATTGTAATAACAATGTTTACCCTTTTTTTAATTTGGGGGGACTTTTGGGGAAAATAACCGCTACCCTCCAGCCAGACCGGCATTTTACCGGTATTAGACTATCATGCAAGAGTTAGATACCTGAGAATTTTTCAGATTGCCTAAAATACCTACTCAAAAATGTCAACAGCTGTCATGCTATTTATAATAAATTAATTTTTCAACCACGTTTGGATTATCTTACAACAGAAATTTGAGCACAATCTGCGCCAAAACTCAATGAAATCCCATTCATGTACAGTAGACTCCTTAGTATCGGTTACCTTTACATTTCACGACACGATATTCAGCAAACTTGCATATTCAAGTAATGAAACTGCGAGCAAGTTGACAGGTTTCTAGATGAGTTCCAAATAACACAATGAAGTGTCTGTTAACATTGAAAATTAGTGTCTTCCATTGCTTTGGTATTGTTATTTCGCCACCTGAGACTCCCGAAGGAGAGGAGATAATTTTAGACTGAATATACCGTATGATGTTTCGTGTTAATTGTTCGTTGTAACTTTAAGCGTTCGACTGTTCTTTTTTTGTTTGATTTAATGTTTTAGACCGGTACTAATTATTTATCTCTTTATGGTACAAACATTTATATGTGCATATAGTTCTAGCTAATAAGATTTAATGCTTAATTTATGAATGCTAAGATTTAATATAAATAGTACGCAGCTTTATAGCCCAGTAAATTAACCTGAAATACGGTTATTTCCTGTAATTTTCAGGAAGTCAGGAATTTTATGAAAATTTGGATTTAGGTCCTACTTAGGTACCCTCCACTTCAAAGTTGGACTTGTGTTTGTTGTTGTTTTTACTTGGGGTAAAAATTTAGTCCGGGAATATATGTATTGGCTAATTCTAAGCAACTTTGGCTCTATAGAATTTTTCAAGTTATACTAATTATAAGAAAAATATTCTTTAGGCGCGACTGTGAAAAGTCTTGAGACTGAATTTTTATAAAAATAGTTACCGCATATTTCTATCTAGAGTCGTTTAGAAGTTATAGGCAGTTAAAATTGGGGAAAATATAAGTGGACATCCGGTATTTAAAATGGGGGTTAAATGAAGAGCAATTGTCCAGAAGTATCGGTGTGGCGTTCATTTTTACAATGATGGCTTTTATTTTTAGCGCTATTGGTTTGAATTTAATTATCTTAATTTAATCCCACCATTTTCAACGCTTTTTCAAGTTGCGTCATTCTTCAACATCTAATATTTTGTTTAAACATTTAAAATAGTTAATTAATAAAGAGGACCCCTCCGGAGCATCAATATGGAGTTTATTCTTACAATGATGGCTTTTAGTTTCATCCATATTTGTTCGAATTTCATTATCTTAATTTAATCCCCCCTTTTCAACTCTATTTACAGTTGCGTCATACTTAATCTTAAAACTTTTCTGTACAAAAAAACTATTTTTAAATAATAAGTATGCTGTTTATTCTTACAGCGATGGCATTTATTTTCATCCCTACTGGTGCGAATTTCATTATCTTAATTTAGTCCCCCCATTTTCAACCCTATTTACAATTGCGTCATTATTCAATTAGTCATTAAGTCATTATCTGAAACAAGGTATAAAATGGTGCGTATTTCCATAACGATGCAACTACCCTGTAGTGGCTCAGCACATAGTTACAGTTCTGTCGCTTTTGTATCATGTGTACGCAGTATTTTAGAAGTTAATTACGCAATAAACAGGAATTGACGAAATTTGCAGTTATGTTATTATTCTTCCGAAACGGCGAGATTATGAGATTATTCTCAAGTATTGGCTGCATTACAGACACTACTGGACACTACTCAGTTTGCGTCCAACGCTCCATATGATTAGGGCACGTTCTTGTCACTAACAGTGACACATTTTGAGTTGGGTCAGTATTGCAGAAATATTTGGATATCTCTAGTCGTACTTGAAAAGCTATTTGGCTATTTTACAAACTTATTTTAAGTTTAATTTTAATTTTGTAATTTTTGTTATTACCACCGTTTTTATAATCCCTTGTTTATTTATTTTATTTATTTATTGAAATATAGATCCACCAGGTATAAACCCATAAAGGTGTACATAAGAAAACTACATACATTGACTGAACACTTGATGACAAAATATAAAATAAAATAAAGAATAACCAAAAATGTTTCTGTTGTGAATACACATACACAATAATAAACAAAGACCTTAATAAAGAAAAATAACATGGCATCAATTCGATAAGCTATTGCGTATTTCGCGTTTAAAGATGTTAAAACTAAGAAAAAAAATGTCCACAGATCTTAAGTTATTGACACTTCTGCACATACTTTTTATCGGACAATAGAAATTATGTTGCGAATTAGGCACCGAAATATGAAAAGTTACACCTGAACGTGACACAGCTCGTGGTACATTAAAGTCTACAAGACTAAGCAAAACATCGCTATTAATTAGGCAATTGACAATTTTGAAGATGAATATTAGGCCGTTTATTTCACGCTGCTTACGCAGTGAATGGAATCCAAACTCAGAAAGGAGTAAATTATAGCTATAGCCTCTAACCGGATATCTGTTATATTTTTTGAGGTAACAATATCTTAAGAATCTTTTTTGAACAGATTCAAGATTAGAGACAAGTTCTGCATGATTAGGATTCCATACCACGCTGCAGTAATTAAGTTTACTACTAACTAGTCCAAAATATAAACTACGCAAAGCTTCCACAGACGTTACATCTCTGCAGCTTCTAATAATATATCCTAAAGATTTGGTTGCTTTAGAGACCACGGTATTAATATGAGTTGAGAATGTTAATTTACTGTCAAATATAACACCAAGATCTTTAAACTCTGAGGTAGAAGACAGTAAAATGTTGTTGACCTTATAATCGAAATGTATGTTATTGATCTTTCGGGTATAGGACATTACTTTACATTTCTTTATATTTAAGGATAGTTGATTATCGAAACACCATTCATTAATGGCAGAGATATCCTGTTGAAGTTTAACGCAGTCGGAAATATGGTTAATTTTGCGAAATATTTTCATATCGTCCGCGTACAACAGTGTTTCAGAGTCTACGATGGAGCAGATATCATTAACAAAAAGGAGAAATAATAAGGGACCCAGATTTGACCCCTGAGGTACTCCAGACGTGGCAACAAAACGAAAAGATCGAAAGCCTTGATATTCTACGAACAAACTCCTATCAGTTAAATATGATTTCAGTAATATTTGAAAGTTATTGGAAATTCCAAACTGATCTAATTTTGTTAGCAATTTATTGTGTGAGACTCGGTCAAATGCTTTACTGAAATCAGTGTATATGACGTCCACCTGTTGTCTTGAATCTAAAGCTGACGAAACATATTCTGTAAATATACAAAGATTTGTTGCCGTACTCCGAGCTTTCACAAAACCATGTTGACTGCTGGTAATCAAACAACGCACATGAGCATACAAGTAATCTGTCAAGATAATTTCGAACAATTTAGAGAATGCTGATATAAGAGCGATAGGTCGATAGTTAGATATATCAGAGTTAGAACCTGATTTAAAAATAGGACAAACTCTTGTATTTTTCCACGCAGCTGGAAATGTTGTTGTCTTAAGAATGAGGTTAAAAATTACAACAAGTGGTTCTATGAATGACTCGACGTGACATTTAAGTATCGAAACAGGAAAATTATCAGGACCGCAGGAAAATTTATTTTTTAATTTCTTTGCACCTTCTATAATATCGTTACTGGTAATTTTACCAGTAACGATACTTTTACCAGTAACGATTTTACTTGTTGTCTGTTTAACGAAAAAAGGTCTTGATGGAATTGTGGCACAACTCAAAACATTTTTTTCAAAACTGGCATTTAAAAGATGAATTAAAAAATAATATCAAAATTATACACACCCTTTGGAGAAGGTAACAACTTAAAAATAATCTTCGTTTAAGAAAAGCATTTTTATGCATTTTCCCTAATAATGAAAACTTTAAACCTATTTTATCTCAAAACATGATCTTTTAACTTGTGCCGCTATTACAGCCCTTGAGCGATGTATCAATAAAAATGTTATTAGATATAAATTATGGGTGGTTGCATCAATGTTTATGAAATATTTTGACTGTTCGATTTCCTTCGCCAAATTTTGAATTAACACATTTTATAAAACCTAGGGAAAAATTGAAGCGCTTATTGTATAAAGGGTATTTATAAGTCCACAATACTTAGTTTTGAGAAAAACGACAAAAACTATTTACTTTAGAAACTTGATGAGAAGTTTGATCAAATTTTGTTCTACAGATGAAATGTAGAAGGAGACTAGTAGAGTGACATGTGATACAGCAAACTTAGCTTTGAAAACGATTAAGGTCAAAAATTCGTTTTTAAAGGCTGGGACTTGATTACTTTATACAATCAATGAATAAAATACGAAATACAAATGCTGCTTCTCTACAGTTAAATTATTAATTTATTTATAAAAAAGGCTTATTATTACAAAACAAGGCCTAAAATACATGGTAAGACTAACTAACGTAAGCAAGCCGAAGTAAAAAAATAAACTACAAAGTGCCACAAACGATGGTGGCGCCACAATAATTATTGTATAAAGGTAATCAGTCCCGGACTAGTTCCCTTTATACGCTCAACAAACATTTTATCGTGCGATATTTCGCGTACGGTGAGAGATACAAATTTCCTTTTACTCCACTTTAATTTCGTACGGAAGTTGACTTATTCCCTTTATACAATAAGCGACTCAATTGTAACATTGATGAGTGTAAATCATACTAATAACTCTTTTTCTTACAGGTGCTGCCAGGAATGCGCAAAGACTGAGGGTGAACCTTGTGGGGGAGATTTAGGTTTTAGTGGAACCTGTGAGCCTGGATTATCATGTCAACAGCCCGGACCTTCGCCAAGTGAAGGAACGTGCAGACCAATCATTTTTGACAACCACGAGGATACGTGAAATAGGATTCGCCGTCTTTTAGTTTCTTGTAAGTATCTACACAGTCTATTTACAGTATATACAGTCTATTTAGACAGTAAAAACCTGCAGTGCATATGAGTTACAATAACAATAAAAACTTTTGTTTTTAAGTATTTTAGTATACAGGGCGTCCCATAATTAATTGGACATTTTAGCTAATGGGTGATATTTGACATCAAAATAACGCGTTAGAACTCAAATTTCTTTTGCAAAATGGCGCTAGTTTTCGCACTGCAGGGTGATTCATTAATATTTTTTTCTCTTCTTTTTTCAACCACATTATACCGTAGAAGTTAAAAATGATCTAGATTAAATTTATCCTCACTGGTGGATTGCTAGAGGTAGTGTATACCGATGGACAGCACCTAGTCTCGAACTAAATCCCCTAGACGTTTACTTTTGGGGCTATCTAAAGTCACTTGTTTATAAACAAAAATAAACAACCGTCAAGAATTATGGCAAAATATTTAGTAGGGATAGCCACAGCGCATCACCTAGGAAAAATATTCTGAATCTGATTTTTTGCACAATATTACCCAAAAAGGGCCCCTTTTAACAAATTTGCATGTTGCCAGGTCCAGAAGTGGGTCGAACATTTTTTAAATGTTTTTTTTTTCCTAAAATAATTTTTTTTACATCGACCAAAGCTTTTTGTGTTTTTTGGATCATTCCAAACAGAAGAGGTCTTTAGTGACTTTTCTATAAAGTTAATAGTTTTTGACATATAAGCGATTAAAAGTTTAAAAATTGCGAGATCGGCCATTTTTAACCCTCAAAAACTATGTGAAAAACTGAAAATTTCAATGTTGCTAAAGTAGGTAGATATTATTTAAATATCTATTGATGACATCCCGAAGAGTCTTTCGCCATACAATATCGAACAGCCCTTTGATTTTTAATTGATAATCAAGCGACCTCTACACCATTTTTAACCGTTGCATGTATACTACATTGTATGTAATACGCGTAAATATATGTGCGGAAAAATATTCTGATTCAATGTTTTTCCACTACCTTGCTTGAAAAGGTTCCCTGTTAAAAAATTTGCATGTTTCCAGGGTCAAAAATTTTTTTATACTTAAACTGTTTTACGATTACGTAAACCCATATGCAACGGTTGAAAGTAGTGTCGCGTCCGCTTGGTTAGCAATTAAAAAACAAAGGGGTTTTCGATACTGTATTGCTAGAAGCTGTTAAGAAGTTCATCAATAGATATTCATAGACTACCTGCTTACCTTGATAACATTGAAATTTTCGGTTTTTCATATAGTTTTTAAGAGTTAAAAATGGCCGATTTTGCACGTTTTAAATTATCAATCGCTTATAACGCGAAAACTATCACATTTAAAGAAAAGTCACTTCAGATCTTTTCTATTTGAATTATTCAAAATACCTCAAAAACTTTGTCCGATGCAAAAAAAAATTAGTTTACAGGAAAACAAAAAAAAAAACGTTTAAAAATATTTTTGGCTGCTTTTTGATCCTGGCAACATGCAAATTTGTTAAAAGGTGACCTTTCAAGCAAGATAAGGTGAAAAGTAATTTTGTCTACTCTATATCATATTATTATGTTTAAGTTTTTAATTTGTGAAAACTGTCATTATAGATAGCAGTGCGTGAAGTGATTAAAGTGTGCGTGAAGTAACAATGTGTTTTAAATGGGCCCTAGTTTTTCGCACTGTTTTTGACACACTTTCATATAATCAAATATCCTTTCGCGGTGCCATGGTGATGACATAATAAGCAATAAATTACGACAAAAGTTTTGACAGTTTTGTGGTTTGAAATAAGTTAGAATTTTTAAATGTCAAAGTTCTAAAAATTGTAGAATAGGAATAAATTCAAGTGACGAACAGTTACAGTTTTTTTATTTGTTCATCATAGATAAAATAATATTGTAAGAAACTGTGCGTGAAGTATTTTTTGCGAACTTACGCGATGTATAGCACTCGCTCCCTCAATTGTCGCTCGTGCTCTAAACGTCGCGTGCGTTCGCAAAAAGCATACTTCACGAACTGTTTCATAAATAACTACAATCAGAATATTTTTACGCACAGATATTTACGCATATTACATATTATACATACAACGGTTGAAATTAGTGTCGCGCCCGCTTGATTAGCAATTAAAAAACAAAGGGGTTTTCGATATTGTGTTGCAAAAAACTCTTCGGCATTTTATCAAACGATGTTGAAAGAATATCTACTGACCTTGGCAACATTGAAATTTTCAGTTTTTCACATAGTTTTTAAGGGTTACAAATGGCCGATTTCGCAATTTTTAAATTTTTAATCGCTTATTTAATATGTCAAAAACTATCAACTTTAGAGAAAAGTCACTACAGACCTTTTCTGTTTGGAATGATCCAAAAAACCTAAAAAAAAATTTTTCGATGCAAAAAAAATAATTTTACGAAAAAAAAAAACAAAAAAAAAACGTTTAAAAAATTTTTGACCCACTTTTGGACCTGGCAACATGCAAATTTGTTAAAAGCGGGGGGACCTTTTTGAGTAAGATTGTGCAAAAACTCCAAATCAGAATATTTTTCCTAGCGGATGCGCAGTGGCTTTCTAGACTATTATTGTAGAGGGAGTTAACGTTACTAGGCCCCAAAGAAACTCATTTCCTATTTAAGACAGAACTTGCTCAAAAGATTTAGATTATGGTATTCTATTAAATGGTGAATATTTTGAACACTTTGTTCTGGACATATATTATTGAACATATTGACTTTATTCTGTTTTCGTTTCGTTTTGAATTATTTATTTTGTAAATTTTTTTTCATTTAATTTCTCAATTTTTTTAACTTTGTTAATTTGAAAAAAAATATTTAATAAAAATATTTGTTTCAATCATATATGCATTTTATTTTGCAAAAAATTATATACCTACTACTTACATTTAACATTCACTGGTACTTAATACCTTTTAAATAATGTTTGAATTTACATTGTACAAGTTTTTGTACAATTTTTTTCATTCTATGCACGTCTCTAAAAAATGCGATTATTTCCAAAACGGTGTACTTTTTTAATTAAAAAGACTAGACTTTTATGTAGTATTAAATGGTATTTTATGTCTTTTTCCGAGAATGTGCACACAGGGCGGACAAAAAAATTATGGTCATATTAATGAACCTATGTTATAGTAGGTGGCGCCACCTGGTGTCAATTATTAAACTAATAACCTTTTTCTATTATACATACTAAATAATGGCAAGTACCAAATTTCACTTAAATTAGTTGAAAATTTTTTCAATAATATCCTTAAAAGGAACAGAAAAAAATATTAGTGAATCACTTTGTAGAACGAAAACTAGCAGCATTTTGCTAAAACAATTTCAACCCAAACACTTTATTTTGATGTCAACTATCACTTATTAGGTAATGTCCAATTAATTAAGGAACACCCTGTATATATGATGTTCACAATCGTCTTCAAAAAAGATAACTAAATATTCTCAGTAGTAATTGCATGAGAGCTCTAAAATTATCGATTTGTTTCCCGAGTGACACTTTGACAGTTTTAATTTCACGACCCGAAGGGGAGTGAAATTATGTCAAAGTGGCACGAAGGCCACAAGTCGATAATAATTTTAGAGATCTACTGTAATTTGCTGCAATTATTTCATGAATAAAACTGTTCAAAACCAAAATTTTATTGTAATTTATTTATGTAAGTACAAATTAGTACAATTAAATACACAGTTGTTATAAATATTTGACGGTTGAAAGTCATCACATTTAAAAAATTTTAAAACAATAATTGTCATTAATGTCACTAAATGTATATTTTCGTAGCAATGAAGGGCATCTGACGTAATATACTTGACGACGGGATATTACCAGAAATTATCACTTTAATTTTTATTTCTGTAGTAATTTTTATTTCTTGGTCAGAATCTCCTATTAATGAAATAATTAGTAGTAATTGCAAGAGAGCTCTAAAATTATCGATTTTTTCCCGTGTGACACTTTGGCAGTTTTATTTCAGGTGTCAAATATGTCAAAGTGTCACGAAGGCAACAAGTCGATAATAATTTTAGAGATCGAGTGTAATTCATTGAGATTATTTCATGAATAAAACTGTCTTTTTATATCATTTTAACTAATATCTTATTGATATCTTCATCTGAATATTTGCTAAACCTGTTTCTTGATGTTCTCTGTGATGAGTTGTAAAACAATAATTGTCATTATTGTCACTAAATGTTCATTTTTGCGTAGTAACGAAGGGCATCTGACCTAATGCTTGACGACGGAATATTATCAAAAATTATCGGGTATAATATCACAAGAGTGAGAATAAATTGAAAATAATGCGACAGTTTTTGAAAATTTGTTGTCTGGCAATAGACACGAGAGTCCGCAGGGCTCGAGTGGCTATTGCCCAATGACAACAAATTTGATTAAAAATGAAGCATTATTTTCTTATTTCTTCTTACTGTCGTGTGATATTCGTAAGATTATTTTTTAATCCGTATATTATGGATATTTCCTTAAATGTGACAGTTGTCAATACTAGGAAACTGGTTGCCATTAAACAGAAACAATCTACTTAAAAAAATTCTATCGGTAATTTTCTACAGTAGATAATTCCAAATACTATTGACTGTAATACATCCAACTCCCACAGAAATCTGAAAGCACGTTGCCACTAGCGCCACTGTCGGCTTGCGGTGAGACTACGTTGTGACAACGTAAAATTTGACGTAAACATTCAAATTTAATTTTATAAATTTTTCAATAACGAGCTAATTTTGAAGAATTAAATTAAAATAAAAATAGTTCAAACACTTATACAAAAACAATAATAAAACAATTTTATATATGTAAGGTTAGATTGCTCCGGTTATCACGGCGGACCACTAGATGGCGCTATTTTTTTGCTTCCTCAAATGTAATGGGAAATGTCAAGAGTTGTATGTATTACAGTCAATAGTAGTTGATAATTCTCAGTATAATTTTAATCTGATTAGACAGAATTAAACACGTGATCAAATATCTTACTATTCGATTAGAAGTTAAAATCATTAAAAAATAATCGGGGGCAATTACACAAGTGCATCAAAATTATCGATAATTTTGCTTAAAAGCGTATTGCATAAAAACTACTAGAGTTCATTTTCATATTTTGGCGATTTCCTCCTTCGGAGTCGGGCTCTTTCGCCAAAATGTGAAAATGAACGAGAGTAGTTTTTAAAAGGCAATACAGTTGAGAGCTAAATTATTGGATTATTTTGATGCACGAGTGTAATTTAGGGAGACAATTACTCGCTAGGAAATTGACGCCAAAATGTTTGTTATTAATTGTATTTTTTGGCTAAGTTTTATTAATAGCTTTTTTAATTGACTCTACAGATTAATTGCCAAAACGAGATATTTTTATAGAAAAATGTTTGCAAATATATGAAATGCCAAACTGACATATACATTGATGACAACCACATACTAACAACAGTTTTGTTTATTTAATATTATTAAATAAACAAAACTGTTGTTAGTATGTGGTTGTCAAATTCAACGACTAAAAACAAGACAGTGCGATTTTCGATTTCTACTCGATTTTCGAGAGCTCTAAAATTATCGATTTGTTTTCCGACTGACACTTTGACTGTTTTAATTTTACGACATGAAGGGGAGTGAAATTATATCAAAGTGGCACGAGGGCAATAAGTCGATAATAATTTTAGAGACATTAGTCACTGATATTATTTCATCAATAAAACTGTCTTTTTAAATAATTTTAGCTAATATTTTATTGACATCTTAACCTGAATATTTGCTACACGTGTTTTTTGGTGTTCTCTGTGACAAGTTGTAAATCATTAATTGTCGCTAATGTCGCTCAATGTTCATTTTTGCCTAGTAACGAAGGGCATCTGACGTAATGCTTGACGACGGGATATTATCAGTAGTAATTGCACAAGAGCTCTAAAATTATTAAATTTTTCCCGAGTGACACTTTGACAGTTTTAATTTCACGAGCCGAAGTCGAGTGAAATTATGTCAAAATGTCACGAGGGCAAAAATTATATATTAATTTTAGAGATCGAGTGCAATTTGTTGCGATTATTTCATGAAAAAACTGTTCAAAACCAAAATTTGATTGTAATTTATTTATGTAAGTACAAAATTAGTACAATTAAATACACAGTTGTTATAAATATTTTACGGTTGAATGTCATCACTTTTATAATTTTTAGAACATTAATAATTGTCATTAATGTCACTGAATGTATTTTTTCATAGCAACGAAGGGCATCTGACGTAATATACTTGACGACGGGGAATTATCAAAAATTATCAGTCTAATTTAGATTTCTGTAGCTTTCTATTGGTCAGAATCTCCTATGAATGAAATAATCAAAAATTACCATTTTAGTTTTTATTTCTGTAGCCTTATATTGGTCAGAATCTCCTGTAGATGAAATAATCGCTGTAATCAAGCCATAATTGTCGAGTAGATAAATGGGCGAGTGTGAAAATGAAATAATCTAACTCATTTTTTGTCGACTTAAAATAATTCACATTCTACAAAATTACATTTAAGGGAGCTAGAGCTGTTTTAACCCGGGAGCTGTCGCGCCGTTAGAATAAATCTAATATTTTTTCCTTTTTCGTGATAAACTCGATGAAAAATTTTGCAACATAATAACTTTCCTGTGGTAAGTGCTTCAAGGAAGGGCGTAGTAATGCGTAGGTTTATTTTTTTTTTTCATCTTCTTTTTTTTTGGAATTTTTGGCTTTGGTGGGAATTAATTAGCTTTAATAATTGTTAGCAATAATATTTCTGACATAACAAGTAAATCAAAATACTGTACAGAGTGGGCCAAATAAAAGGAGCCACCCCGATATTTGGCAGCATTTATTAGATTTTAAGAAAATAAAAAAACAGGTTAATTTTTGGTCTAAGTGGTACACATTTTTACGATACAAACATCTTCATTTGTCAACTACCTCCCTTCCACTTCCCCTACCCCTATTTTTTAATAGGGAATAGGGGTCGTGTGCTAGCTCATTTGAAAGGTTATTCAATCTTCTATTCAGTAATATCAATATCGACTTAAAAATGTGTACAGGGTGTCCAAGAAAAATTATTTTGAATTAAATTAATTGACACAAAAAGAAGAAAGTATGTAATTTATTTAACTCAGAACACATTCTACTGCTGACAGAAAACAGAAAAAATTTTTTTGATAAATCGACACTGCTTTTTGCTTAATTTTAATGTTCAAGCTTCCGCCCATCTGCCTCTTGGTAGGTTGAATATTGAATTTAAGCAAAAAACAGTGTTTATTTATCAAATAAATATTTTTTTCGGTTTTTTATCAGCAGTAGAATGTATTCTGAGTTAAATAAATTACATACATTCTTCTTTTTGTGTCAATTAATTTAATTTAAAATAATTTTTCTTGGACACCTTGTATAAAATTTTATGTCAATATTGATATTACTGAATAGAGGATTGAATAACCTTTCAAATGAGCTAGCACACGACCCCTATTCCCTATTTAAAAATAAGGGGTGGGGGAAGTGGAAGGGAGGGAGTTGACAAATGACAGATGTTTGTACCGTAAAAATGTGTCGCCCTTAAATCAAAAATTGACCTGTTTTTTTATTTTCTTAAAATCTAATAAATACTGCCATATATCTGGGTGGCTCCTTTTATTTGGTCCACTCTGTATACTAAAAATATGTTGTAAATTCGTATTTAAATTCATTTTGTTAGATAAAATCTAACGCGCGACGGATTACGTGACAGAAAAGGGCGCAACTGTTCCCGGGGGCATCTAAACATTCCGTATATGTATTTGGAACCTAGAAGTTTTCTATTGGTTCGTTGCAGCACGCGGTCATATTTTAACCAATAGGCGGCGAGGTCCCACACGCATATACGGAATGTTATTCGGTTCCAAATTCATATACGGAATGTTAAATATTCGTACACCGAAAAAGATAAGTTTTTATTAGAGTCTGTTAAACGGAGATTAATTTTAAAATACTTGTTACTGTATTATTAAATAAAAATAAAAGAATTATAGTATTTGAAATATTATTTGGTGCGAAATTCATATACGGTATGTTAAATATTCGTAGAACAAAAAGACGATTTTTATTAAATCCAATTAGAATGAGACTGGTTTTTAATAGTATATTATGCAACGAGCATTTAATGATGGTCATTATGAAGCGAGCATAAGGGATACGAAACGAGTTTCGTATAGAATACGATCTTCATAATGATAATTAAATGCAAGTTGTTTACACGATTTTTTTATGGTCATTCACAACAAAATATATTCAAATTTATTGATTTTGTAACGTAAATAAATTAAGTAGTTTGTCAGTCTGACAGTTTGTTTACATATTGAGAACTGTCAAAGAGTATGTATTTGATTCGCCATTGGTTACTGCGCGTGTGCCACCTTTATCTCGAGTGTCATATCGCGATTCTATTGGTTAAAAATCTGTATCCTAATGAAAATATGTATCATAATGAAGTTCATTATGATACAGGTAGTGACATCATAATTGATATATTATAGTATGAGAATAGAAAAATTATTGTTAATGTATTATTAAAGATCCACAAGAAAAAAGGTTTTCCTGTAGTTGGCTGTATACCATATAATACAAAAAAACGAATAAAGTCCTTTATAAAAAGTCTATATTTAAAATCCCTAAAAAGGGCTACATCACAGAACTAGTTTTAGATTGATTGACCAATCATCATCAGTGCTTTCCAAAAATGAATATAACCTGATAAAATAATGCAAAGGTTTTAAAATTTTTACTACGTTTAAAAAAAGTCGTAGGTTATACCTACTCACGTGTCCTTACCATGCTAACCACCAAAATATAATATTACAAATTTTATTTACATATATTACATAATTACAAATATTTTGGTGGTTAGCATGTAAGATCACGTGAGTATAACGCAGCGTTTCTCAACGTTTTACCATTTGCGACCCAATTTTCCATAATTATTTTCACCGCCCCCCCCCCCTGGTAAAATAACAATATATTTATGCAATAATAATGTACCTTGAGTATTTTGACAAAAAAACAGTATGATATTTTCTGCACTGAAAACCAAAGCGTTCCGTATACTATTACCGTTTTCAACATCCTACCTTTGCGAAACAGGATTTTCAGCGATGGCTGCTTTGAAAACCAAATATAGATCACAGCTAAATATAGAAAAAGAACTGATCGCGTCTATTTCTTATATTTCACCCTATTTCGATAAACTTTGCTCTGCAAAACAGGCCCAAGGAAGTCTATAATTTACATTAAACTTGTTGATAATGAATTTAGTATTCCGTGCTCTTTATAACTATAGCTCCTTATCGGTGTTCATGTGTATTTTATTTTTCATTTTGTCAGAATTTTGTTTTGATTTGAATTTAGTAATTTAGTCAATATTATTTATAATATTTTCAATATAATATTAGTTAATATTGTTGGTGTTTTTTCTTTGATATGCTCACGGCCCCCAATTACTAAACGCGACCCACAGGTTGAGAATCACTGGTATAACGTACAACTTTTTTTAACCGTAGTCAAAATTTTAAAACCTTTGCACCATTTTATTAGGTTATATTCATTTTAGGAAAGCACTGATGATGATTCGTCAACCAATCCAAAACTAGTTCTGTGATGTAGCCCTTTTTAGGGATTTTAAATATAGACCTTTTATAAAGGACTTTATTAGTTTTTTTGTATTATATGGTATACAGCCAACTACAGGAAAACCTTTTTCCTTATGGATCTTTAATAATACATTAACAATAATTTTTCTATTCTCATACTATAATATATCAATTATGATGTCACTACCTGTATCATAATGAACTTCATTATGATACAGATTTTCAATATGATACAGATTTTTAACCAATAGAATCGCGATATGACATTCGCGATAAAGGTGGCACACGCGCAGTAACCAATGGCGAGTCAAATATATACGCCTTGACAGTTCTCAATATGTAAACAAACTGTCAGACTGACAAACCATAGAGGTATATATTAACATAGAGGGAGCCTACCTTCCGCGCTTCCTGACGACAAGATCTCAGGGGACTGGTTTGCTGCATCTCCTTCTAACACATTGTATCGAGAATCTATAATGACATTCAGTGTGAATATAGGCACGGAAGAGGAGGACAACTGTAGCAGCTTTACTATGCGTAAGAGTGAAACAGCACTAATCCAAATAAAAAAGATGGTGTCGTCACTTCGCTCTGAATGACACTCTCTCTATGCTAATATTTAACTCTATGTGACAAACTACTTAATTTGTTTACGTTACAAAATTAATAAAGTTGAATATATTTTTTTTGTGAACGATCATAGAAAAAATCGTGTATGCAACTTGCATTTAATTATCATTATGAAGCTCGTACTCTATACGAAACTCGCCACTAGGCGGCTCGTTTTGTATCCCTTATACCCGCTTCATAATGACCATCATTAAATGCTCGTTGTATAATATACTCTTAAGAACCAGTCTCATTTTAACTGGCTTTAATAAAAATCGTCTTTTTGTTCTACGAATATTTAACATACCGTATATGAATTTCGCACGAAAGAACATTCCAAATACTATAACTGTTTTATTTTTATTTAATAATACACTAACAAAAATTTTAAAATTAATCTCCTTTTAACAGACTCTAATAAAAACTTAACTTTTTCGGTGTACGAATATTTAACATTCCGTATATGAATTTGGAACCGAATAACATTCCGTATATGCGTTTGGGACCTCGCCGCCTATTGGTTAAAATATGACCGCGTGCTGCTACGAACCAATAGAAAACTCCTAGGTTCCAAATACATATACGGAATGTTTAGATGCTTCCTGGGGATGCCGCCTTAACAGTGGTTTAATGAAATTTGTTTAATCTAATTATTCAAGACGGTTTTCTTTTAAGTGATAGCATTCTGTATATTTATTAAGTGAAATGTACCAATCGTTTAGCGTGAATACGGATTTTTAATTGCAGCCATAAGCGGCTCGTTTAAGTAGGGCATTGGAAATTTTTATTCATAAATTTTTGGTCTCAAAATTTCATCATGTTACCATAACACGTAACAAATTCATCCTCTGTAGAATCATGAGAGTTAAAAATTTTGGTTACAACGCGATAGGAAATGGTATTCAGGTAAACCCATTAAAAATATGTTTCACTCAGTATTTTCTTTCTTTCTCAGTATTATTTAAATATTTTTTTTATCTTAGCGCAGTTCTTTTGGAACTGTTGAACATATCCTTTCAGACCTCTATTATTTATAAATTTTTAGTTGTACCTAATTCAATTTCGTTTTTTTACTGATAATTGCTTCTCATTTTAATCAAAGCAGTAAAAATAAAATTATAAAAATATTATATTCTACATATTTAAAGTTACAATTTGATAATTTTTGCCATTTACTTCTACATATTAGGGTGGATCGAAAAACGTGTTTTTTCTGTTATACAATTCTAATAGTGCGGAAAACTTGCGCATAGACGTCATTATAAAGGGAAAAACAAAATAAAAAAAAAAATTTCAAAATTTGAAATCGCGCAGAAGGCCTAAAGTTACAAATAAAATCAAAATATCGGTAATTTTCAAAAACAGGCAAAAATTACAAAAAAAAACTGTTTGCGTTCTAATAGTGAAAAAAGTGTTAATAAGAGTGTCCTTAATGCATACAAAAGATAATTATACCCATTCCCGTTTAACTGAATTCGTGCAAAAAGCATAAAGTTGCAGGTTGTTTCGTAAAATAACGATATTTCATTATTTTCGACGATTTTTAAACATGTACCAAAACCATACAAGTTGTATTTTTAATTTGTAATAGTGTAAAAACTATTCAAAATAGTTTTCCTAATCAATAAAAAATACTTTCGGACCTGTTATTCTTTAACTGTATTCGCGCAATAGGTCTAAAGTGTAGTATACGTAAGTTGTACAGTCCCGTAAAAACGCGGTTTTCCATATCTGATGAGTGTTTTTTAACACATTAAGGTTTGTAATAAGACTATGACAAGTGATTTACAAACAAATTTATTAGCCAACACATCATATTGCAGCTCTCAGCTCATTTAAACATTTAATCTGTGCTGAAATGACCCAGGACTCACGACGAGGACGTGGCTGCAAGGCGAGTCCCACCCCCACCCTACCCAACCAACCAACCGGGGTGAATGTTATTTACAATATTTACAGTAATTATTTACTCTGTACTTTGTACTATGTATGTATTTGTTGTAGGCAAAAGGTTATTTACATAGAAGCCCCTTTAAATTCTGACTTTGAATTAAATGTGGGCATCAGCTGCCTTGATTTTAAAGTAGCTCGAATATAACCATCTCGATTTTCATGCCCGCACAATTTTTCTGCTGCCCCTGTAACCAGTTTTACACCCCTCTCAACTGACTGGCTGTGGCATGGGAATTTGAGGTATTTAAACTCTGGTAAAGTTTTGTCTTTCAATAAAGAAGTAATATGTGCAGTTGGTATCTTGGACAGTAGTGGCGGTGGTGTTAACTTACAGATTAACCAATCAATAAGTTCGGTATAGTCGTTTGCACTAAAATTTATTGAAGGTATTTTTAAGTCCCTAACGTACCTATCCTTCAGCTGATGGCTCATTTCTGGATTTTAGGATCCTTCTGTAGCCAAGTTCCTTAATGTGTGGTCTTTCATCAATTATCATAGCCAACATCATATTTTCAGGGTGGCAGAAGAATGCGTTCCTTTGAACTACTGGATCAAGGATTTTCTTGATATTGTCCGGTAGATGTCTGGTTGTTTTAACTATCTTCAAAATATGCCTTGGTCCATCTTTCACAGTGTAGTTTTTCTTTATATCAAACCAAACAGGTGCATATGTCTTCACTATGTAATTTGCAAGAATCTGTAACTCAATTGTTGGAGTAGTTTGTGAGACATACAATCTTAAAACCCGGTTAGCCCAGGTTAGCCAACGAGAGTGACTGATGCATCCAGGATTCTTAGCAGCCAATTCTGGATTACAGATTCCTGTGTTGACGGCTCTGACAATGTCTAGGAGATACTGCTGATCTTTACTCAGATCGGTTTTAGTGATATCAATGACTTCTTCTAATTGGATCGGCTCAAAATCTACAACAGGGAGTTTCTCACAGCCAGGGAGTTGTTTTCCAATTGGACCGCTGAATGAAACTGGTCCTGTTGTCGTTCCATCCAAGTGATCAAACAAATGCCTATAAGGTAACTCGTTGAAATGTAGCAAGCAGATAAACCATTGTAAAGGACGGCGACACTTAACTTCAATGTTACACAAAACTACGAAATATACTTCCACTTTGTCACACTGTTGATACAACACTGGTTGATTGCACTTTGCACTAGCAAATAGTAGCAAAGTAGTAAATAACGTGTGCGAGTTCAACTACGCGTGGGCGAGTCCACTCGGTGCCGGCTAAGGGGAGTAAGCGTTATTCTTTTGCGCGAATACAGTTAAGGAATATCAGGTCTGAAAGTATTTTTTCTGGATTAGGAAAACAATTTTGAATGGTTTTCACACTATTACAAATTAAAAATACAAATGGTATGGTTTTGGAATAAGTCTAAAAATCGTCAAAAATTATGCAATATCGTTATTTTACGAAACAACCCGCAACTTTAGGCTTTTTGCGCGAATTCAGATAAACGGGAACAGGTCTAATTATTTTTTGTATGCATTAAGGACACTCTTGGCAACACCTTTTTCACTATTAGAACGAAAACAGACTTTTTTTTTGTAATTTTACCTGTTTTTGAAAATTACCGGTATTTTGTCTTTTTTGTAACTTTAGGCCTTCTGCGCGATTTCAAATTTGAAAAATAATTTTTTTTATTATTTTTCCCTTTATAATGACGTCTATGCGCAAGTTTTCCGTGCTATTAGAATTGTATAACAGAAAAAACCCGTTTTTCGATCCACCCTACTACATATACTAAACATAATCATATAAGCATAATCATAACACTAATCATATACTAATTATAATACATAAAGTCCACTTATCCACAAAGACAATTATTAAATATTAAAATTTTGCTCAGAATAGCCCTAATTTTGAGTGATATTACGCAGCGAATCAAAACACATATATTTCTCTAGACTTCTTCTTCTTCAGGTGCCGTCCTCGTTCCGAAGTTTGGCTATCATCAAGGCTATGCGTATTTTTGATACCGTAGATCTAAATAATTGGCAGCTGCTGCACTTGTACCAATCTCTTAAATTCTTCAACCATGAATGTTTTCTTCTGCCAATGGATCTTTTACCTATTATTTTTCCCTGAATAATTAATTGTAGTAGCTGGTACTTTTGTCCCCTCATTATATGTCCCAAGTATTGCAGTTTGCGCTTTTTAATAGTAAGCGCAAGTTCTTTTTCTTTCTGCATCCTTCGCAACACTTCCATGTTTGTCACTCTCTCTGTCCACGATATTCTCAGTATCCTGCGGTACATCCACATCTCGAATGCTTCTATTTTCCTTGTATCGATCTTTTTCAGTGTCCAAGCTTCCGTTCCATAGAAAAGAACTGACAGCACGTAACATCTCATCAGGCGAATTTTAAGATTTAAACTTAGCTCTCTTCCGCATAAAACTGTTTTCATTTTGGTAAAAGTAGCTCTAGCTTTTTCTATTCTGATCTTGATTTCTTCAGAGTTGTCGTTGTTTTCATTAATCACAGTTCCCAGGTAATTATATTTTCTAACACGCTCAATTCTTTGATCATGTACGGTTATGTCAGAAAAATTTTGTGGAGATTTCGACACCATCATTATTTTTGTTTTTTTGATGTTAAGTGATAAACCGACCTTTTCGCTGCACTCTACTATTCTGTTTATCAGTGTTTGGAGATCTTCCGGGGTTTCTGCTATTAATACTGTGTCATCAGCGTATCTCAAATTGTTTATTAAAGTGCCATTATTTTAACTCCTATATCTTGAGATACTAGACTAGACTAGACTAGAGATCTACAATAAAAAAAACGCTGGACGGAAAGGCCGCCCGAGAACTTTTTCGTACCGATCTATTATCGTTATGATACTAGATACTGGCATTCTATAAAAATAACAAAAATTACTCGTTATTTTGATATTTTAGAAACACCTTCTCTACTTGAAAGTATTTTATGGTTCTACGCATCATTAATTCCTGCATTTGAGAAAATGTTCGATGCCATATTTCGGGGACACACTATAGATGTATAGATTATTGCATAAATCAATAGAATATTATAGTCACACTTTCATATTTTTACAATATTTGCATTTCATTCTATTTCGATTGCGCCAGTGAATGCGCGAGATTATGAACAAGATATCTCCGAATTCTATCCTACTGCATGGATTTTAAAGAAATTTTGGGAGTAGCCCAATCTCCTAATTCAAAGAGATTGCTCTTAATTCAAAGTCTATCCTATATACTATGGCGCTTTTATCATGGTGGCGGTTCCCACCACTTCTCAGGGGTGAAATATTTTTATTTTCGAATTACATGGAGAAAATGGAAGATTTTTAAGAAAATTTAAAAATTCATTCTATAATTTGATCACATTTTTTACAAAAACCATTCATTTTAAACCCGTTCAACTTTTTGAAAGTAGAAATAACACTATATTAAAAGGTATTGCAAAAGAAAAACAATGCATTTAAATTATGGTGGATGGGGAGTTAAATTTTTCATTTTTCCTTAAAGTACATTACTCATTAATTTTTTGCACCATTACTCGCTTAGTTTGTATGTAACCGACATTTAACGGTGCTCGTTTTAAAGGCCTTTTAAAACACTACAAAAGGTGTTGGTAGCATTATACACCTAAAACCTACCGTTCCTCTGTTATTTCAAGTTGAATACACCAATTTGAGCATGCACCAAAAAACAAACTATTTTCACCTACCATAGCTCTTTTTGTATTATAAATAGAACATTTACGAAGGAACGAATCTCTTTATTATTTATAATCTAAAAAAAGTTTTATATACTATTTTTAGTTCGATGCATAGTTTTTAATGGTAGGGGAGCCCAAGCGGGGATTTTTGCAGTCACTCGAGCGCGTCAGATTAGCATATGGTGAGAAACCTGGTACCCTGCAGATGTACCTCTACTATATATTGGCTCTTAACACAGGGGAGTTCGTTAAGGGGGGCCCGAAAAAAAAATCTACCCTTAAAAAAACTCGAAATTGTCAGATTAAGATAAGGTAGGTTAAGTACATGCAAACGAGTGTATATTTCAAAAATCTGACGATTTGAGCCGGGCGTAAGGAAATGGGCGAGCCCCAAATTTTCACAAGAAAAAACCGAATATTTCGCGAAATGAATGACAGATCGAAAAACTAAAAAATATATGCTCAATATTTTTTAAAAATCTATCGACTGATACCAAACACGACTTCTCACGGAGAGGGGTGGGGGGTAAATTTAATATTTTAAATACGAATCCCGTGATATTTCGCGAAATGAACATCAGATCGAAAAACTGTAAAATACACTTATTCAATATTTTTGAAAAATCTGTCGAAAGGCACCAAACACGACCCCCCATGGATGTGGGGTGGGGGGTTACTTTAAAATCTTAAATAGGAACCCTCACTTTTTATTGCAGATTTGGATTCCTTACGTAAAAATAAGTAACTTTTATTCGAAACATTTTTTCGAATTATGGATAGATGTCGCTATAATCGGAAAAAACGATTGTTGGAAATGGAAAATTAAATTAAAAAATGGCAAGCGCCCACTAAAATGGAAAACCTTACTTAACTTTTTTTGGTTTTAGGACCTACTGTTTACAACCCAATAGGTCCCCAAAGCGCTCGAGTGACTGCACATTTAGCATACTTTGCTCCCCTACCATAAGGTATTCACAAACAATCCGTCCGAAAAGGTGTACTTTTTCAATGAAAGTGGCCAATTTTCAACTACACATAACTCAAAAAGTATTGAGTTCTCAAAAAAAAGTATAGACCAGTTTTTGCTTAGAAATTGGTTCTTTAGCCACTTCCGTGCTTATTTTGACCAACAAATTTTCCACCCCCTTGAAGAAGTGGGAACCGCCCCAAGATAAAAGCGCCATAGTATATAGGGTAGATTTTGTTTCTTGAGCTATTCCCTACTTACTGTGAAAATATCAAGTACCTCAATGTAGTAGGATAAAATTCGGAGCCAAATACCCTCACTGACTGCCCTACAATAATGCTCTGCTATGATCGCGTGAGAGAGGACACACATAAGATTATAGCAAAATTTCTATTTACTGCAACTTTTCGAGTTTTTGAGCTACAGGAATGAATTTTATGTCGTTGGAAAGGTAGTTTTGCATTCTTTCAAAATGTGTAAAAATATATAGGGCGTATCTAAAAAAATTAAGATTTTTTATTCATTTCCGGTTCAACGGGAAGCCATATTTTTGGTAAAATTTATTGCGTTAATAGATAATAAAGTACCATATATGTCTCCAAAATTTCAAATTTTAGTTTCTATTAAGAAGGAAGTTACGGGCACTCGAATATTTTTTTATAAAAAAGTCATAACTCCCCTCATATGGGGACTTAAGGAATCTGACTAATGTCATTCAATTTATCAATAAGATATCAAAAATATATCAAAAAATAAAAAAAATGCTTTAGGCCATTTTTGAGAAAATCTAGTTCAAATTTATGTCAAATTTTGACCCATTAAATATAGGTAACCAGTAACTTTTTCTGAAAAACGATAATATTCTTCTTATAGCCCCATCTTTAGGCTATATAACAACTTTTTCAAATTAAACTTATCTTAAACAAGTTTTTAGATAGGTAGGGAAATGTGTCGGGTGGGCGGTCGGCCATGTTGGCCGCCATTTTGAATTGGGAAATGTCAAATTCATCATTTTTATTAACTTATCGATGAGCTTACTTTGAGTTGAATTTCATTCATTTCGGTCAAAGTTTGCAAAAATGGGCCCTAAATAACCCCCCTATTTCGGCCCCCTTTGAGAGGTTTTTTTAAAAGCTTAGTTTATCGACAAAATTTTCTTTAACTTGCTCATATCGAATTTCATCAAAATCGGTCTGGTAGTTTTTGCTGGGCGGTGGCGACATACGTACGTACGTACATACTTCCGACATGTTTTTTTTTATTTGCTTTGTAGACTTCGGGGGACTCAAAACGTCGAAAAAAAGTGAAATCTGAAAATTATTTTTTTGCACGATCCTATAACTTTATCTATTATACTATACTACATATATAGTACGATAAAGTAATATCTATTATACTATACTACGTATATAGTACGATAAAGTAAAAGCATAAGTAAATAAATAATCAAATTTTACGAGATATATGTCAGATTTACCGTGTCTATATTATCTTTTCCATTTACCAAAACTTGAAAATGTAGTAGGTTCCTATATTTATCAAACTCCACATTTCTCAAGCAATCAATAATAATTTACATTATGGTAAGTACTTGTATTAATATTAAATACACAAGCGTCCCTAGTAATTACTATGGGTTTATTTAAAGATCAGATACGGCAAACTAAAGGTATGGAATAATTACAGACAAACAAACCCCGATCTTACTATCTAATTAATGATTTCCAGCAGTCTCATGTTGCGATGAACTCTAGCCCCTGGTATAACAAACGAAAATGTATGTTTATATGAAGGTAATTACAAGAAAATTAGTCTCCAAAGGCATATAAGAGTGTTAAGCAGAGAGAAGCCTGATTTGTAATTTTCGTTCAATTTGGATATTACTGACGCCAAAGCTTTGGAGGTCGCATCGTATCTGTGTAAACGGTTTAGGGATCCTTTACCTTGAATTTTTACTTTACCCAAATTAAGCAGAAGCAACGTTATTATATCAAGGCTGTCTTGTTTCGGCTGAAATTTTTTTAAATTCTTCAATTTATTTACTTAAAATATCTAGTATCTCTGTCAAAGCAAATAAAATTTTTAATTAATCATATCGAGCAGAATTTTGAACGTAATTTGAAATCTAACAACAAGATCAAGGAATGTTAAACAGTTTAATATTTTTAATAGATTTTATTCCATATAATTTTTTTTTATTTATTTTTTTTAATGGCATGGACTTTATGTGATTCAGCCAGTCACAACATGAGGTACTTAGTGTCATGTTTAGTGTGTGTGTTGAGTAAGTGTCTTGTAACTTGTCAAAGTCGACGTCATTGTCTTTGCAAAGAGACGCTATTTGTATCCAAACGTCTGCGGTCCAGTGAGTACGATCCCACAAGGACAGAAACTATATTTATTAATTTATAATAAACGAAAAATTCCTGACCCTGATGAGATTCGAACTCACGACCATTCGGACTTTTCGATCCAAAGGTAGGCGCTCTTACCACTGGGCCGTTAAAACAAATATGCTGTTTCGTATAATACATTGATATAGGTTACAAAATATGAGCTAACCTTGCAACGATGGTAACTTTGTACTTCAGCACATTCTTCAAAGTGTCACGACCCGACATTTGAATTGTAATATTTAAGCTGGCGAGGAGAAAATGGAAACAGATAGTATTTATTCGAAGATAAAGACTGACATCTTTCTAGAAAAGACTAGTCTAGTTACCGGTGTGCTGCATGAGACGAGATAGCTGGAGAACCATATACGTCGCGCAGATAGATGAATGTGGTTTACTTGAATCCCATTAATGGAATATTCTAGTGGGTCATTGGCAGGTAACTAATAATTGCCCACCCCTTAACTCTTTAAGGGGCGACGGTACAGAAAATGGACCACAAAAAATTCACTGAAATGGGCAGTGGTATGTGCATATTTAGTATCGCATTTACATTGATTTTATCTAATCCGTCTAATAAGGTAAAATTTGCTGTAGCATTTCTATCTCTGAAAGAGTTAAGAGATGGTTGAGCTGTAACTAAATGCTAGTATCTGCAACTGATCTCACTTTTACAACCCCCAGTTGTATAAAAGTGACAAAAAATAGCAAACTAACGGTATGGAATAATCACAAGACAAACAAACCCACATCTTCCTCTTTAATTCATAATTTTCAGCAGTTTCATGTTGAGATGAAATCTAGCCCCTCGTATAACAAAGGCAAATATATGATTATATAAAGGTAATTAAAAGAAAATTAGTCTCCAAAGGCATATAAAAGTGTTACGCAGAGAGAACATGCACATTAATTAATTAAAGACATTAATTAAATATTAAAATTCAGCTCAGAATAGCCCTAATTTTGAGTGGTATTTCGCAGCGGATCAAAACACATATATTTCTCTAGACTAGAGATCTACAATAAAAAAATATAACTAAATTATCAAATTTTACACCATAGATGCCAGATTTACCATTTACCATTTTCCATTTACCAAAACTTGAACAGGTAGTAGGTTCCTATATTTATCAAACTCCACATTTCTCGAGCAATCAATAATAATTTACATTATGGTAAGTACTTGTGTTAATATTAAATACACAAGAGTCCCTAGTAATTACTATTGGTTTATTTAAAGATCAGATACGGCAAACTAAAGGTATAGAATAATTACAGACAAACAAACCCCCATCTTACTCTCTAATTAATGATTTCCAGCAGTCTCATGTTGCGATGAAATCTAGCCCCTGGTATAACAAACGAAAATGTATGTTTATATGAAGGTAATTACAAGAAAATTAGTCTCCAAAGGCATATAAAAGTGTTAGGCAGAGAGAAGCCTGATTTGTAATTTTCGTTGAATTTGGATATGGCTGACTCCGACGGTTTGGATGTCGCATCGTATCTGTGTAAACGGTTTAGGGATCCTTTACCTTGAATTTTCACTTTACCCAAATTAAGCAGAAGCAATGTTATTATATCAAGGCTGTCTTGTTTCGTCTGGACTTTTTTTAAGTCTCCCATTTATTTACTTACAATTTCCAGTATCTCTTTCAAAACAATTAAAATTTTAAGCTAAACATATCGAGCAGAATTTTGAACGTTATTTCACATCTAAAAGCAAGATCAAGGAACGTAAAACATTTTAATATTTTTAATCGATTTTATTTCATTTCATTCTGTAAAAACGAATATACTGTGTCGTATAATATATCGACATAGGTTACAAAACATAAGCTAACCTTGCAACGATGGTAACTTTGTACATTCAGCACAATATACAAAGTGTCACGACCCGACATTGAATTGTTAAATTATCGAAGTATGCTAAATGTGCAGTCACTCAAACGCTTTGGGGACCTATTGGGTTGTGAAAAGTAGGTCCTAAAACCAAAAAAAGTTTAGTAAAGTTTTCCATTTTAGTGGGGACTTTCCATTTTTAATTTAATTTTCCATTTCGAACAATCGTTTTTTCTGATTATAGCGCCATCTATCCATAATTTGAAAAAATGTTTCGAATAAAAGTTGCTTATTTTTAGGTAAAAAATCCAAATCTGAAATAAAAATTTGGGGCTCCTATATAAGATATTAAAGTAACCCCCCACCCCACCTCCGTGGGTAGTCGTGTTTGGTACCATTTGATAGATTTTTCAAAATTATTAATTAAGTGTATTTTGCAGTTTTTAGATCTAATATTTATTTTGCGAAATATGGCGGGATTTGTATTTAAAATTTTAAATTTACCACCCACCCCATTTTAATTTTAAATATTTTCTATATTTAGTGCTGAAGCTATTGCAATCTACGAGGCTTTGACGTATGTAAGTCAGTGTACAATTGATTCTGCAATAATTATATCGGACTCTCTGTCTGTTTTAAATTCCTTGGTTTTGACTAAGTACTAGGGTGGTTCGAAAAAACTTTTTTTTTTATTTCCGATCGCTATAGTGCGCAAAGGTTGCCGTTGGTATAGACTTGAAAAAAGCACTAATTATTATTTTTGAAGATATTCTTCTTTAGCGGCGAATCGATTGAGGGTAAAATTTGATTAATCCGCGCGCATGCGCACACCGACAGTATGGTATTAGTTGTTATACGGGCTCTGATTGGGTGTTGAAATTTTGAAATGATCTGTCAATAATTGTTCAATATGGATGTTATCGGTAAACAAAAATATTGTATAATATTAGTTTTTATTGATGTGTGGACAGAAATAAAATCAAATTTATAATTATAGTTACTTTTTAAATAGTTTTGAAAAGCCGCAGGTACGTAATTCTAAATGTTTCAGTTGGAAATACCTAATAGTTTCAATACCTAAATGGTAAATTGGAAAATGTAAACAAAATAATGTAGTCACCTATTAGTAGGCAATGCTTTAATTTACATAATCTGATTACGAACAAACTTTCTACAAATCTTCATCTCATATATCGTTTTCTTACTCTATATTTTATTGTAGTTTATTTCGACAAAAATCAAACTAATCATTTTATTAAATTCATATAAATTTATGATGTAAACGTTTAGTTTGTGTATATTCCCACATGACGTATACGAAAGTTTGGTGCAGTTTAAAATGGCGTCAACTTTCGTACGGCGCGGTAGACGTGAAGTGGGTTCAAGCCCCAAGCAAGTTATTATTTTTTTATTTTTTTTATAGATTTTATGATTGTAAGTATATTATTATATAATTTTTGAAGATATTCTTCTTTTTTAAAAGTGGTAGATAAGAAACTTAGTTTGATTTTTAAACAAAATAAGTACAAATAACTTTTAAGTATATTTACTTCGTTTAAATTACCTATTATATAATAGAAGAATACCTTCTTACGTGCGTACAAAGTACACACACATTCTTTTTGTATTAATTTGTCTTCCGGTCGCGCAATGTCATCAAAATTAACAAAAATTTTGAACAACCTTAATTTTTCATATTTTTTTTAAACAGGCCAGATGGTCTTAATTGCGTTCCTATACCATGAATTAACTACTAAAATTGTGTAAAATCAATAGAAATGCACTTATTATAACATTTGTTTCATACCTTCCGGTCGCGCAACATAATAAAAAATGAGTAAAATTAGTAGTTTTTGCAAAATTTCAAAGTTTGAGTGTTTAGAACAATTTAATCATACGACTTTTAGAGATGCTATACTTTAATTCAAATACAATAATATATTTACAATCCAAGCATATAAGATAAATTTTGATATTGAAGTGGAATTGGGTCGCGCAGCTTCGTCAAAAATAGCAGACTACCGAGAAGCTAAGCGAAAGTGACGAATGCCAGCAAAGCGGGCGCAGCCACAAATAGAGATACATGTAGGAAGACCTCTACAATGGAGTACTTGTCTTCTCCATTACAACGAACTGCCATTCCGCCACCTTTTCCAACACTTATATGGAAATACAACAGACACAAAAGATATCCGGACCGACTGGAAAGGCCCTACCTGATTGTGAAAGACTACCAGTTGTTGATTTTAATCTTATCGATTGTGAGATTCAAAAAGTTGAAAAGCGTATTCATAGCAAGGACCGATTGTACTTGCTTGAGATATAAGAAGTCGTTAAGTTAGGACATTGTTCAGAAGACTTGTAGTACGTGATCCTGGCCCAATGTCAAAGTTGGCATCGCTGAGAGGTGCAGTAATGTGGTTTTAATATAGCCGTCTCTGGAACTGTGTCCACACATTTTACTTGAAGCTTCAGTCACTAGCTTAACGCATCTTTCAACTGCCTGTGTATGGCATGGGAGAGTATCTATACTCATAACAGGCTTGAAGTCATTGTTCATATACTGTTTTATCTCTTCATTAGTCACTGTTCTGATCAGTGGAAGGGAGTCAGTGTACTGTTGTTCCATTTGATAATTTCGTAATACTATTTAGCTTCAAAGTTTAAGTTTGGTGGTTTAAAGATTCTGATAGAGTCCCTTTCAGATATTGCTTGCTTTTCCTTCATGATACGCCTAAAGCCCACCTCTCGGATATGGTTTATTTCATCAGTTACCATAGCCAAAAGTAAATTTTTGGGATGGGCAAAGTAAACATTCCGTTGTAAAACGAGATCAACAACTTGAAGAAGCTCTTCTGGTAAGTACCTGGAAGATTCAATAATTTTGTAATCATGTCCAGTCCCATCTGTGGATTTGTGGTTTATTTTTGTGGCAAACCACATAGGCATATTATAACATTTGAGAATGAATGTGACAATCTCTCTAAGATTTTCAGAAGGTTTGGACACACTGATGTAGAAACGCAAAACTCGGCTTGCAGTAGTAAGCTATCTTGAATGTGACGTTGGGCTAGGATCAGGTACCCACTACAAAGTCTTCTGAACAATGTCCTGACTTGCTGACTTCTGATATCTCAAGGAAGTACAATAATTGTTGGTGATTGCTAAGAATACACTCGTCAACTTTTGGAATCTCACAATGAATAGGATTAAAATCAATAAGTGGTAGTCTTTCACAATCAGGTAAGGCCTTTCCAATTGGTCCGGAATATCCTATTGGTCCTGTTGTATTTTCATCTAAGTGTTGGAAAAGGTGGTGGAATGGCAGCTCGTTGTAATGGAGAAGACAAATACTCCATTGTAGAGGTATTCCCACATGTATCTTTATTTGTGACTGCGCGCGCTTCGCTGGCATTTGTCACTTTCGCCTCGCCTCTCGGTAGTCTGCTGTTCTTTGACGAAGCTGCGCGACCCAGTTCCACTTCAATATCAAAATTTATTTTATATGCTTGGATTTTAAATATATTATTATAATTGAATTAAACTATAGCATCTCTAAAAGTCTTATGATTAAATTGTACTAAACAGTCAAACTTTGAAATTTTGCAAAAACTACGAAATTTACTCATTTTATATTATGTTACGCGACCGGAAGATATGAAACAAATGAATAATAAGTGCATTTCGATGGCATTGCGCGACCGGAAGAAAAATTAATAAAAAAATAATAATTAGTGCTTTTTCAAGTCTATACCAATGGCAACGTTTGCGCACTATAGCGATCTGAAATAAAAAAAATTTTCGAACCACCCTACTAAGTACCCAAGTTATTCCTCCAAGTTATTATATCATATATGCAATCAAAAAACGCTTTTTGGAACTACATAAAGTTAATAAAAAGATTAATTTTGTTTGGGTTAAAGCACATATCGGTCTTGAACATAATGAGCATGTTGATATGCTGGCGAAAGAAAGTGTAAAAAATGGTTTGCCTAATAAACATCCTGTAAGTTTTTGTGATGCAGTCTCTTATATTAAAATGAAATACCTCACAATTTGGAATGAATGTTGGTCACATCATACTTAAACCAACCCTTCTAGGTACCGTAGTATACAAAAGAACATACCGAATATAACGTGGTTCCAGCCATATTATTATTGAAGAAAATACATCACAACTATAACACGTCTTCGTTTTGGTCACGCCTGTTACCCCACACACCTGCATAAAATTCGTGTTCTCGAAAATAATCGATGTCCAAATTGTGATAAAAAAGGTGATTTAGATCATATTTTTTTTAAATGCCAAAAATATAAGAATGAAACAGATCGATTTATTCAGCAGCTACATAGACTTAAGATACCAGCTCCGTTTCATATCCTCAGTATCTTAGCCAATGGACAAGAGAGTATGTATAATGCGTTGGTGATGTTTCTGTCAAGTACCAAAATAGTTTTGTAGTGTCAAGTATTAAAAGTATATGTGTGTATATGTGTATGTATGTATATAGAGAAAATATGGTGAGCAACTTGGAGAGTCCATAGCAAGGCGGCTTTCGAATTGAGTAGGGAACCATGGAAAATAAAAACAAAGAAAAAACTTGCTATGGAACTTTGAGGACCTCACCGTTTTGTTTATTATTATTCTTATTTTATTATTCTTATCTTATTGTTATTGTTATTAAATTTTTGCAGACCGTTTTTGAATACACCTTTGATGTTAAAAGGAGGCTATACTTAGCTTACCTTAGCTTAGTATAATCTCTTTATTTCATTACATAAATATTACCTCTCAACAGCTATTGAACTAATTTTTCTTCGTTATTGATATTTTATGGACTTACGGTCTTTAAATATTTAATCTTCTTGATATAGTAGTCATGTTGTGACTGGCTGATTGACATAAAGTCCATGACATTAAAACAAAAAAAAAAAACCCCACCCCTCTCCGTGGGGATCATGTTTGATATCATTCAATAGATTTTTTAAAAATATTGAACACCTATTTTTTACTTTTTAGATCTAACGTTCCTTTCGCGAATTATTCGCTTTTTTGTGAAACTTTTTAACTCGTCCATTTCCTTACGCCCCCTCAAATCGTCAGATTTTTGAAATATGCGCTGTTTTGCATGTCCTTAACTTACCTTATCTTAATTTGACAATTTCGAGTATTTTTAAGGATAGATTTTTTTCGGGCCCCCCTTAACGAACTCCCCTGTGTTAAGAGCCAATATATGGTAGAGGTACATCTGCAGGGTATCAGGTTTCTCCCCATATGATAATCTGACGTGCTCGAGTAACTGCAAAAATCCCCGCTTGGGCTCCCCTACCATAATATTTGAGCTGGTGAGGAGAAAATAGAAACAGATAGTATTTATTCGAAGAAAAAGACTGACATCTTTCCAGAAAAGACTAGTCTAATTAACGCTAAGATGCACAAGACGAGATAGCTGGAGAACCAACTACGTCTCGCAGATAAATTAATGTTGTTTACTTGAATCCCATTAATGGAATTTTCTAGTGGGTCATTGGCAGGTAACTAATATTGCCCACACCTTAACTCTTTCAGGGGCGACGGTACCCAAAATGTACCACAAAAATACACTGAAATGGGCAGTGGTAGGTACATATTTAGTATCGCATTTACATTGATTTTATCTAATCCGTCCAATAAGGTAAAATTTGCTGTATTATTTCTACCCCTGAAAGAGTTAAGAGATGGTTGAGCTATAACTAGAGGCTGGTATCTGCAACTGATCTTACCTTTACAACTCCCAGTTGTATAAAAGTGGCAAAAAACAACAAACTAACGGTATGGAATAATCACAAGACAAACAAATCCACACCCTCCTCTCTAATTAATAATTTTCAGCAGTCTCATGTTGCGATGAAATCTAGCCTCTGATATAATAAAGGAAAATGTATGTTTATATGAAGGTAATTACAGGATAATTAGTCTCCAAAGGCATATAAAAGTGTTAAGCAGAGAGAAGCCTGATTTGTAATTTTCGTTCAATTTAAATATGGCTAACTCCGACTCTTTGAATGTCGCATCGAATCTGTGTAAAGGGTTTAGGAATCCTTTACCTTGAATTTTCACTTAATCCAAATTAAGCAAAAGCAATCTTAGTATATAAAGGCTCTCTTGTTTCTTCTGGACTCTTTTTAAATTTTCCAATTTATTTACTTACAATTTAAATTCAAATTCAAATTTATTCAAAAATATGTGTGTTCAACATTTTACATTTAGATCCTATATTATTAGTGTCGACTGACTCAGCACCATGCCTAGGCAAGAGTTGCCTGTTTTGCACTGTACTATGTCAATCGAAACTGTATCAATGGTACACAAAAGTAGTATTAAGGTTGGAACTAAGAAGTAACATACCTAACTATCGAAGAGATAATGCAACAGAACAAGACGGACGGCAAACATCTCCAGCTGCTGAATACTTTGTTAATTATAATACCAATATATACCCAAATTTTACTCTGATTATACTGTCGTTCATACATTAAGACATAGCGTCCAAAAATAATTGTAAGTGGGTTTTTAGATAGGTTTTTATGTATTTTTTAAATTTAAATAATTTAGGTTCTTGTTTGGTATGTATAGGAATTATGTTATAAAATTTAGGTCCAAAGAACATTAGGGATCTTTGTGTTACTGATTTTTTGAAATGCTGAATACTAATATCCATATTTGTTGCTGATCGAGTTAATCGGTTGTTTTGAAATTTAAATTTGTTTGAGTTTATATAAACATTTAAAACACAGTTGTAGATGTAGAGGGATTTAACACTAAATATCTCGGATTCATCATATAATTTTTTTGTTGGATACAGTTTTCTTTTTTTAAAAATTATTTTTAATAGAGTATTTTGAACTGTTTCTAAAATGTTAAGAGTTTTGTTAAACGCGCCACCCCATGCTACAATACAATATCTTAAGCCTGATTCTGCAAGCGAGTTATAAACCATGATTAATTTTTTCCTGGGTAGAATATCTCTCAAGATATAAAATTTATGCATTAGAGCCTTTACCGTTTAGGAATCCTTTACCTTGAATTTTCACTTAATCCAAATTAAGCAAAAGCAATCTTAGTATATAAAGGCTCTCTTGTTTCTTCTGGACTCTTTTTAAATTTTCCAATTTATTTACTTACAATTTAAATTCAAATTCAAATTTATTCAAAAATATGTGTGTTCAACATTTTACATTTAGATCCTATATTATTAGTGTCGACTAACTCAGCACCATGCCTAGGCAAGAGTTGCCTGTTTTGCACTGTACTATGTCAATCGAAACTGTATCAATGGTACACAAAAGTAGTATTAAGGTTGGAACTAAGAAGTAACATACCTAACTATCGAAGAGATAATGCAACAGAACAAGACGGACGGCAAACATCTCCAGCTGCTGAATACTTTGTTAATTATAATACCAATATATACCCAAATTTTACTCTGATTATACTGTCGTTCATACATTAAGACATAGCGTCCAAAAATAATTGTAAGTGGGTTTTTAGATAGGTTTTTATGTATTTTTTAAATTTAAATAATTTAGGTTCTTGTTTGGTATGTATAGGAATTATGTTATAAAATTTAGGTCCAAAGAACATTAGGGATCTTTGTGTTACTGATTTTTTGAAATGCTGAATACTAATATCCATATTTGTTGCTGATCGAGTTAATCGGTTGTTTTGAAATTTAAATTTGTTTGAGTTTATATAAACATTTAAAACACAGTTGTAGATGTAGAGGGATTTAACACTAAATATCTCGGATTCATCATATAATTTTTTTGTTGGATACAGTTTTCTTTTTTTAAAAATTATTTTTAATAGAGTATTTTGAACTGTTTCTAAAATGTTAAGAGTTTTGTTAAACGCGCCACCCCATGCTACAATACAATATCTTAAGCCTGATTCTGCAAGCGAGTTATAAACCATGATTAATTTTTTCCTGGGTAGAATATCTCTCAAGATATAAAATTTATGCATTAGAGCCCTTATTCGTTTACTGACATGAGTGATATGGTCAGACCAACGTAAATGTTGATCTATGAAGACACCTAAATATTTTATAGAGAAAACTTTTTCTATTAAAGAACAGTCACAATTTTGTCCTTGACATTTTGCGTTATGCATTTGTATATGAAAGTTTGTAGGTTGGTCAACAATTGTTGGGCTAAAGGCGATGTATTTTGTTTTATTAATATTTAATGTCAGTTTGTTAAATTTTAGCCATAAGTTTAGCTGTTTTAGGTTCATTTCAGAGCTGGTTGTAACCTCCTCCCATGTTTTCCCCATAAATAATATTGCCGTGTCATCGGCATAACAAACAATGTGGCCGTTGAAACTATTAATTCTTGTGATATTGTTCAGATAAATATTAAATAAAAGTGGTCCTAATACTTTTCCTTGTGGAACTCCGAATTTTATTATAGATTCAGAACTCAATCCTGGGCCAATTTTTACTCGTTGAGCTCTTTCCGACAAATAATCTGCTATTAGATTTAGTGCAATTCCCCTAACCCCATAATTACTTAGTTTATCTAAGAGAATTTTATGAGAGACCGTGTCAAACGCCTTAGCTAAATCAAGGAAAACCACTAAGCATGTCAATGATTCATCCACAGCTCCTATCACTTTCTCCAGTAGGTCAACTACAGTCCTTTCTGTACTTGATTTTTTTACAAAACCAAATTGCTTATCTGAAATAACCTTATTTATATGAAAAAATTCAAGCAACCTTTCTTTTAGGGCAATTTCAAATATTTTAGCAAAATTATTTATTAAAGAAATGGGACTATAGTTGTTCAGTTTACTCGAATTTTCGGATTTAAAAATGGGGGTGACTGTAGGTTCTTTCCATTGTAGTGGTATTTTACCAATTTGAAAACACAAATTTATAATATGAGTTAAAGGCTGTGAGATTAGATCATGGATATTTTTTATTGTTTTAGCATACAATTTATCTGGTCCAGGAGCACAGTTATTTTTTAACTTTGATATTAGTATTGTTACTTCATTTTTAGTTACTGGTTTCAAGAATAAGCTAGATTCAACCTAATCATTAGCAATAAAATTATCAGGTATACTTGTCACGGGTATTCTATTTGCCATATCAGCACCAATATTAGAAAAGAAATTATTAAACATATCTGCTTTTTCTTTGTTATTACTTACAGTTATATTGTCATTAACAATTGATATGTGTTCAATGTTTTTAGATTTTTGATTCCGACCAGAGATATCATTTATAATATTCCACATTTTTTTTGTGTTTCCACTAGCTTCATGAATTTTATTTTGATAAAAGTCATTCTTGGTTTTTTTTTAGTAGACTATTAAGTTTGTTCTATAATTTTTATATTCAGCATTAAGTGCTGGTGAAAATTGTCTTAATAATTTCTTTTTAAGAAAATTTGCAGTATCTCTTTCAACATAAATAAAATTTTAAGTTAAACAAACCGAGCTGAAATTTTGAACGTATTTGACATATAAAAACAAAGTCAAGGAATGTAAAACATTTTAATATTGTTAATTGGTTTTATTTTATTTTAATGTTTTAAAACTAATATGACGTTTCGTATATACGTTACCATAGGATACAAAACAAGCCGGTAATATAACAAGCTCGCCGCGGCGAGGAGAAAATAGAAACAGAGAGTATTTATTCAAAGATAAAGACTGACATTTTTATAGAAAAGACTGGTCGAATTACCCCTAATGTTGGGGCCACAGTAACGTTAACGTCTAACGTCCATTATCGTATTAATTAACACACCAAAAATGATGGAATAAACTGCGCGTTAAAGTGACTGGCCACACTTATTTTAGCGCGTAGTCAGCCGAAAACGCGTTTTTCAATCCAATAATTTCAAGATGGAAGTCGAAGCTGCTACGCTGTTATATTTTATGAGTGATAATTATTATTTTATGAATTTATTATTTTATTATTTATGGACTATTGCGCATCTGTAAATATATTAGTACAATTGGATATTGAGAGGTGACTCATATTTTTTTGCACAAATTGAATTATTCATTTCCGAGAAAAGTTGCACTAATATAAATCTTCCACCGTCGCTGGAAAAGATAATGTTGCCACAATTCGACGCCAAGCGTCACCATGAACACCACAATTTTTATGTGTTTTTTGTCGGGGATCCCATAAGCAAGTTTCTGTTTCGAAAACTGTTAAAAATTCAAGTATTTTCTCGTTACTTCACTCCATTTTCGTAGAAAAGTATCTACGTAACCTATTTCACAATCCAAATTATACTCTACTGCGCTGCAAGCTAGAACTGTGAACAGTGCAAGTGTAGCCACAACAACGCGATAAGTAACGGAGTAACTCCTTTGAAGTGTCGAAAGAAACCGCCACCCGACCTATCGCCTAACGTTTAAGGGCATTAATAATCGCATTAACGGCATTATCAACCTATCGCCTAACGTTTAACGGCATTAATAATCGCATAACCAACTTAGCGCGCTAATGTTGGGGACACAGTAACGTCTAATGCCTTTAATTAACGCGTTATTTGACTAACGCGTTAGTTGTAGCCACGACTTGTCGGCCACGGCTTGTTGTAGAGCTCTAATTTGTTAATGCCATTATTAATGCCGTTAAACGTTAGGTAAGGCGATAGATCGGGTGTCGGTTTCTTTCGACACTACAAAGGAGTTACTCCGTTACTTATTGCGTTGTTGTGGCTACCTGCTACACTTGAACTGGTCACAGTTCTAGCTTGCAGCGCAGTAGAGTATAATTTGGATTGTGAAATAGGTTACATAGATACAATTCTACGAAAATGGAGTGGAGTAACGAGAAAATACTTGAATTTTTAACAATTTTCGAAACAGAAACTTGCTTATGGGATCCCCGACAAAAAACACATAAAAATCGTGGTGTTCATGGTGACGCTTGGCGTCGAATTGTGGCAACATTTAGTATAAGAGCTGTGAGACATTTTTGAGTAGGTATTTTAGGCAACCTGAAAATTTTTCAGGTGACTCTTCCATGATAGCCTAATACAAAAATGCCGGTCTGGCTGGAGGGTAGCGGTTATTTTCCCCAAAAATCCCCCCCAAATTTAAAAAAAGGGTAAAAATTGTTATTACAAAAAATATCATTGACGTGACTTTAAAGTAAATTTAAATATTCAAATATAAAGAAAATAAACAGGCCAGGCGATTTGAGGGCGATTTTAACTCTGCAAGATACTTGCATGGGCGCCCCAGGATTATTTTCAGGGGATGCATCTGAACTTCAGAAGATTTCATCTGAATCTGTACATACTATTAACGAGTATAAAATATACAACTATACATGCAAAGCTATGTACATTCCTTCAGGACAGGGAAGTACAATTATTATTTTGACAGGGTATTTTTTAATATTAAAAATAAATATTCTACAAAGACAGGTTTTTTTTGGTGAAATTTTCCAACTGCCATGTGATCGAACAAATTACGCGTGCATATAAATGAAAAGCGCTATAGGTAAACAGGAGTGTGAGAAAGAGCGTATACCGATAGCTGTTTGCGTCCTCTGTTGTACCTGAGCGAGTCCGTTCGCTCGAGAAAAATCACGTGACCTGGCGATCCCATGTTGTTGTGCCTCGAAACGTCAGAGTAATTATTATATATTATAGTTTTTTAAGTAAAGTCGGGTCCATAGATATTTCGCCCGTCGGCAAATTCAAACAGATAACATTTGTATTGTTATGAAATTCGAGTAAACCAATGTCCCTTTGATTAAGCACACGCCGGTATTTTTACAACCGGGTTACTCATTGTAAATCAATCAAGTTTAACACTTGAAAATGTATACTTGGGCATTAGTACAGTTAAAATTGTTAGACGATTATATTTAGATGAAATATTAAGCAATAGAATTGAAACTTTTTTCTACTTTTAAGGACAAAAAAGCAAGTTCATTAGCGGAACGTGATTCAAAATTATTCTGCAGATTATATTTGAAGCAATATTTGATTAAAACATCTCATTTTTGGTGGTAAAAATATATTAAATACATATATTAATTTGTCTGGACTAAAGGTGGTCAAAGATGGTCTGGAGTTATATTTTTGTTTGAATTTGCCGACGGGCGATAGATAGATGGTGTTTACTTTAACTTTTTCTTAATTAAAGGAAAATAATACGTACTATACAATAGATTTTGCAAATATAATAGAAAAAGACAGATTTATTATTATAAAGATATAGGTAGAAAAGTATAAAAGTATAAACTAAATTGATTCTGTGTCCGAATCTTGTACTTCTTCTTCAAACTCCTCATCTGAGCTTAAATATTCACTGTCTTCTTCTTCGTCAGACTCCCCTTGAGACTCAGATTCCTCTTCTACATGATCTGCAAATAGTTAATATGTATTTAGAATTAATTAAAAATTAATTAGTGATTAATTAATTGAGTTGCTACGTATTCTCTGTCCTTTTATACGGAGTCGAAGCCTGGAGAATCACGGGCGCATCTAAAGATAGACTTGCCATTGTTGAGATGTGGTGTTATCGAATAATGTAAAAAATATCATGGACGCAACACGTAACAAACACGGAAACATTAATAAAGATAAAAAGTCAAAAAAATACTCAACACTATGAAGGAAGGAAAAATGAGCTACTTTGGTCATATACTAAGAAATAAAAAACATGATGTAATTTATAATATAAGGAAAAGTATTAAGTATTAGTTATACATTAATTTTTAATTAATTCTAAATACATATTTACAACTATTTACAGATCAGGTAGAAGAGGAATCTGAGTCTCCAGGGGAGTCTGACGAAGAAGAAGAGAATGAATATTTATTTTGGCTCACCTTTCTTTCCTTTATAGTGTTGAGTATTTCTTTTGCCTTTTTCATCTTTCTTAATGTTTCCGTGTTTGTTACGTGTTGTGTTCATGATATTTTTTACATTATTCAATAACAGCACATCTCAACAATGGCAAGTCTTTCTTCAGATGCGCCCGTGATTGTCCAGGCTTCGACTCCGTATAAAAGGACAGAGAATACGTAGTAATTCAATTAAATTATCGCTAATTAATTTTTAATTAATTCTAAATACATATTACAACTATTTACAGATCATGTAGAAGAGGAATCTGAGTCTCGAGGGGAGTCTGACGAAGAAAAAGACAGTGAATATTTAAGCACAGATGAGGAATTTGAAGAAGAAGTACAAGATTCGGACACAGAATTAATTTAGCTTATACTTTTATACTTTTCTACCTATATATTTATAATAATAAATCTGTCTTTTTCTATCATATTTGCAAAATCTATTGTATAGTACGTATTATTTTCCTTTAATTAAGAAAAAGTTACTTAAAAAACTATAATATATAATAATTACTCTAACGTTTCGAGACACAACAACATGGGATCGCCAGGTCACGTGATTTTTCTAGAGCGAACGGACTCGCTCAGGTACAACAGAGAACGCAAACAGCTATCGGTATACGCTCTTTCTCACACTGCTGCTTACCTATAGCGCTTTTCATTTATATGTACGCGTAATTTGTTTGATCACATGGCAGTTGAGAAATTTCACCAAAAAAAATTCTGTCTTTTTTAGAATATTTATTTTTGATATTAAAAAAATACCCTGTCAAAATAATAATTGTACTTCCCTGTCCGGAAGGAATGTGCATAGCTTTGCATGTATAGTTGTATATTTTATACTCGTTAATAGTATGTACAGATTCAGATGAAATCTTCTGAAGTTCAGATGCATCCCCTGAAAATAATCCTGGGGCGCCCATGCAAGTATCTTGCAGAGTTAAAATCGCCCTCAAATCGCCTGGCCTGTTTATTTTCTTTATATTCGAATATTTAAATTTACTTTAAAGTCACGTCAATGATATTTTTTGTAATAACAATTTTTACCCTTTTTTTTAACTTTGGGGGGGATGTTTGGGGAAAATAACCGCTACCCTCCAGCCAGACCGGCATTTTTGTATTAGGCTATCATGGAAGAGTCACCTGAAAAATTTTCAGGTTGCCTAAAATACCTACTCAAAAATGTCTCACAGCTCTTGGACCAATTATCTTTTTCAGCGACGGTGGAAGATTTATATTAGTGCAACTGTTCTCGGAAATGAATAATTTTAAAGTTATAATCAAAAAACGAAAAAAAAATCGAATTTTTCCTTCATTTTCTAACATTTTGATTATTTAGACAATGTTCCGGACCTTTTTGAGTGGGAGGATAACTCAAATATTAATATTTGAGTTATTTTCAAGCAATTTATACAAAAAAATATGAGTCACCTTTCAATATCCAATTGTACTAATATATTTACAGATGCGCCATAGTATATAAATAATAAAATAATAAATTCATAAAATAATAATTATCACTCATAAAATATAACAGCGTAGCAGCTTCGACTTCCATCTTGAAATTATTGGATTGAAAAACGCGTTTTTTGCTGACTACGCGCTAAGATAATTGTAGACAATCACTTTAACGCGCAGTTTATTCCATCATGTTTGGTGTGTTAATTAATGTGATAATGAACGTTAGACGTTAACGTTACTGTGGCCCCAACATAAGTCGTGGTTACATCTAACGCGTTAATCAAATAACGCGTCAATTAACGGCATTAGACGTTGCTGTGGCCCCAACATAAGATGGGCGAAACAAGAGGGCTGGAGCACCGAATACGTTTTGCAGGTAAACGAATGTTGTTTACTTTAGTCCCATCAATGGAATTCTCTAGTGTGTCATTGACAGGTAGCTAACATTTCCCACTACTTAGGAGTTGGTTGAACGGGAACTAGATGCTGGTATCTTCAACTGGTCCCTCGGTTACAACTCCCAGTTGTATCTTCTTCTTGTAGTGATTTCTCCAATAGTGGAGGTTAGTGACTACAATGGTAAATCTGTTTGTGTCCAATGCGGCCTTAAACAAAGATGTTGAATCAAGGCCGGTTCAGTATCTGATATTTCTAAGCCATGAAATCGGGAGCCTACCGGTTCCCCGTTTTCCTTCGATCTTACCCTGCCCAATCAGTTGCGCGAGGCAGTAATTTTCGTTTCTTTGAAACGAAACAAGGCGCTGGACAACCCCAGCTAACTGAAATAATATTCGAAAATATTACCTTAATCATCCAAGATAGCCATCGCTACACCCTTAGCTTAGCTCAGTCACTCAGGTGTGTGTTCGTCTTGTCCTAATCTTAGAAATTAACTATGAAAATTCGGAATGGAAGCAAACAAAACAGTATTTTTAACTGATCATGTTTATTGTTCATAAAAATATAATAAAAATGTGACTTATTAATTGCATTAACAAATATATTCAAATTCTTGCCAAAATCTAACAATTCTGGATTATACTTTTGGCTTTTGGTGGCTGGTATTTGATGGTAACTTCTTGATGTCGAATGGTACTGCTGTTGACTTCTTGTAGACCTGGGCAGATGTTCGGCCCTAGGTCCCTGCAGCTGAAGATGTTGGGTGCTGTAGTCTAGATTTCATGTTCTCCGTTGTTGTATCGCCGTAGTTCCATCACCGGTGAGGTTGGCTTGATGCTCCCGAAGGGAGAAAAGGTTGATTTGTTCCCAAAAACTAGAAGAATAATGCGTGTATAAGTTTTGACATCAAGAAGAAAAGGTAGCCTTTGCCAAAAAGTATTCAAACAGTAGCAGATGGCAGGGGGTAAATTAAATGGAATTAAGATGAAAATAGTTAAAACTTGATTACTAAACGTGCATATATGTAAATTAAAAAGATATATTTAAAACTAACATATCAGGATACATGCTTTGACATTGGAGGTTAGGTTAGATATAAAAAAAAATATTAGAAAAAATTATTATAAGAAGCTAGGTATGCATGTAGAAATGTAATTAAAATATGATAATACGTGTTCTTACCCCAAGAGAATAATAAGTTTGGAAATAGATAGCTATTATCAGCTCTGTAATTGTCTTTTATAAGATTACCACCACTACCATTTTAAGAATTGAAATGACAGCGTGAACTGTAGAAAGTTGGGCATGTTACTTATTAAAACAGATACTTACAGAGTAAGAATATACGGAGTAAGTTCAGTATGATGATTTAGATTTTAGATGAAAAGAGATATATTAAATAGAAGATAATAAAAGAGGGTAATAAAAGAGGATAATAAATGAGGATAATAAAAGAGGGCGCTAACGAGTTTTTAACGAAGAAAACTGGTAAAACAAATAGGAGAAATTTATTGTTAATGAAATATTAAAGAAAATATAGTAAAATAATTATTTAAAATAAAATAACAAAGATGTGACGTTTGTAACGTTACATCTTTGTTATTATGTGTCCCAGGTAGCTAACTTTTCTGACTGATGGTTTTTTGACAATATTGTCTAAATTATGTGTCCTAGGTAGTTAGCTTTTCTGACTTTGATGGATTTTAACAGCTCCTTATGTGTGCATATTCTTCTCAGAACATTTTCGTTGGTGGTGTGGGTTGTCCAAGATATTTTCAAGATCCTTGAGAGATTCTTAAGGCCAAACTTCAAAGGCTTGCAACTTTTCATCAATGTTATATTGAGTTTCCAAGCCTCCGTTCCATACAAAACTACTGACTTAGTTGTATAAATGTGGCCAAAAACAGAAAACTAAAGGCATGGAATAATTACACACAAATAATCCCCCATCTTTCTCTCTAGTTAATGATTTCCAACAACCGTGTTGCGATGAAATTTAGCCCCTGGTTTAACAAAGGAAAATATATGTTTATGAAGCTAATTACAAGAAAATTAGTCTCCAACGGCATATATAGGTGTTTAGCAGGAAGAACCCCGATTGATAATTTTCGTTCAGTTTAAACATGGCTCACACCGACGTTTTGGATATCGCATCGTATCTGTGTAAACGGTTTATGGATCCTTTACCTTGAAATTTCACTTTACCAAAATTATGCCAAAGCAATGTTATTATATCAAGGCTGTCTTGTTTCGTTTGGTCTTTTTTAAATAATTTAATTTATATACTTACAATTTGCAGTATCTCTTTCAAAATAAACAAAATTTGATGTTAAACATATCGTGCAGAACTTTTGTACGTAATTTGACACCTAGACTCAAGATAAATGAATGTGAAACATTTTAATATTTTTAATGTGTTCTGTTTCGTTTTAATCTGTTGAAACGAATATGCTGTTTCGTATAAAACCCGCACTTCACTCTCGCCGAAGTCGATCGAGGCTCAATAAGTACGAGAGTGTAGACAGTCACCTTGTGTAACTTTGGCTGACTTCGTTCTACTTCTATTCTCTGTCGGTTTGGTCAAAGGGATCTTGATCGGTATCGCACCGCTCTTTGTCGGTATCGCACTTCGAACGAGTGTGTTGAGAGGGTACTTCGGACTTCGGTCAACTTTGGCGAAGTAACTTCGCCGAGAGTGTGGAGCCCATTTAATATGTTACCCTAGGCTACAAAACATAAGCTAACCTTGCACCGATGGTAACCTTGTACATTTAGCAAATTATTCAAAGTACAGTGGAACCCCGTTAACTCGGATTAATTGGGACCGCGGCCGATCCGGGTTATCGAAAATCCGGGTTAGCCGGAGAAAATGGTAAACATTAATAAAATATGGTATGCTTACAGATAAACTCCGTTATAATTGTCACACAGACACTGGTAAACCACGTTCGCATTCCACACAAAACCACACATACAAAGCGTCGTCAAAAGTCTCATTCTTAGCTTTATTAGCTTTGCACCGATTGTCCAAACTGTCTTTTGTTATCATTTTGAAAAAAAAAAATTCTTCGATTTTAGTTCTATTTTTCTTCCAATCCGATACTGTAGATGTACCGACACCATAATATAATGCTGCAAGATTCACCTTTATCAATTCTACTTAATGCTTCTAGTTTCTTTTCCATTGTCACTATAACATTTTTACGTTTTGTTGCCCTTATAGACAAAAGACACGCAAACACAAAATCTGAATAAATTTACGAACGATTACAAAACACGACTTTACTACACACAATACCGTCTCTGATGTTATGTTATTTAATAACAGTGATGACTAAGGCCATTGTTAAAAAAAGAATTTTAATAGTCTTTTCTAAACAATGTTTCAACTAAGACAGTTTCAAATAAAGGATAATACAGGTGCCTGTTGTTTTTGACAATGAATGTGGTGTGCCATGAGTTATTTTTACTATGGTATATGTAGTTCAATCCGGTTCCATTATCTCTCAAATATTATATTACATAGAGTTGGTACAAAACCTCGTGAACCTTGAAAATGCGTATGTATAACCGAAATAAAATGAAGCCAAAAACATACGACTAATTTATTTGCTGCGAATTGCGCGACAGGGTCCCATCTGCACCCTGATATTTTCAGTAATGTCGGTTTCATCAATCGTTTCGTTCGTATATTGACGTCACCAAATGAATGAATTAGGTTCACGAGATTTTGTAACAGCAATACATTTTTATTGTTGAAATGTTTGTCTGATAAAAATCGGTCCGGGTTAGCCGGAGTTCCGGGTTATCGGGGGTCGACTTATCGGGGTTTCACTGTATCACGACCCGACATTGAATTACAATATTTAAGCTGGCGAGGAGAAAATAGAAAAAGGTAGTATATATTCGATGATAATGACTGACGTACAGCCGTTTGGTTTATCCCCCGATGTAAGTTATCTCCTGTATACGTAGTGAAGTAAGTGATGTAGTGATTAATAAACAGGTAATATCGAACCAGACCCAGCTATACGCCAGTCAATGGGAGCAAGAATACGATATTACCTCGGAATTCTATCCTACTGCATGGATTTTAATGAAATTTTTGGAATAGCCTTTACTTATCTCCTAATTCAAAGTCTACCCTATGCAAATGTGCGCTTTTATCTTGGAGGTGGTTTCCACCCCTTATCGGGGGGTGGAAAATTTCTGGTTAAAATAACCAGGGAAGTGGCTAGAGAACGTAATTCTAAGCAAAAACTGTTCTATAATTATTTTTTGAAAACTCAATACTGTTATTCGCGGTTGAAAATTGGCCATTTTTATTGAAACGTAACACCATTTCGAACGGTTTTTTGCGAATACCTTAAAAAATATACATCTAACTAAAAAACTATATAAAACAATTTTGTAGCTTAAAAAAAATAAAGAAATTTGTTCCTTGATAAATCTTAGATACAGTTATAATAGTTATAATACAAAAAGAGATATGGTAGGTGAAAAGAGTTTGTTTTTTTGCTGCATGCTCAAATCGGTCTATTCAACTTGAAATAACAGAGAAACGGTCCATTTTAGGTGTATAATGCTACCAATACCTTTTGTAGTGCTTGAAAAGATCGTTAAAATTAGCAATACTAAATGTTGATTGCATTCAAACTAAGTGAGATATGCTACAAAAAAAATTGATGACTAATATATTTTAAGAAAACATGAGAAGTATATTTAATTCCTCATCCACCAGAATTTAAATGCATCATTTTTATTCTATAATACCTTTTTATAGTGTTATTTCTATGTTCAAAAAGTTGGACAGGTTTAAAATGTACGGTTTTTGTGAAAAAATAAGATCAAATTATAGAGCGCATTTTTAAATTTTCTTAAAAATTTTCCTTTTCTCCATGTAACTTGAAAATAATAAGAGATGAACAGTTATGTTCGGTATCCTTTTTCGTATCTCTTTGTATTTTCGGGTTACATTGAGAAAAAAAAAGATTGTTAGGATTATTTCATTCATAGGAGATTCTGACCAATAGAAAGCTACAGCAATATAAATTAAACTGATTATTTTTTAATGATTTTAACTTCTAATCGTATAGTAAGATATTTGATCACGTGTTTAATTCTGTCCAATCAGATGAAAATTATACTGAGAATTATCTACTGCAGAAAATTACCCATAGAATTTTTTTAAATAGATTGTTTCTGTTTAATGGCAACCAGTTTCCTAGTTTTGACAACTGTCATATTTAAGAAAATATCCATAATATACGTATTAAAAAATAATCTTAAGAATATCACACGACAGTAAGAATAAATAAGAAAATAATGCTTAATTTTTACTCAAATTTGTTGTCATTGGGCAATAGCCACTCGACCCTGCGGGCTCTTGTGTCTATTGCCAGACAACAAATTTTCGAAAAACTGTTGCATTATTTTCAATTTATTCTCACTCTCTTGTGATAATATACCCGATAATTTTTGATAATACCCCGTCGTCAAGTATATTACGGCAGGTGCCCTTCGTTGCTATGAAAAAATACATTCAGTGACATTAATGACAATTAATGTTTTAAAAATTATAAGTGATGACTTTCAACCGTCAAATATTTAACAACTGTGTGTTAATTGTACTAATTTGTACTTACATAAATAAATTTCAATAAAATTTTGGTTTTGAACAGTTTTTCATGAAAAATCTCAACAAATTGCACTCGATCTATAAAATTAATATAGAATTTTTGCCCTCGTCACATTTTGAAATAATCTTACTCGCCTTCGGCTCGTGAAATTAAAACTGTCAAAGTGTCACTCAGGAAAAATTCAATAATTTTAGAGCTCTTGTGCAATTACTACTGAAAATTTAAAAATGCGCTCCATAATTTGAACTTTTTTTTCAAAAACCATTAATTTTAAACCCGTCCAACTTTTTGAACATAGAAATAACATTTTATTAAAAAGTATTGTAGAAGGAAAACGATGTATTTAAATTATGATGGATGAGGGGTTAAATACACTTCTCATTTTTTCTTAAAATACATTAGTCATCAATTTTGTTTGCAGCATATCTCGCTTAGCTTTAACGTAATCAACAATTAATATTGATAAATTTAAAGGTCTTTTCAAGCACTACAAAAGGTATTGGTAGCATTATACACCTAAACTCGACCGTTTCTCTGCTATTTTAAGTTGAATCCACCAATTTGAGCATGCACCAAAAAACAAACTCTTCTTACCTACCATATCTCTTTGTGTATTATAACTAGAAGATTTAGGAAGGAACTAGTCTCTTTGTTTTTTTATGAGCTATAAACATATTTTATATAGTTTCTTTCGTTAGATGCATAGTTTTTAAGGTATTCGCAAAAAACCGTCCGAAAAGGTGTCATTTTTCAATGAAAATGGCCAATTTTTCACCATGAATAAATCAAAAAGTGTTGAGTTTTCAAAAAAAAAATTATAGAACAGTTTTTGCTTATAATTAGGATCTCTAGCCACTTCCGTGGTTATTTTAACCAAAAAATTTTCCACCCCCGAGAAGGGATGGGAACCACCACCATGATAAAAGCGCATATCGGTATAGGGTAGACTTTGTTTCTTGAGCTCTTCCCTACTTACTGTGAAAATATCAAGTAAATCGATATAGTAGGATGGAATTCTGAACCAAATACCCTCATTGACTGCCCTATCATGAGATTAAGTATATTATATTAAAAATATACGATGGACAGTTCCGCCTTATAATCCGACATAACAAAGATAATGGATACATAAAATAGTGCTCTTACACTTTAGTTAGGCTTTGGTGCAAAATAGTAAAATATACAATATTTTTCTATTGAAATACTACCATACAATTCCCATGTATACTCACATTTGTACATTGTTCTTCCTACAGGGTGTCTCGAACTTACCATAAGAAAAACGTTTGTTCTGTTCCACCCGGTATAAGTACAAAAAAGAGGTTTGAGCCCACATTTGCCCAACTGTGTTAATACTAAAGAAAAATCTAAATAATAAAAAAATACAGGAATCCGTTAATCTGTTGACGAGAAAATCAACTATGAAAATGAGCATAATTTATGGTCCAGGAACTGAAGCTTTTCACCTAGCAATTCTTACAGAATGGATCGATTTCCTTGAAAATTTGAGCATAAGTAGTGGATAGTCCAAGGATCAAAATCTATATGACGCCAAAAGGCGCTCTTACCATAGGGATGGTTGTCAGCCCATCTCGGGGGTGGAAATTTTTTATTATATTTTGACCGCAAAAGTTGATAAAAACATTCATTCTAAGCAAACAACGTTTTATATATTTTTTTGATAAAATTGTAAGTTTTCGATTTATTCGCAATCTAATGTGTTAGTTTTATATCTAAAAAATCAATGTTTTTCGATGGTATACTGATTTACAACTCACTCAATTTTTGCCGTAGAAAAACTTTTTTCGAATCGAGTTCTTGGAAATTAAATAACCTACAATTCCATATTTAAACACTTTTTCGTATCTCTGATGCTAATCTTTCTATTCTGAAGAGTATGGCTTTTTTTACCAAATTACAAAAATTCTATATTCGCTTTAAACTTCAGTTTTTTAAAAACTAATCATTCTAAGCTAGTCAAACTTCTAGAATCTATTAATAATACATAAATAAAGAAGAATGAATAAGGTTAATGACTAACAACACCGCTAACTTACATTATTATGCTTCCAATTGGATTTTTCCTTTTATTTTTAATTAAATATATTGATTTTTTAGCCATAACTTTTTCATTTCTTAATATAGAAAGTTTGGTAAAAAAAATTTTGTAGGAATTTATAAGATCTATAAGGCTATGAAAATTAAATCTTTTTAAAATCCTCAGTCACAAAAAGAGGTGACTTTAAAAGGGTTGCTAAAGGTGGTTTTTGCAGGTTATTTCAAGTTTTAATTGTCAATAGCTCACTCAAGTTTTGTCGTAGAAAAAATGTTTGCAAACCATATTCTTGGGAATTAAATAAGCTACAATTTCATATCTAAATATTTTTTCGTATCTCTCATGCTAATCTTTCAATTCTGAAAGAAAGCATTTTTTACCAAACTACAAAAACTCCATTTTTTTAAACTAATCATTCTAAGCCGATGAAACTTCTGGAACCTATTAATAATACATAAATAAGGAAGGCTAAATCAGGTAATTGACTAATTTTAATTAGGGTGGTGATTAAGGGTTTGTTTGAGATCACTTTTTGCTGAAAAAAATACGGACTGACATTCTTTTCATTGTAAGTCACTTAATTTTTGAGCTAGAGACTTATTTTTTATCTATAGAGATAGATATTTTTAAATACTTTATATTAGTTTAAACAAGTTACCTTCGAAAAATGCATGGTTTTCCCGTCTTTTGACTTTGAAACTACAATATTTAGCATTTGACAAAGAAGAGCTAACATATAATAAAATATAGCTCGATTACTTTTTTTGCTTATAATGAATGTTTTTACCAATTTTTGTGGTTAAAATATAATAAAAAATTTCCACCTCCGAGATGGGATGGCAACCACCCCCATGGTAAAAGCGCCTTTTGGCATCATATAGATTTTGATCCTTGGACTATCCACTACTTTCAAGTTTTCAATCCACTACAAATTTTCAAGCAAATCGATCCATTCTGTAAAAATTGCGAGGTTTTGTCCTATTCTAAACTTCATTACTTGGACTATTAGCAATATCCCTAACATGCATTGCAGTTTAGTTGTTAGGGCTCGTATATTAATAACGTTACACCAAACATATTTGGTGTGTCCCAAATTGTCTAGATCAAACAATTATTTCAAGTCTGGGTTTTACCTAAAAAATCCATGAGGATGGAGTAATTATGTGCGGCATGTATTTCATGCAGGTTGAACATAACAAACTTTATGCAATTTTCACCGACGATTAATTAGTAGCTAGATGGCTCCGCGGTGATGGCACAGCTGAAGCCGACGTCATAATTAGAAATACGTTGGGACGTGTTTGGATATGTTGACAACGATTTGATCAGTCTCGTCGATGTGAGGCGTAACAGTGGTGCCTCAATTATGCAAAGGTGTGACCTTCTCAATTATTCTGATTATGTTCAACACAATGTACATATATTGTGAATTTCCAATATATTTTTTTGACGTTAATTATTTTATGCTCGACATTCAATCATAACAGAATTAAAATACAAACAGGCTTATATAGTCGAGGAAATGAAGCATTTTGGCTCGCAATTTTTTCGTCCAGCATGGATTTACTTGAAATTTTCACAGAGGATAGGAAATAGTCCAAGGATCATTTTCTATATCATGCCGCTGTCACACGCTAAAACCTTGGGGGTGGTTTCCACCCCATCTCGAGGGCGGGAATTTTTAATTACATTTTGGCTATGTAAATCGATGTAGAAAGTAATTCTAAGAAAATATTGTGTTTTACATTTTCTTCGTAAAACTAATATTTTTCGAGTTATTCGCGCTTGAAAGTAACAGTTTTTCGATGAAAAAATCGACTTTTTTAGAGGGTTTTTGAGAATACATCGACAAATATTCATTTCATTAAAAAACCTGTACTTATCAAAATTGTATATTTAAGTAACACAAACCAAATAGTTTTTTCTAATATATTTAAGACCAATAGAAACCGAGATACGGCATGTTAAAAGTTAGCTTTTTCGTCAAAGGCATAATTTGAAATATTCAAAGTATAATAACGGAAAAACTTTGCATTTTTGGAGAAAAACTTAAATAATATTTTTTCAAGTATACATAGAATTATCAAAAAATAATAATAAAAAGTTTCTAGCCTAAAAATTAAACGACTTATGATCAAAAAAAGGTCGCTACTTGCTTTTCTCCATGAAAAAATCAGTGAAAACAACCCCCTAACTACCCTCCTAATTAAAAATTGGTCTTTACCTTTCTGTATTTCCTTTTATATCTGTATTATCAATACACCCAAGAAGTTTGACCTATTTAAAAGGCCTAATTTTATAAAAATTGGAGTTTAAAGAAAATTAATCTTTTAGAATTTCCCATTTTTCACCTTTTACTTCAAAATATCTTCGAAAATACTGGAGATACGAAAAAAATGACAAATTACGAAATTGTAGCATGTATAATAACTAAAATTTCCTTGTACATAGATTTACATTACAGTGAACAGTTAGCGAGATATAGCTGCTTAAATCCTCTATTTATGAGCAGACACCCCCTTATTCGAGCCTTTTAAACCCACCCTAATTAAAAACTAACGGATCTTACGGAATTTAGTTTACACAGTCGTATAACTCTTCAAAAATGCTCCAAAGTCATTTTTAAAACAACTATTTATCGCCAAAAATGAAGGAGCTATGTTTATATAACCAATTTTTTTTTCGAAAAATTCGGATAGTCCGATTATGGATAATTTTCAATGTATGTATAATATCACAGAACCGGTTCGTATTCTGGAAGATGACTAAAAAACTATTTGTATTTGTATTTGTACATATTTGTAAATTCGTATTTTTGTTTAAATAAATGTTTATGTAATTCTTTAATTCTACTTTATTTTCTGTATAGATTTAAGAAAATATCTACTTATAAAAATTGTAATGTTATTAAGGGTGGTTTTTAAGGGTAGAAATATTCTGATATTATATCCGAAAGTATAAAACAATCATTATTTAACCAATCAAAACCAAATTTTATCCATATTAAAGTTTACAATATTTTTATATAATTTTTGACAATAAGGGGTAGTCTACACTCCTAAAAATAATCAACGCCCTTAAGGATGATATAGAATATGAAGTACAGGGTGAGATGATCCTAATCTCAAACTTTTATGTAAATTGATGCAAGCCGAAATTATTCTTTTAGGATAAGTAAATTTTCTATATATAGCTCCAACAAGGTTGGTTTTAAGGGTTGAAATATTATGATAGTATATCTTAAAGCATAAAACAATCATTACGTAACTAATAAGAACCAAATGTTGACAATATTAAAGTTTAAAATGTTATTTTATAATTTTTTATAATTAGGGGTAGTTTTCACCCTTAAAAAACCAAAAGCGTACAACGGCTCAATATATAAAATGAACTAGAGGGTGTATTGAGCCTAATCCCAAATTTTTGTACAAATCGACGCTGCACGAAAAAATTGCGAGGTTTTGCCATTTTTTCAGCTTCATTTCCTCGACTAATATACGAAATTAATGTACCGGGTGTCCCAATAAGAATGGCTCTCGGCCATATCTCAGGAACCGTTTATAGTAGAGCTTTGAAATAAAAAAATTTATAACAAAAGTTGCCTCAGGAAAAGCCTGGAAATTATTTTCATAATTGTGGAACCACCGCTAGAGGGCGTAATTGAATATCAAAAATTAAAAAATCTAAATTTTACAAAATTTTCCTAATGAAGGGGCACTGGAAATCCGATCTTCGTATTCTTCATAAAATTCTACGCATATTTGATTTGACAAGTTTAGGTCTACCTTTGGAAATAAGAAGTGGGGATGAGTGGGAACCTTGTTATGAAAAACTGGCTGTGAGTCCGGTTCTGCTTAATCAAATTTTGCAAACTTGGCCTTGTTGGAGACAGATCTTTTTCCTCAATGTAAAAGTTATGATTTTGAACCAACTTACTGAGTAATATGCCAGCTAGAAGGCGTTAGTTAATTTTTTTCAGAAATCTAGTTTTCCTTGGAAAATATCAAATACAAACATGCATTTTTAATACCATATTACAAAATTAGACAAAATTAGCAACAGAATAGCGAAAACCGCATGTTAATACCTTTTTTCTATCTCGAGATATCTTACAAAACGTGTAAATGTAAAAACATAACTGTTACTGTCACCGGTAAACGAAATTCATTAAAAGTGGTGTGCTATGGAAACAACAAAGGAACATTTTCCAGCTGTCAACGTATATTAGGTCTTTTCAACGCTTCTCATTTATTTCGAGCCTCGTTCATATCTCGTATATTAATATTATACACGGATTATACGGCATATGACAGAGGCTCGAAACAAATGAGAAGCGTTGAAAAGCCCTATTACAAAGAAATAAAAACAATTATTTAGTGATGACATAAACGTTCAAATTTTTGCCCATCATTTTCGTTGCAAACATTTACTCTTTCAAGAGTAGATTGAACAGCAGTCTCAATTTCTGCTCTCGATATGCTTTGAATGGCGTTTAGTATTCTCTGGATAATGTATTCTAGAGTAGTGTATGATGGTCAACAATTTGAATATTTAGGTCGTCACTAAGTAGTTCTTTTTGTTCTGTGTTATATTTAATTTTAATAGTATTGTTTCTCTTTATATTGTTGTTTTAATTAATTATATATTTATACGTTGATATCTGGAAAATGTTATTTTGTTTTTTTCCACAGCACACTACTTTTCATTAACTTAGTTTACCGGTGATAGTAACAGTTATGTATAAAATTTACACGTTTCTCGAGATATCTTGAGATAGAAAAAAGGTATCGACATGCGGTTTTCGCTATTCTATTGCTAATTTAATCTAATTTTATAAAGTATGATTAAAAATGCATACTTGTATTTAATATTTTCCAAATAAAACTAAATTTCCGAAAAAAATTAAATAACGTCTCCCACCTGGCTTATTACTTATTAGGATGGTTCAAAATTATCACGCTTACATTGAAGAAAAAGATCTGTCTTCAACAAGACCCAGTTTTCAAAATTTGATTTAGCAGAACTGGACTTACAGCCATTTTTTCATAACAAAGTTCCCACTCACCCCCACCTCTTATTTGCAAAGGTAGAGTTAAACTTGTTAAATCAAATATGCGCAGAATTTTATGAAGAATACAATAATCGGAATTCCAGTGCCCCTTCATTAGGAAAATTTTGTAAAATTTAGATTTTTTTTATTTTTGATATTCAATTACGCCCTCTAGCGGTGGACCCACAATTATTAAAATCATTTCCAGGCTTTTCCTGAGGTAACTTTTGTTATAAAATTTTTTATTTCAAAGCTCTACTATTAACGGTTCCTGAGATATGGCCGAGAGCCATTCTTATTGGGACACCCGGTACATAGTATTAGAGTAGCAAGGACGTATCTTACAATAACTTATAAATCCAAAAATATTAGAAGTATCAAAATACTATATTAAATTTGCAAATATACAAAAAAAAACTATTGTGTGGTAATTGGTAATAAAATTTTATTCTTTTTTTTTTCTTCTTTTTGTATAGATATGACCCTCTGTTTTATTCAATGTGCGTCCAATAAATTGTGGTTCCATTATTTTCGTGGTCTTCCCACTGATGGTCTTCATATTAAGGAACCGTGCATAGCCATCCTTACTAATCTATTTGTTTTCATTCAGCTTATGATATCATTTCATTCTACTCTTCTGTTTCTTACCCAGTTAATAATGTTCTCCACCTTGCATCTCCATCGTGCATCTGTACTTCTAGCTCTATTTCATAATGTTGTACCATCAGTTTTTCGAAGGGTCTTCATCGAGCTGGATTTTCATCTCTGCTCTTTCGAGCAATATTTTTGTCTTCTGTGTGTGAGGTCGTGTTTCTACTGCGTATGTCAATATCGACCGGATGACTGTTTTGTAAATTCTGACTTTCCTTTCTTTTCCGATATTTTTATTTTTCCACACTGTGCCATTCAACTAACCTGTGGCTCCGTTTTTATTTATAATTATTTCCAACCTTAGAAAAATGTTTTTGTCTCATTTGTTATGTGATATTTAATTTTGTAAATATTAGTAGATTAAAAAATTTAATGCATAATATGCTATTCACCGATTTATTGCCACTTGTTTTACATAGAGCTTCGGATTCTAGATCGACCTTATATTATACCCATACTCCCCTTCTGATGGTCTCATATAATATGTTATATAGGTCGTGATAATATATACAGAAAGCAACAGTATCATCGGGGGAAAATATTAAGTAATCCATGAAGCCAATATCTATTATAATAGTTCAGAGAAATAAGAAAAAAATATCCTGTTGGTGACACAACACCCTCCAGGCCGAAACCAAATTTTTTGAGTAGTATGGACATCTATATTAATAACCTATATATTTCCTTCAGCCGATTTTGATGATATACATAGTTATAAACAAATGAAAATCAAAAAACGGTAAATTTTCGCTTTTTTAGTCTATAACCGAAAGTTATGTATTTTAAACAAATTTGAGAGTGAGAAACTCATAAATCGTATAAAAAACTTTAATATGGCGTTCGCTGAATATGTCTATCCTTATTGGTTGCTTAGAAAATTGCAAAATAAATAATAAATTTTGAGTTTTTATAAATATTCATAACTTGTGTAAAAAGTAACTTAGAATGTTCTAATTACACGGATTGCTGAGAATTCTGGTGCTTAAATCATACCCTAAATTTCAAAGCAATTGGTCAAATATTTCAAACCAAGAAATTTTCAGGGAAAACATCGACGATGCCGTAGAGCAATTTAAAAATTGTATCCTAACTGCATCTGACCAGTGCATAGGCAAATACACTATTAATTTCTCAAGAAAGACTGTCCCGTGGTGGAATGACTCCTGCAAACTAGCAACAAAAGAATACAAGAAGGCTCTTAATAGATATCGCAAAACCCGTAGCACTGAAGACCTTATTTGTTTTAAGAAAATGCGTGCAAGATCCAAACGAGTTCTGAAGGAAAGCAAAAAAGAATCATGGAAAAAATTTGTAAAGAGCATAACTTCAGATACCGCTCCCGCCCAAATGTGGACCAAAATCAAACAAATGAGAGGACTAAACACATATCCAAAAATACCCGCAATAACAGACGGAGATAACATCATTACAAATGATAACCAAATAACAGAAACTCTAGCCAAATACTTCCAAAACAAAACTAAGTCTGAACTCTCCGTTCCGTACCCCACAAACCACTCGCCAACTATCCCTATCCAAACCAATCCAATAAACCTTGCCTTCACAGAAGACCAGCTAAATTTGGCAATATCATCAATGAAAAACTCGTCTGCAGGTCCTGATGAGATCCCATCTATTTTTCTCAAACATCTACATACAGCAACCCTCTCGAAGCTGCTCGCGCTCTTCAATAAGATATGGTTCAGCCAAAATTTTCCGAGTCTCTGGCGGCAGTCGCTTACCATACCAATAAGAAAAAATGACTCACCCTCTAATGCTCCTAACGCCTACAGACCAATTTCACTAACATGCACAATGTGCAAACTACTAGAAAAGATGGTAAATAAACGTTTGCTTTGGTTTCTTGAAGAACACAATCTGATAGATGTAGAACAATCAGGATTTAGACCCAATCGAAGTACGATGGATAACCTGGTACTACTACAATCAGAAATAACGGAAGCTATAGCAAACGAGAAGGATGTCCTCGCAGTTGCCTTAGATATAGAATGTGCCTTCGACACAAGAAACAGAGCTGCTATCATCAAAAAGCTTGAGAAACTCAATTTAACTGGTAACATTCTCTCCTTTATAAACAATTCAATCATTCAAAGTGGTTGCAAACGGGAAAACATCTTCAACGTATATCTCACAAAATGGAGTTCCTCAAGGCTCAGTTCTGAGCCCCACACTTTTCCTTCTTAGCATTAACGATATAGGCTCTCTCGTTCTCCCTCCCGTAAAATACTCTATATACTCTGATGACCTCGTTCTTTACGCCAAGGTAAAGTTATAAGAAGCATATGCTCTTTACTGCAAAATACTCTTAACAATTTTCTAAACTGGTCCGCCAAATTTGGAGTCAAATTTCATCTAGAAAATCCAAAGTCATACACTTCACTAGAAGACATCACACTCACCCTCCTATACTTCACCTAAATGGATCTCCTCTTCAAGTGGTTGATAAACACAAATTATTAGGAGTAATATTCGATAAAAGACTTACATGGAGAGATCAGATACAGAAAACAAGAACAAACTGCCTCAATAGAATCAATATCTTAAAAACTTTGGCTCACCATCAATGGGTTGCAGAAGAGGAAGTCCTATTAAGAATTTGCAGAACCTTGATCCGCTCTAGGTTGGATTACGGAAGCATTCTCTACATACGAGCATCCGATACTCAGCTTAAAAGCCTGAATACAATTCACAACACTTCCTTACGCATTAGCCTTGGAGCATTTAAATCAAGTCCTTCTGAAAGTCTCTATATCGAATCTTCAGAACCCCCACTTTTTATAAGACGTCAACGCTTACTACTATCTTACTTCTCTAGAGTATCTGCTAATCCGAAAAATCCAGTCATTAAACGAATTAATACCCCACACCCTGTTCCAGATAATACTCAACCTCGATCACATTCTTTCTCACAAATTTTAAAAACTCTGCTAAAAGATACAGATCTAACACTCACAACTCCTGTTACTACGTCCCGTATTCCTCCGTGGACCAAAAAGCTACCTACTGTCGTTACCAGCTTAAATCGATACAAAAAAGAAGAAACGCCCAGAACTCTCTTGGTACAGAAATTTCAAGAACTTATACATACACAGTACTGTGACAAGATTCTTTACACAGATGCCTCCAAAGAAGAACATGCCGTCGGTTGTGCCGTTACCACCTCAAATACAACAGTAGCATCATATCGACTTTCTCCCAGATGCAGTATACACACAGCTGAACTGTACGGAATACTTAAGGCATTAGAGTTGCCAACCACTAACGAGAAATAATTAGCGATATGTTCCGATTCTCTCGCTGCGATTGGTTCTATCAAAAATATATACTCCTTACATCCCATTGTACAGAGCATCCACAACATCTGCCAACAACATTCAAAAAATGGAATTTCAGTAACCATCATCTGGATACCATCCCATGTTGGTATCAATGGAAATGAGAGCTCTGATCAAGCAGCAAAACAGGCCTGCTTTCTTGAAAATCTAGAAAACATGCAACTTCACCAAGATCTAAAGGCTAAAATCAAGAACAATGTATTAAGCACCTGGCAAACACACTGGAACATGCAAAATACAAAACTACGCACAATCCAACGAAATGTTAACCTCCATCACCATGCCCCAAATGAGCAGAAAAGACAGTACTATTATCAGAAGGCTCAGAATAGGTCACAATCGTCTTACACATGGATATCTGATGTCCTCTGAAAATCGTCCTCGTTGTGAACATTGTGATGAGCCATTAACAATCCAGCACATATTACTGGAATGTGGCCAGTATAGAGTTCAAAGAGTCCACTACAACTTTCAAAACAATTTAAGTGACCTACTCGGTTCTACAAACATGTACAGTGCCATAATTTGTTTCCTAAAAGATTGTCACCTTTACTATTTAGTGTAATTGTAATATTAAGTTGTAACTTGTACAAAAACAAACTGTAATTATTGTATGTAAATAATATTGTAAAATTTTGTACCAGTGCCAATGGCCATTAGTTGCCGAGACACTTTAATTTAAATAAAAAAAAATTGGTCAAATAGTTTAAAAGGTATTTAATTTGTTTATCCCAAATTAATTTATTTGCAACACTGTAAGTCAGAAAATGATGAAGTTACAGTAATACTTTGGATAGCTTATGAAAGAAGAAGATTTATACTATTAATTTAATTAAAAAAACGTGACAAAAAATAATTCTAAATACTGCAAAATTATTTTGTAAAAACATGCGTTAAAAAAAGGGAGGGCTAACTTCGTCCATAATTGTCCTAGGGCAATTGTTTTCTTTTTAAATGTGTGTAAAAATTCAGTCTTTCCAAATATGAAAAAATAATTTTTCTACGGGTAACGGTTAAAAAGTTATTCTAATTGTTTTTAAGTAAGCAAAAAATCGACTTGTTCTTGCAAAATAATTTTACACTGTTTAAAATTACTTTTTGTCAATTTTTAAAATTAAGTCAATAGTATAAATGTTCTTCTTCCATAAACTCTGTTAGAAGTCTTAGTGTAATCTCATAATTTTCTGACTTATAGTGTTGCAAAAAAAAATGAATTTTTATGATAAACAAATTAAACTATTTGACCAATTGTTTTGAAATTTAAAATATAATTTAAGCACCAGAAGTCTCAGCAATTCGTTTAATAAGAAGGTTCTAAGTTATTTTTTACATAAGTTATGAATATTTATAAAAACTCAAAATTTATTATTTATTTTGCAATTTTCTAAGTAACCAATAAGGATAGACATATATAGCGAACGCCATATTGAAATTTTTTAAACGATTTATGAGTTTCTTACTCACAAATTTGTTTAAAATACTTAACTTTTTGGTTATAGACGAAAAAATCGAGAATTTACCGTTTTTTGATCTTTATTTGTTTATAACTATGTATATCATCAAAATCGGCTGCAGGAAAGATAAAGGTTATTAACATAGATATCCCTACTACTCAAAAAATTTGGTTTCGGCCTGGAGGGGATGTGTCACGAGAAAAATCTTATTTCTCTGGACTATAATAGTCGAAGCGATAGAAGCGAATTTTGCTCGTGATAAGTAATATGGAAAACTATACGGGGATATGTTGAATTAATTGTGTATATGACTTTCCCCAACGGGCGGAAACCAGAGTGGGGGACGAGGGTAGTTATAAGGGGTCAAAATCGCGGTTTTTTTTTTATTTTTTTTGTGCGCTCGTCATCGGGAGAGTGCACCAAAATATGGGAATAAATAGGTCATGACGTAGCTAAGTAAAATTTCCAGTGGCGGAACGCTGCATGACTGTCAAAAGGGTGGGGGCAGGGGTGAATATAAAAATTATAAGGGGTTTTTTGTTCGTGATCGAGATAGTGACCCAAAATTTGGAAGTAAGTAGATCATGGCGTTACTAAGCAAAATCTCCAGGGGCGGAAACCAGAGTTGGGGACGAGTGTAGTTTTAAGGGGTCAAGCTCGCAGATTTTATTTTTTTTTGTGACGCAGCACAACATTTGTCTGTCACGCAGCGTTCCGTCCCTGAAGATTTTACTTAGTTATGTCATTATCTAATTATTACAAAATTTTGGTGCACTATCTCGGTCACGAACGTCACAAAAAACCCCTTATATTTTTATATTCACCCCTGCCCACCACCCCTTTGTACCCCAAGCAGCGTTCCGCCCCTGGAGATTTTACTTAGTTACGTCCTGACCCACTTATTTCCAAATTTTGGTGCACTATCTTGATCATGAGCGTCACAAAAAAAAATAAACACCGCGACTTTCACCCCTTATAACTACCCTCGTCTCCCACTCTGGTTTCAGCCCGTTGGGGAAAGTCATGTACACAACTAATTCAACATATCGCCGTATAGTTTTTCCATATTACTGATCACGAGCAAAATCCGCTCCCAGCTCTTGGACTATCATTTAATGAAATATTATCCAAAATCGATTTGAGCCGTATTTTTATCCTCTTTTACGTTATAGTTTTCGTGATTTTAATCCCTAATATTACAAAGCTAAACGAAATGACTTACAACCGTTTAATAGTTCAGGAGGACTCGGTGAGATTATAGAAAATATGGCGTGTATCCAAAAGACAGGATCGTTAAACAAACTATTAATTTCCCGAGGACGTTAGATGCATTATGCAACTATTGACTGTGGAACTATAGCTGCGGTAGAGAGTATAACCGAAGAGATTAATGTTTGGTTATTAGAGATGATATCAGCGAGTTTGATAGAGGCTAAGGTTTAGTGAAGTGTATGATGAATAACAAGTGATCCTTTTGAGTTGATAGATTATATTGTTTCACAGGGAAGCAGTTTAAAACATTATTGATTAAAATGTTAATCGAAAATTTCAATCGCAGTGTAACCTGAGATAATGGACGTTATTATTATTATTATCAAAGCTCTATTTTTTTTATTCTTTTATTGAAGTTATTCTTCTTTAGGCGCGATTGAGAGTAAAATTTCATAAATCTGCGCGCATGCGCACACAGACAGTAATAGTTCGTTGCTAATGTTTCAAGATAGGTATGTATGTATCTGTATCAGCGCAAATAAGTCATTAATAGTATATTAAGTATGGAGAACGGTAAGGGTTTTATACCGATCGAAGACAATTGTTTGAAGGAGGAGCGGAGCGACGACTCCAATTATTGTCTGAGATTGGTTACCCTTAACGTTTGACATGCTTATAACGTTTTTTGCACGATTGATACCATTATAAATGATAAAATTAAACATTTTCGTCATATTGACTAGTTTCATTCATTTTATCAAGGTAGATACTTTGGTTGTTAGGTAGTAACTAGGGTGCATAACAACAATGGAGAATTGAGTTTTTATTTAGTTGTCAATAATTTTAAGTACAATTTTGATTATTATAAATTAAAATATGAGCGAAAGTGAATTTGAAGAAATTGAACGGGCTTGGGAAGAAGGGTGTTCCGGAATTATTCCCGAAAAATCCAAAATCCGTTATCAAAATACCTACCAAAGTTTTAAAAAATGGTGCGAAGGCCAGAAGTTAAGAATCGAAGAAAAGACTCTATTGGCATATTTCGTTCAAAGACATATGAAGTTGAAAGCTCCTGGAAGCCTCTGGGCAGAATATTCAATGATTAAATCCACCGTTTTTCTTTATGATGGCATTGATATTTCCAAGTTTTCAACTTTGATCGCGTATTTGAAGAGAAAAAATGTTGGATACTACTAATGTATGCGATTCTGCAGGAGTTTCTGTTAGAAGTGAAACCACAGCCCAAACAAGTGAGATTTCATTAAATAATTTAACAAATTGTACCATAAGTTTCAATACTAATAAATAATTCGTTAGTTTTCTTTATTCTTTCAAAAAATAAATTAAAATTAAAAGATTTTTTAACTCGACGGTAAGTGAATTACTTACCGTCGAGTTGGAGTAATTACCGTCGAGTTGGATTACTTACCGTCGAGTTGCTAGTAAATGTCACCTATTGACGTAAAATCTGTCACGGTAAACAGTCAAAATTGATCAATCGTGCAAAAAAGAATATATTAGTGTTTTTAGTAAATGTATTATTTATTATAATTTTTGGATTTGTCTTTCTCTGTAGTAAGATAATAAAATATTATGTATGTAGGTATAACATTTTTATATGTCTATTTGTCACCGTGTTGTGTAATTATATCCGAAATTTACGTGTCACTTAAAAAAGCTCGGTGGCGTAGATGGTAGAGCGTTGGGCCAATGATTGGAAGGTTGCGGGTTCCAATCCTTGACGATTCATTTTTTTTTTTAATTTTTGGTTGTTTTAATAAAAAGTTTTTGAAAGTCGTAGATAAAAAAGTTAGTTTAATATTTAAATAAAATACAAATAACCTGTGAGTATATTTACTTTGTTTAAATTATATAATAGAAGAATAACTTCTTACATACGTACAAAGTACACACACATTCTTTTTTTTATGACTAGCTGATCTGGCGAACTTCGTCCCGCCTTAGAAATAAAAAATAATGTGTCAAAGTTCAATAAATAAAAATTCAAAACAGTACTTAAAATATTATGTACATATTATAAAAAAATTAATTTAATTCTTTCTGATAAGCAATATTTTTTTGCGGTATGCTTTTTCTCATGAGGATCTTTCAGTGCGTCACAGATTTTAAATTTCTTTCTAACGCATTAAATTGTATGTGACAGAAAAAACGCACGTCGTTGATTACATTTCGTCGGTGACATTTATAACATTTATTCTAGTTGTCAATATATGGCGCTATAATCGAACATAAAATAATTTGCGAATTATATAATATATATCTACGAATATAATCTGAACAATTTAAAAGACTATACAAATCAAAGAAAAAATCATTTTATAAATGCAATAAACACAATTGATTTGTTTTTATGACAAATTGCAAATAAAATTTGACAACTGTCAGATTTAACTAAAATGTCATGTCACTAAAATGTATATTATCACGGACTTACCTTTTCTTCTATCATTTGTGACGCACTGAAAAATGCTCATGAAAAGAAGCATACGTAAATTTACAACGATAGCCGTTTTCTAACGCGCGATTAATTTTCATGCCCGAAACATGGGCACTTTAAGTTTATTTCACAAACTGCCACAAAACTTGCGATTTGTTTATCGTCATGGCAAAAGCCAATGGCACGGGAAATGGTAGACGCTTAGAATCTGCAGAATGATAAGTCAGTTGGAGTCATTGGTATACGCGGGATAAGAGCGAGATAAGAGCGATACGCGAGACATCCATTTCTTTGTGTTTTTCCTTCATGACATAATTTTTTGACATCCACTTTATTGCGATCTATTTTATACAAAATAATAAACAATACATATGAGTATTAAGAAAGTGACAGAGTCAGTATTCACCCAGTGGTGAATACCTAAAAGAGTACAAAAATAATTGAATTAATACAGTTATTAATAACTTATTGAATTAATTTGAATAGTATAGTAGTAATAGGAAAGATTGTAATCTATTATTATAACATATATTATTATGAACTAATATAATAGTAATAGTTTCTAGTGTTGAGTTTCAGGAGTGTCTGTTTTTTAGTCTTCTGTTCTGTAGGGGTGTCAGGAGATTGGTGACCAATATGTTTGGGTGAACCTGTAGTCTGCTGTAGTACTTGGAGCACAGATAAATAATTTCTTCTTTGACCGTTTGGACTTAAAGATCCCTGTGTATATTATTGTTGGAAATATACCAAGGAGAATGTCACAGTTGCCTTAGAACTTTTAATTGAAAACACTGTATCTTGAGTACGTTTGTTTTACTGGTAGTCCCCCAGATTTGGATGCCATACATCCAGATGGGTTTCAGTATACAATTGTACATCAGCAGTTTATTGTCTAGACTTAGGCGTGATTTTTGATCCATGAACCAGTACATATTTCTATATACGATTCCGAGTTGTAGTCGTTTGTTCCAAATATGCTTCTAACATGTTAGGCGGTTGTCTACATAAATCTCCAAGTATTTTACGTCACTTTTTATTTCAAGTGACGTGTTGTTAAAGATTAAAACTTGATTGATCCCGTTCCTTAGTGTAAACGTAATGTCTGTTGTCTTGGAACTAAACTGCTCGTCAAAAGTTAGGGATATAGAAAATTCTGCTGATTTTCATAGTTGATTTTTTCGCGAACAGACGGATTCCGCTTTTTGAAGATATTCTTCTTTAGCGGCGAATCGATTGAGGGTAAAATTTGATTTATCCCCGCGCATGCGCACACCGACAGTATGGTATTAGTGGTTATACGGGCTCTGATTGGGTGTTGAAATTTTGAAATGATCTGTCAATAATTGTTCAATATGGAGATTATCGGTAAACAAAAATATTGTATAATATTAGTTTTTATTGATGTGTGGACAGAAATAAAATCAAATTTATAATTATAGTGACCTTTTAAATAGTTTTGAAAAGCCGCAGGTACGTAATTCTAAATGTTTCAGTTGGAAATACCTAATAGTTTCAATACCTATCTATCTTGAAAATGTAAACAAAATAATGTAGTTACCTATTAGTAGGCAATGCTTTAATTTACATAATCTTATTACGAACAAACTTTCTACAAATCTTCATCTCATATATTGTTTTCTTACTCTATATTTTGTTGTATTTTATTTCGACAAAAATCAAACTAATAATTTTATTAAATTCATATAAATTTATGGTGTAAACGTTTAGTTTGTGTATATTCCCACATGACGTATACGAGAGTTTGGTGCAGTTTGAAATGGCGTCAACTTTCGTACGGCGTGGTGGACGTGAAGTGGGTTCAAGCCCCAAGCAAGTTATTATTTTTTTTATAGATTTTATGATTGTAAGTATATTATTATATAATTTTTGAAGATATTCTTCTTTTTTGAAAGTGGTAGATAAGAAAGTTAGTTTGATTTTTAAATAAAATAAGTACAAATAACCTTTTAAGTATATTTACTTCGTTTAAATTAAGTACCTATTATATAATAGAAGAATATCTTCTTACGTGCGTACAAAATACACACACATTCTTGTTTTTGTATTTTAGCCTTTTATTTATTATTTACACAGTTGTGCAAAGGTTTACTCAAACTTATTTTTATGTACTTATACCGGGTGGAAAAACATATGTTTTTCTAGTGTTAAGTTTGAGACACCCTGTAGGGAGAACGAGGTATAAATGTGAGTAAACATCAGAATAATATTGTAGTCTTATGTTTTGTGAACATGCTGTTGTTTGAATGTCCCTGATATCTTTAGAAACAAAAAAAATAGACGGTTTTGTAATTTAACATGTGTTTAAACCGAAACAAAAGTTTGAGACACTTTGTAGGGAGAAAAAGGCAAAAAGGTGAGTACACTCGATATTTTGTTGTAGTCTCATATTTTTTGAATATTTTATTTTTTTAGTTTCTCTGATATCTTAAATAACAAAGAAACTAGACGGTATTACTCATTAATATGTTTTTCTATGTTTCACATGTGTGATGTGACGCATGTCGTCAGTTAAAACACGTATTCAAGAGTAATATCGACTAGTTTCTTTGTTATTAAAGATATCAGAGAAATTAAAAAAATAAAATATTCAAAAAATATGAGACTACAACAAAATATCGAGGTATACTCACCTTTGTGCCTTTTTCTCCCTACAAGATGTCTCAAATTTTTGTTTCGGTTAAAACACATGTTAAATTATAAAACCTTATATTTTTTTTATTTCTAAAGATATCAGGGACATTCAAAAAACAAAATGTTCACAAAATATAAGATTACAATACGATTTTAATATATACTCCCATTTGTGACTCGTCCTCCCTACAGGGCATCTCAAACTTAACATAAGAAAAACATTTCTTTTCTTCCACCCGGTATAAGTGCAAAAAAAATTTGACTAAACCTTTGCATAACTGTGTAAATACTAAAAAAAAGTCTAAAATAATAAAAAAAAATTAGCGGGATCCGTTAACCTCTTCACGAAAAATCTACTATAAAAATTCAGCAGAATTTTCTATATCCCTAACTTTTGACGAGCAGCTTATTACCTTTAACTATCCACAGTTTAAACCGTATTTCAAGTCTATTTAGGTTACTTGTAGTGTAGGTTACTAGGTAGTGTCTGAGAAGCTAGGGTCCGGATTTTCGTGGCAGGCCATTTAGTCCATTCTTTCACGGATTTTGCTCTAATTTCTAAAGAACCGCTTGGATTTACATGAAATTTGGCATACGTATAGCTTACATATCAAAGAAAAAAAGTGATATTGTGCCGATGTGTGCTTTTGCCCTGGGAGTGACATTCACTCCCTCTTGGGGATGAAAAAATATATATCCAAACTAAGTCCGGAAATGGGTAAACTGACTAATTTTAAGTAACTTTTCTTCTATAGAGCTTTTTCGCCAAGTCAACACTTTTCGAGTTATTTTCAAGTGAATATGTTCATTTTTCAACAAAATAACCACATTTTTAGACGGTTTTTCGCAAATAACTCAAAAAGTAAGTATTTTGTCGAAAAAAAAGTTCTTAGTAAAAATATAGCCTATAAAAAAGTAAAAAAATGGGGACCGCGGTAGGTCTCTGGATCTCGCAGAACCAGAGTTATAGCCAATGAAAAATATATTCATATTCACCAAATTTCAAATAGAATATTTCGACGTGAAATATCCAAAAATTTAAGCAATTTTTGGGGAAAGCCTATTTTAAATTTTTTAAAGTGTTTAAAAAACTTTATTTCTGTTTTTACAAAAAGATTCTAGCATTAAATTAAAGCAAGTTACGCTCAAAATAAAGTTGGTCCCTTTTGTTTTTGCAAAAAAAATCGAGAAGACCACCCCCTAATTAGCAACTTAAATTAAATTAATCGTTACCGCTCCATAAATTATTTCTCTTATATTGTGTTTATATGACCTGTAAGTTTCATCGACTCAAAGTGCTTATTTTTGAAAAAATTTGGTTTCAAAGTAAAATTTTTAAAAATTTAAATTTTGAAAAATATGCTTTTTTTCAAAATAACTTAAAAATTGTTAGAGGTACCAAAAATCTCGAAAAACAAAATAAGTCAGATTTGCTTTTCTGAATATCATGTATTTTTTGTTTTTCTGTTAGACAAAAATTGATTAAGATTTGGTGTTTCTAAATTTGCATACATTCGTGATCAGTGACTCGTTCAACCCCTTTTAACCACAGCCCTTTCAATAATAAGGACTTTGAACCAATGAAACTTAAAGATCATATAAACAATATATACACGAGTCAAGAAACTTGTGAAGTCGTAACGATTAAGTTCATTTAAGATAATAATTAGGGGGTGATTTTCTCGATTTTTTTACCAAAACCAAAAGGGACTAACTTTATTTTGAGCGTAACTTGTTTATTTTGATGCTAGAATTTTTTTTATAAAACAAAAATGAAGCTTTTTTTAAACACTTTAAATAAGTTGTAATGAGTTTTCTCCGAAATGTGCTTCATTTTTGGTTATTTCACATTAAAATATTCCATTTGGAATTTGACGAATATGAACCTATTTTTCATTAGCTATAACTCTGCTTCTACTAGGTGTAGAGACGTGATATATACCTACACCATTTTTAAAAAATTTTTACAGGCTATATTTTTGATAAGAATATTTTTTCGACAAAGTACCTACTATTTGAGTTATTTGCGAGAAACCGTCTAAAAGCGTGGTTATTTTGTTGAAAAAATGAACATATTCACTGCCAAATAACTCGAAAAGTATTGACTTAGTGAAAAAGCTCTATAGAACAAAAGTAACTTAAAATTAGCCAGTTTATCTATTTCCTGACTTTCTTTGGACGAATATTTTTTCACCCCCAAGAGGGGTGAAAACCACCCCCAGAGCAAAAGCACATATCGGCACGATATCACTTTTTTCTTTGACTTGTTAGCTATGTGTATGCCAAATTTCATGTCAATCCAAGCGGTTCTTTAAAATTTAGAGGTTTTGCAATATTTTACCGTTAAAGAACGGACTAATTAGTACATTATCATCAGCATATATTGCAATTGTTGTACGATCTACACTTCCTTGGGGTACGCCAGAGTGGATGGGATACAGAGTAGGTAGGGCCTCCGCTTATTTTAATTTAGTACGATCTGCCGGTGAGGTATGATTGTAGCAGCATTCAGATTGGATGAGGCAGTTGTCTTTTAAGCTTTGATATTAGACCTTTTTGTCATACCTTATCGAAGGCATGGGAGACATCAAGAAAGGCTGCTGTACAATATTTCTTGTTCTCGATTGCATCTCTTGCGGTTCTGACTACCCTTAAACCTGTTCGATTGTGCCATGTTGTTCCCAAATCCAAATTGGTAATGAAGTATTTGGTTTTTTCTGTAATGGTAGTACTATAGCCATGGTAGAGAGCTTAACCGAAGAGATTAATGTTTGGTTATCAGAAATGATATCAGCGAGTTTGATGCATAATAAGGTTTACTGAAGTGTATGATGAATAACAGGTGATCCCTTTGAGTTGATAGATTATATTGTTTTACAGAAAAGCAATATAAAACATTTATTAACATGTTGAGATTTAGAGATAATAGACGATTTTTTTTACTTTATTAAAAACAGCATAAATCACATTGGGTTATTAGCTGTACTATCATTGATACATGATTACTTAAATTCTAATAGCATTTTGCTTATTGAATAAGTTCACATTTAGGTAACAATATCATAATTCACAAATTAAGAATGGGGTTTACGAAATGTTAACAGTGGTTACAGTTTGTTTAAAACATTAATGTCTTTCAAATAATTAAACAAGTGTGTAAGCTTACAGTTTGGTCCTAAGACTGTTTTTATACTGATAGGTATTGAGTGTTTTTGTCTTTCACTAATATATGTAGGACACTCTATTAATATATATTGTTGTTGATCTTATTTATTTATATGTGATGATATTCTTATATGTAATTTAATTTAATTAATGCATTAGTGATAATCTAATTTATCAACCAGATCACATATCAATATGTTTTCAATCTCAGGGCGAATTATAAAATTACTTACTTACTTTCGTGACCTCTAAGTATTTCTCAGTGGTTCCTAATCGGGATAGGAAAAAAATAAAATAATACACACATATGGGTTACAATTATAAATCAAAATTTTGTTTATTTTATATAAATGGCAATTACTGCTTAATATTTGTTAGATCTTATATTTATTTAATACAAACATTTAAAAATGGGAATCTTATTTCCTTTTGGTTTCCAATTTAAAACTTTTATTAATAATGAAACTATTAGGATTTATTAGCAACAAATTGATTTAAGTTTGATGAAAATCTTCTGATATTCATGTCTAAAAACCCATACATTCATGTCTTGACAAATGAGACTGACCTTTATCTGGTGAACTGCGAATGTCCTCACACAAAAACCCGTTTCCTCCTACCCTTGGTTGCGATGAAAAACTCGTCCTGGCCTCCAGTAATGTTCTCCTTTGAAAACTACCTCGTATCGCTCACGTTCCTGCTTTTCTCGTGATGCTGTGTTCTACCTTTTTCGGACCACTTCAATCAGCCACCGGGACACTCTTTGCTCAAGGAGATTCTTTTCTCTCGACTCGGCCTACCTCTCGTTCCGATGGGTACTCAACACTCACGGAACTATACCGGCGTTTTCACTCTTCGTACACTACCGTCTACCACTGGACTTCACCTCTCTCGACAGCTCAAAACATTCTGATCTCTCATCCTCATTCATTTCCCTACTTTCTAAATATCCCTTCCAGATTCAAAAATCAACATTCCACCACAAATTATAATTCGCCGTATTCCTCAATACCAACTTTTAATCTTTCTAAATATGTTTAATGGATTTCAATAAAAATAATCATTTCCCAATTTAAACTTACTTTCTACTTTTTACAAAACTTAATGACCTATTATCTATTTCACTGAGTCTTATGTAGCGTAGGCTAATGATCGAATCTTCCGAGAACACTATAATGGTCCGCGTCACTCAAACTTGTTTGTCTTGGCGCATTGTTACCGTGTTTCGTCTACTTCTTCGAATCGCTTTCTTAAAAACTAAATATAATAATTTGTTGTATACAGGTTGTTCTAAATTTACATGCCCGTGGCTGAGAAAACTGAAGATCTTTTATATTAATTTGAATTTTGCTTATAATTATAAATTTTAATTCTCCTATCAAATAGGAATATAACAAATCCCCGCCTTGTATTCGATAAAATTTATCTGCATTTTTAAATAAATTTTCTCGAGGCAAAACCAACTCCCTGTATATTTCCTTACTTTAATCTCTTGTCGATACTTGTATGGAATCGGGTAAGTCTTTGATCGAAAATTTCCCAAGTTTTTCACCTCAAATGAATGTTCGTACTTTTTCGCCACTCTGTTTTCCTCATTGATCAAATTTTCGTAGTTTCTTAACATCAACCGCAATTCTTTTTCTTTCCCTTCTCCACATATCAATTTTCTGTCTTTTTCCTCAGATTCTTAGCATATGTTTACCGTGCATTCTGCATCCTCGTTTACATATACCTCCTCTTCAAATACCACTGTCTCAATCATATTCTTTTCACTTTCATTTGTTAGCTTTATTTCTTCTTCTCCTGAGCTCGTCTCTTCTTTTGAGGAATCCCAGGTTTCTTTTGCTTTTGATACTCTCAATTTTTCTTCTTCTGGGCTCAACTCTTGTTTTGAGGAGCCACAGGTTTCATTTTCTTTTATCTTTTTCTGACTTTTTCTCCTTTTTCTTCTTTGTCCTTGTTTCGTTGCCAAATTCATTTCCATTGTTTGTTCTTTCCCTGATTCGTCCGTATTTTGTTTCTCATGTTCCTTGTCCTGTTCTTCTTCTTTTTCTTCTGTTAGTTTCATCGTATTATTTTTAAAATCTATCACTACATGTTTTTCTGCCAATTCGTCAACTCCTACTATCATGTCATGTGACATGTTTGGCATTATTACACATTGTAGTGCATACATCTTCTTACCCAGTCGTACCATTACTCGTATGCCTTCATTTATAGTTGCCAATGTCCGTTTGTTTGCGCTCACTAAATTTACCCTAGGTATTTTGTAAATTAAATTTGTTAAATTAATTTCTTCTATTAGTTTTCTGTTGACCAATGTTATTTCAGATCCAGTATCTATCATAATTTTAATTGGTTTCTCGTTGATAAATCCATCCACAAATTTTAAATTAACTCCATTTTTCTTTTCGTTGTTTCCTGCCAATTTAATGAACTCCTTGGGGTGACAAAAGATTCCTGTTTGTTTTTTTGTTTTTAGTGAGCGCCGTCGTGAAAAAACCGCCGGTTGCTCATCGTTGTTTATATTTTCGTCATAATTTCTCTCTCCGTCATATTCTTCTGTCTGGGTATTGTTTACCTCTCTTCTATTTTCTCTTGGTCTGTCGGATCTGTTTCGGTTTTCTCGATATCCCTGTTCTACCATTATTTCTGTTTTCTTGATTTGAGCGTGTGGTGTTTCTATTCTGGTATTCTCGATTTCTGTCCTCATTCCATTGCCTATTTCTTTGTTCATAATTTCCTCTTCCGTTGTCTCTATTTTCGTTTTCCCTTCTGGGATTAAAATCTCGTCTTATATAGTCTCTCCTATTTTGATTTCTGTCTCTGTAATCCTGTGTCTCTCGGGGCCTGTAATCTTCTCGCGACCTTCTTGATTTTCTTTCTCTTAAACGTGATTCTCTTATTTGTAGGAATTGGCATAAACTATCTATGTCTTTGTAGTTTTGCAATGTGATATGGTCTTCCAGCGTTTCTTCGAAATGTCTTGCAATCAGTTCTACTAATTGTTCCGATGAGTAATTATATTGTAAATGTTTTGCATTATTGTAAATTTGTAAAGCATATGTCCTTTCTGATACCCCCATCCTATCGTTGTATTTCCCATTTTGCAATTCCTTGTTAATTTCCAATTGTTGGACTTTTCCCCAGAAATAATTCAAAAATTGTTGTTCAAATTGTTGCCAATTGCCGAATTCTTCTTCTTTGCTATCGAACCATAGGCTTGCTTCATATTTGAGATGGTTTCTGATAGTTTCTTTTGCTGTTTCGAAATTTCCGATGTGCTGTATTTTCTTTTTCAGGCTATTTATGAACGGCACTGGGTGTAATCTTCTTACATCCCCGCCAAACCTTATCTTCACGTCATCTGTGCTATGTATAACCATTTCTCTTCTTTCTCCGACATTTTGTTGAGTATTGATTTCCGCAATCTTTCTTTCCACTTCTTCTCTGTCTGCTTGAATAGCGTTTTGCAACTTGTTTTCCAAACTTTCCATTTCTTTTTTCTGACAATTCGTTAACTCCTTCATTTTCCTTTCTTGCTGTTCTATCTCGTTTTTCATTGTTGTCAAACATCCTTTTATTTCCTTTTCATACTTTTCTATGCATTCCTCTATTTTCTTATTGTTCTCTTCTATCGCTTGTTTTGTTTCCTGTTGATTGTCATCCATTTTTTGCTCCACTTTATCCATTTTCTGTTCCATTTTTTGTTGTGATTCATCCATTTTTTTTGATGTTTCTTCCTGATTTTCTTGCATTTTGTCCATTGCCCTTTTTGCTTCATCCATTGCTTGTTTTGTTTCTCTTTGATTGTCATCCATTGTCCTTTTTGCTTCATCCATTTTTTGTGGCTGGAGTTGCATAAGTTGTAATATCTTTTCTAATTCTGACAATTCTTTTTTTCCTGTTTCCATGATTGTTGTGTCTAAAATATCTTCTTGGTCTGAATTTTCCTCTTGATCTGAATGTTCTTTTTGTTTTTTGTTGTCTTTGCTTTGGCTTCTTGTCACAGACATTTGTTTTCAAGAAGTACTATCCCCGCCAAATGTGAAATTTTAATAGTATGTTACCCAAAACGACTTTTTCTCCCCCAAATATTATAAATTGTCAATAAATATATCAAATGTAAATATCGTAAAAATAAATTATTAAATCAGTTATGTAAAATTTGTACCTAAAGAGATCTAAATTTTTATGTTATCAACTGTACGTATCTCACTTTTTACCACAGGCATATAAATTTCCAACTACCGGCTTTTCTCTTTCTATCCTTCAAATTTGCCACTAGAAATACTTTTCAATGCTTACCACGTTGGACGACATTTGTTGTTGATCTTATTTATTTATATGTGATGATATTCTTATATGTAATTTAATTTAATTAATGCATTAGTGATAATCTAATTTATCAACCAGATCACATATCAATATGTTTTCAATCTCAGGGCGAATTATAAAATTACTTACTTACTTTCGTGACTTCTAAGTATTTCTCAGTGGTTCCTAATCGGGATAGGAAAAAAATAAAATAATACACACATATGGGTTACAATTATAAATCAAAATTTTGTTTATTTTATATAAATGGAAATTACTGCTTAATATTTGTTAGATCTTATATTTATTTAATACAAACATTTAAAAATGGGAATCTTATTTCCTTTTGGTTTCCAATTTAAAACTTTTATTAATAATGAAACTATTAGGATTTATTAGCAACAAATTGATTTAAGTTTGATGAAAATCTTCTGATATTAGCGATTATGTTCTTCAATTTTTAATGTGGTATTTAATACAAAAACCCATACATTCATGTCTTGACAAATGAGACTGACCTTTATCTGGTGAACTGCGAATGTCCTCACACAAAAACCCGTTTCCTCCTACCCTTGGTTGCGATGAAAAACTCGTCCTGGCCTCCAGTAATGTTCTCCTTTGAAAACTACCTCGTATCGCTCACGTTCCTGCTTTTCTCGTGATGCTGTGTTCTACCTTTTTCGAACCACTTCAATCAGCCACCGGGACACTCTTTGCTCAAGGAGATTCTTTTCTCTCGACTCGGCCTACCTCTCGTTCCGATGGGTACTCAACACTCACGGAACTATACCGGCGTTTTCACTCTTCGTACACTACCGTCCACCACTGGACTTCACCTCTCTCGACAGCTCAAAACATTCTGATCTCTCATCCTCACTCATTTCCCTACTTTCTAAATATCCCTTCCAGATTCAAAAATCAACATTCCACCACAAATTATAATTCGCCGTATTCCTCAATACCAACTTTTAATCTTTCTAAATATGTTTAATGGATTTCAAGAAAAATAATCATTTCCCAATTTAAACTTACTTTCTACTTTTTACAAAACTTAATGACCTATTATCTATTTCACTGAGTCTTATTTAGCGTAGGCTAATGATCGAATCTTCCGAGAACACTATAATGGTCCGCGCCACTCAAACTTGTTTGTCTTGGCGCATTGTTACCGTGTTTCGTCTACTTCTTCGAATCGCTTTCTTAAAAACTAAATATAATAATTTGTTGTATACAGGTTGTTCTAAATTTACATGCCCGTGGCTGAGAAAATTGAAGATCTTTTATATTAATTTGAATTTTGCTTATAATTATAAATTTTAATTTTCCTATCAAATAGGAATATAACAATATGTTACATTGATGTCGCAATTACACAGGTCACAAATAGGGCGATTTGATTTAGGTTCAATTGAGGGCTTTATTGTGTGTAGAGTTGATTGTGAAAGATTCCATTCGTTTTCACATTTGTTTATCACGTTTTCTTTAAGGAATGATTTGTAGTCGGAAACAGGCACTAAGTTCGCTAACACTGAAGACGCACTGTGTATTGCTTCTCTGGCATGAAAATCTGCTTTTTCGTTTCCTTGAAGTCCAATGTGTGATGGAACCCATATAAAGCCTACTTGCTGCATCGTGTTCTTTAGTAAATGTAATTGTTCTTTTATTAAAATGTTTATAGGGTTACTTGTATATAACTATAACTGTTCTATGGTACCCCGTCAAAATAGCCCTGTCAAAAAAGCTCCGACAAAATAGCCCCGACATAATATCCCGCACACAAAATAGCTCAGACAAAATAGCCTGCAGACAAAATAGCCGCGGAATAATAGCCCGCCGACAAAATAGCCCCGACAAAATAGCCCCGACAAAATAACTCCGAAAAAAAAGCTCCCTTCATAATTCATCATGAAATGATTCCTTAAAAATACATTTTTTCGGAAATGGTAATTATCTTCTATTCAGATGTTTATCTTAACCACATTAAATAAAAATTGTCTTGATATAAACAATGATATAAAGTTTTTTCTGTTTTCGGGCAACAGTAAAATGCATTTTAAATTAAATTAATTAAATACATACTTCCTTTTTGTCAAATAATTTAAATTAAAAAAGTTTTTGGACACCTTGTATAAATAATTATGTAATTGTTTATAAGAGGCTGTTTTAGCCGGGGCTATTTTAGCCGGGGTTGTTTTGACCGGGGCTATTTTGTGTACGATCTCTTTTGTCGGGGCTATTTTGTTTGCGGGCTATTTTGTCGAGGCTATTTTGTGTTCGGGCTATTTTGACGGGGCTTTTTTGACGGGGCTGTTTTGACCGGGCTATTTTGACGGGTCACGCTGTTCTATCCTAGATAATGCACTGAGAGAGTCGGTAATTATGACAGATTTTGGAATTTTTTGAGTACGAATGTGAATGAGGGTTTGCAGATTTGAATACAGTTCTTCAAAATAAATACTGCAAGTGGAAGATAATTTGAATTGTAATATAGTGTTTGCATCTACAACTGCCGATCCCACACCATCAGCAGTCTTAGACGAATCTGTATAAATATGACAATGATCTGGAAAAGAAGCAAGTATATTGAAAAAAGATTGAATAATTGTTGCATGGGGGTGTCAAGCTTATTGCATTTAGAAAGAGTTAGATCACGTATTGCAGGTGGAAAGGTCCAGGGGGGAGGAGTAACTGTATTTGTCTGATCAAAAAATTTTGGGAATTGAATATTATGGAGAGAGAGATATCTTCTGATTCTCTCGTAAAAGGGAGGGTTTGTTTTTTTTTATTTACATGTTTCTTTGAAACGTTCTGCAATAGTGTGATGGAAAGTGGGATGAGATTTTATTGCATATATGGATGATTCGTAGGGTAATGACAAGTATATTCTTCGGAAATTTAAAGGTGGTTCTCCGGTTAAACATTGTAAACTATTAATGGGACTAGTACAGAATGCTCCTGTGGCTATTCTTAATGCTGTATTTTGTATGACTTCTAGTTGAGCAAGTAGTGTCTTCTTTGCAGATGAGTATACAACTGATCCATAATCGAGTTTGGATCGTACTCGAGATTTGTAAATAAGAATCAAACTTTTACAATTTGAGCCCCAATTACGATTGCACAGTGTACGCATTAAATTGAGACCAGATTGACAAGATTGTTTAATGTGCATAATGTGGTAGTTCCAAGATAGTTTTTTATCAAAGATCATTCCTAGAAATTTTAAGTGTTCCACATAAGTTGTTTCCATATAACCGAAGATCTGGAGTTGTAGACTGCCGTTTTTTTGAGAATAAAATACATTTAGTTGTGGTTGTAAAGAATTGCAATCTCACAGCGTTCAACTAGTTTTCAAGATAATTTAATGCACATTGTAAGTTTTTCTGTATAGAAAAAATATTTATTCCTTTTGAATATACAACTAAATCGTCAGCGTATAATCTCGCTTTAACAAGTTTTGGAACGTTTTCTAAGATTTTGTTTGTTGCTACTAAGAATAGTGTTGAACTAATAACAGATCCTTGAGGTGCTCCATTTGTTTGGTCTTTAGAGCTGGATAGTGTACCATTTACCTTAACCTTAAATTGTCTCTTACTAAGAAAATTATGAATGAAATATAGCATGTTACCATTGGCGCTCCAATGATTTAGTGTGTTAAGAATGTCGTATCTCCAAGCCATGAATGGACGTTTTTATTGTTATAAAAGCTTCAGAATCTATTTATTTTATAATTTTACATTAAAATAATCTTTGACAAAGGTGGCACCTAACTTTATGTATATTACTACAAACTAACGGGATCAACGTTATGCAGAAAGCTACCAACCCTCAATATATCAGATATTGGGTTGGATGCATATTTGGACAACAAAATACGAGTTCTGCATTCTGTAGAAACCTACTACCTCTAGATTAATATATAACCTATAAAACTATAAAAATGCTAAGCCACATATTAAATTTATCGGATATTCTAATTTGCAGAAACCTACCAACCCACTTGGTAGTATACTTTTAATTTACAGAAACCTTCCAACCCACTTGGTAGAATTTTAATAAAGCGCCACTTGCATCCAAGTGGGTTGGTAGCTGTCTGCAAATATTGGGGTTTTCCATTGTAACTGTACATCTAAATGTGCAAAAATGTTTCTGTTGAAAGTCGAAAATATGAATTTGAGAGGTTTTGGTCGCTAAATTCATATGCTGCTCAAACTAATTTTATTGCTGCTAGTTTATGCAAGATTGAAAAATAAAGGTCTAAAAAAATACTCTAAAGGTAACTGCATTTCGAGTAAACACTGCTTTAAAGAAATTTGATGGTCGTGCTCCTATTAGTGATCAAAGAGGTATAAAGCAGGGAGGCAAAAACAAATTAGCAGATGAACGAATTCAAGCAGTTGTTAGTCATATTAATAAAATACCTAAATACATTTCACACTACCGTCGGGAACAAACAGAGGCGAAATATTTACCACCTGGTTTCACTTTACAACAAATGTATGACATGTACAAGCAGGAAGAAACCAATCCCGTAAGCTTAATGTCATACAAGAACATATTATACACGAAATTTAATTTGAAAATAAAGCCATTAAAAAAGACACCTGCAATGTTTGCGATACGTTTAAAATGAAAATAGATAATGAAAAGGATGAAGAAAAAAAGAAGAGGTCAAGCAGAAACATACGAAGCATTTGCAAGTTGCAGAGGAGGCACAGAAAATAAGAAGAGATGATTTTAAGATAGTGACTGAACAAACAGATCAAGGGTGTTTAAGCTTGGACTTGGAAAAAACCCTACAGCTTCCCAGAATACCTACAGGCATCGTATTTTATAAGCGTCAGTTCTGGGTGTATAATGCAGGAATACACAGTGCTAAAGAAAATAGAGGATACTGCTACGTTTGGGTAGAAGGTTCAGCTGGAAGGGGCATCCAAGAAATAGGCTCTTGCCTTATAAAACATGTTACTAAACTAAATTGACTCCAGAAGTCAAACATTTTACGCTTTGGTGTGATTCTTGCGGTGGGCAAAATCGAAATATTAAGTTAATACTTATAGCCCAATAAATGACCGTTTTGGAGTGTAATTTCCAGGGGCAACTCCGAATTGCATGAAAATTTGGATTTAGATTCTATTTACCCTCCACTTCAAAGTTGAATTTGTGCCGTTGGTTGCTTTTACGAGTTATTCGCGATTTAAAATGTTGATTTTTCGACAAAGAAACTACGTTTTCAGACCGTTTTCCCAAATAACTCAAAAAGTAAATATTTTATCGAAAAAAATATTTTTAGCAAAAGTGTAGCCTATAAAAAAACGAAAAAAATGGTGTATCAGTAAAGTCTACAAATTGAGTAGGAGCAAAGTTGTAGCTCATGAAAAATACGTTCTTATTCGCCTAATTCCAAATCGAATAATTCAACGCGAAATCACCGAAGAAAAAAGCGTTTTTCGGGAAAACCTTATTAACATTTTTAAAGTATCGAAAAAAAGCTTTTATTTGTTTTTTACAAAACTTTACAGCATCAAAAATAAACGAGTTATACTGAAAAAAAAAGTTGGCCCCTTTTTTTTGGTAAAAAAAAGCGTGAAAACCTCCCTCTATTTAGCACCCTTAATGAAATTAATCGTTTGGCTTTACCATCTATTTTAACTGTACGTGTATTGTTTATATGATCTGTAAGTTTGATTGGTTTGAAGTGCTTATTTTTGAAAACATTTGGTTTTATAGCAAAACAAAAATTCGAAAAATTTTTGAAAAATTTAATTTTTTCAAAATAACTTAAAAAGTATTAGTGATAAGAAAAATCTTAAAGAGTAAAAAAATGTAGGTTTTGCTATTATAAATATGCTAGTTTCATTTGGTTTCTCCGTAAGACAAAAATTGGTTAAGATATGGCTGTTCAAAATTTGCATACACTCGTGATTAGTGACCCATTCAAGCTTTCTCAATTATAACCCTTTCAAAAATAAACACTTTAAACCAGTGAGACTGACAGATTATATAAAAATAGATAGGTAAGTAAATTGTTTGTAAAGCGATAGCGATTAATTTCATTTGGGGAGCTAAACACGGCAAGATTTTCATGATTTTGTACAAAAAAAAAGAGGGCCAACTTTATTTTGAGCGTAACTCGCTTATTTTTAATGCTAAAACCTCTGTTAACAATTAAAACAAAGCTTTTTATAAACACTTTAAAAAAGTTTAAATGGGGTTTTCTCGAAAAGTGCTTAATTTTTCGGTGATTTTACCTTGAAATATTCGATTTGGAATTAGACGAATAAGAACGTATTTTTTATGAGCTACAACTTTGTTTTTGTTTGATTGATAGACTTTACTGATACACCATTTTTTTGGGTTTTTTATAAGCTACACTTTTGCTAGGGATATTTTTTCGATAAAATATTTACGTTTTGAGTTATTTGCGAAAAACCGCCTGAAAACGTAGTTTTTTTGTCGAAAAATCAACATTTTCAATGAAAAATAACTCGAAAAGTATTGACTTACGTAAAAAACTTTATAGAACAAAAGTTGCTTAAAATCAGTCAGTTTATCCATTTCCGGTCTTATCTTGAGCGTATGTTTTTTCACCTCCGAGAAGGGGTGACTGTCACCCCCCAAGTAAAAGCAACCAACGGCGCAATTTCAACTTTGAATTGGAGGGTAAGTAGAACCTAAATCCAAATTTTCATGCAATTCGGAGTTGCCCCTGAAAATTACACGGTATCGCCGAATTTCCCGTTCATTTACGGGGCTATTATGCTTAAATCAATTTTGCATGGGACACGCACAAACCTAGAAAGCATTACCGTAAAATATCTCTGTTCTGGTCATAGTTTTTTGCCCAACGACACTGATTTCAGTTATATTGAGTCGGCTCTTAAACGACAGCAAAGATTATATACCCCAAATGTCTATATCGAGGTAATGCGTTCTTTTAGAAAGCAGAGACCATTGGTAGTAACCCAAATGCACGTCGAAGATTTTTTAGGCGTAATAAACATTGAGAAAAAAAATTGCTAATCGCAAAGTTACCGAAGATAAAGAAAAAATTAATTGGTTGAAGATTAGGTCAATCAAAATAGAAAAGTCTGACCTATTTAGGCTAATGATACAACAACACGATTTTTCACAACCGTATTAAAAAATTTCTATCAAAAAATCTTCTCGAGGTAGAACTGCTAACAAAGAAATCTTTAGCGATTTAATACCACTGTGGCCTAACGGGAAGCCTATCCCTGAGGCGAAATTACAAAATTTAAAGGAAATGGTGCACCTTATTCCTGCTGATGCATTGACTTTTTATCAAAATTTGCAGGGTGCCAATGTAACTGAAGATGTTGAGGGTTACAATGTCAATGTTGAAGATCTAGATTTTGAAGTGGATGAAGTAGATTAATATTAAAATTTATTAAATTAATACGTTAAATATTCATATCCTTAACTTCCTGTAAATAAAAATAATTTTTCTAACTTTACTGTTGTTTTTATTAAATATTGTTGGTATTAATTTCCCACTTTGCAAAATGCAGAAACCTACCAATCCACAAAAATTTGCTATTTCTCTTTTTAATTTACAACTAAAATATTTAAACATGTAGAAAATACCAAAATATTTATCCACATTCAAAAAAAAGTTACAAAGTAGTAGCAACATATTCTACAGATTTTTTAAATCAATAAAAACTTTAAACTTGATTATCTCAGTTTGCCACTATTGAGGGTTGGTAGCTTTCTGCATATCGCCGTCCGTAAGGTATAAAAGTATATGTTTAAACCATCAGCACGGAATGATATTTTTTCTAAAAGTAAGTTTTTATATAGTTTTAATAATAATTACTTTTCACCATCCAGCCTTAAAAGTCCACTGCTGAACATAGGCTTTTTCCTCCTATTTCCAACTCCAGTTATCTTGCGTCGCTCTCATCTAGTTTTTATTTAGCTTTATTAAATCTTCGGTCCATCTTTTAGGTGGTTGACCGACGCTTCTCTTGTATTCCCTTCGTCTCCATTTCAATAACGTCTTTATCCATCGCCCATTTGTCATTCTGGCTATGTGTCCTGTCCATCTCCATTTTAGTCTGGCTATCCTTTTAATGACGTCAGTCACCTTGGATCTTCTTGTGATCAGAAGAAGAACTAGGAGAATAATTATTTTTAAAAGCTATAAAAATGATGAACAACGATATGATTCGAGGGATAGGAAAAAAAAGATAGAATGTTCTAAACGCTATTAAAATATTCCGAAATGACTCATAAGTTTTTGAATGTTAGAAAATATTATAAACATGAAGTAGATAGTTCAAGTAGTAGTAGTAATTGAGTTTGAATAGTTCTTTCATTCAGTTCAGTTTGGGATCAGAAACTGACTAGTAACCAAAGAGGCGTTATTTGTTTTTAATATGATAGATTAAGGATACAGGGATATGAATTTGGATGTGCCTGTTTTGTACGTTGATTTGGAAAACGCCTTTGATTGATAAAGTTAAACATTGAAAATTAGTTCAAATTCTTAAAACAAAAAACATAGACAAGAAGGACTAACAAACCTTTACTGAAATCAAAGAGTATAAATTGTAGTAGATAATGAACCGGGTTTAGAAATTAAAATGCGGAGAAGTCTTAGAAAGGGATGTATTATGTCTCCATTATTATTTAATGTATTCAGTCAATCTATTTTTGAATAAGCCTTATTATCTGAAAGAGAAGGAATAATAATTGACAGAAGAACTGTTAACAACACCAGATATTGAGATGAAACCGTGATTATGGCAAGCTCTACTGAACAACTTCAACTACATATTACTAAACAACACAAACACTTTCTTTAAAAATATGAACAAAAAGTGAATATAAAAAAGACTAAATAATAATATAACGTAGTAAAACTTTTTGGACCATCTAATAGTCTTTTTAAACGATTAAGAGTACGAATAGACCAGGGCGCATCTGTAAAAATATTAGTATATTTGGACGTTGAGAGGTGACTCAAAGTGACTTTTTTGCAGAAATTGCTTGAAAATAACTTAAAAAATAATAATATTTGAGTTAGCCTCCCTCTCAAAAAGGTCCGGAACATTGTTTAAATAATCAAAATGTCAAAAATGAATGAAAAATTCGATTTTTTTATTCGATTTTTGATTATAACTTTAAAAGTATTCATTTCTGAGAAAAGTTGTACTAACCTAAAAGTTGCGTAATTAAATTTCCTACAATATATAATTGATTAAAAATTTAGAATATAGTCATCCTTGTTGCAAAATAGCAATAATTGCGACAAAAACCATACAAAAACAGGTATTCGCATTTTACGTTTTTCAACCATTTATGCTACACGTAGGACCTTCGTATTTTACCCAGAAAAACTTTTGGGATACAGTAAAACAATACTGTAAATTTCATTAAGATCGGTTCAACAGATTTTGCAAAATAAATTTTGCAATCCAGCTTTCGCAAAACAAATTCATTTTTTCAAAATGTTACAGGACTGAAAATAAAGCAGATAGCAAGTTGAATTTTTTTTTTCTTATAGAAGTTACTGTACCTTTCAGTTGCAATTGCAAAACTAAAATCGATTATCTACCAAGGCGTCAGGAATTTTTTGAAATAAACATTAATTATTGGTGCTACGCGCAGGACAGCGGATAGTTTGCTCTGATTGGGCATTCCAATGACCTTTGATAATGATTGATACATTTTAATTTTTACTACATTTCGATATAAATAAATAAATTTGTTTATTGGAAAATAACAACACATACTCTATCCTTTGAAATAACACTTTTTTTAGCAAAAACTTTGTTCATATATTTTAACATAGAGAATAAAAGTTTATTATTTTTAAACATATGCAATTGTTTAAACAATATTTTTTCACAAACAATAATAAAATTAATTTGATCTTTGTGGAATTAAAATATTAAAATCAACAAAATATAGAGTAAGAAAATAATATATTAGATAAAGGTTGGAAGAAATTTTGGTGGAAATGAACTTGTGTAAATCGAACACCGCTGTCCTGCGCGTAGCACCAAAAATTATTGTTTATTTAAAAAATTTCCTGACGCCGTGGTAATTAATTGATTTTAATTTTGCAAATTGAAAATAAAAGGTACAATACACTTCTACAAGCAAAAAAAGAATATGTGTGTACTTTGTACGCACGTAAGAAGTTATACTTCTATTATAATATAATTTCAACGAAATAAATATACCTTCTTAACAGTTACAATACAAAAAATTAACAATAATTACCAAAAATGAACCAAAACTTAACCATGAAAAATATTTAAAAAAAAAAAGAAAAAAATATGAATCGTCCGGGATTTGAACCCGCAATCTCGCGATTTTTTTATCTCTGGTCCAATGCTCTACCAGCAAGGCCATCAAACCGCATGCAACTTAACTTTCAGATATACATAATTATACATCACGGTGACAAGTGAAATATAAAAATAGATGTTTTATTATTTTACGCCCAAGGAGGACAAATCCAAAGACACAAAATTATAATAAAAAACCTTTTAAACCACCTTTTTCAAATTGCGTAAATTTTATTATTAATATTAATATTAATAAATGAAATATAAATATTTTGACGTTTCACAGTTTGACAGTTCACTTTTAACTGCAGTGCCTTAAAAATTTTAAAGCACTAGTGCCTTAAAGTAGCATTTTTAACGCTCCTATGGAGTCCTAAAAATTGCATTTTTAACACGTTTGTAGAAAAATATATTTAAAAACACTAATATATTCTTTCCACGCCTTTTCTGGACTGATACATACATAAATTAAAACATTTTGAAGTATAACTTCAAAAATATAATATGAAAACTATTTAAAAAGGCAGTATAACTATTAACTAACCTTTGGTGTTTCTCTTCCCACAAATTTTAAAACGCAACAACCATACATAACCAAACCGTCAACCGTCCAAACCACAGCTGCGCTACAGCTGCCATATTGGATAATTTTTGACATGTCATTTGAACATCAAATCAGAACAAAGTTATAATGCGCATGCGCCCGGATCGTAGGTTTTAACATATAAAAATTCACCCTCATATCGCGCGTAAAGAAGTATAACTTCAAAAAAATTCAACTTGTTTTAGTTTCAGTCCTGCAACATTTTAGAAAAATGATTTTTTTTTGCGAAAGCTGGATTGCGAAATTTATTTTGCAAAATTTATTTAACCTATCTTAATGAAATTTATAGGGTTGTTTTACTATCTCATAAAGTTTTCTGGGTAAAATATGAAAGTCCTAAGTGTAGCATAAATGGTTGAAAAACGTAAAATGCGAATACTTGTTTTGGTATGGTTTTTTTCGCAATTATTGCTATTTTGCAACAAGGGTGACTATTTTTTAAATTTTTAACTAATTCTGTATTGTAGGAAATTTAATTAGGCAACTTTTATGTTAGTACAACTTATCTCAGAAATGAACAGTTTTAAAGTTATAATCAAAAAACCAATAAAAAAATAGAATTTTTCCTTCATATTTTGACATTTTGATTATTTAAACAATGTTCTGGAACATTTTGAGTGGGAGGGTAACTCAATTATTATTAGTTAAGTTATTTTCAAGCAATTTCTGCAAAAAAATTTGAGTCACCTCTCAACGTCCATCTCAAAACAGATGCGCCCTGGACTAGAAAGCATTTGACCCTATCAGTCAATATCAGACACTTCAGTATCGTAATTTGGAATTGAGACTCTCAGAGAAACAGTGGCCTAAGCCGCCCTAATCCACAAATTAAGCATGTTTAGAATAATATATCAATAAAATCAATGGAAAAATTCCAATAGTTGGCTTTATACCATAGTTTAAAAAACTCATACATACCTAAGTAAAAACTTCAAGTTGTATACTGTTATAAAATGGTCTATTAAAAAACTTCATAAAAAGTCGTGCAAAACGTTTTCGTTCTAATTCAGAACATCTTCAGTGCCTAGAATGAAGTATTTCCACGTTAGTTGAAGGCAAAAAAGTTAAAATTGTGACTGTTAATTAGAAAAAACATGTGGGGAATACTTACATTCTGCTGAGTAGTTGAAACTAGCACACCAATTAGAGTGGTAATATTATAATAGATGGTTTACATTATAGATTTAAATAAAATATAGTGATTACCAGTCGATGATAAAGGATTAAATTAGTACATGCTTAAAGGGCAATATGCTTCCCTGCTCGAGAATATATCAATAAAAGCAGCAACATTAAATCTTCGGATTAACAATGGTCTACACAACCTACCTCTTTATTTGGATAAATGGCGCTACGTAATTTGTAGCGCCATCCCATATGCACAATGGAAATACGAATGCAACGATTGCATTTATCTTAAAACTTCATTTTCGGGTTTAGGCCACTATTGCTCTGAGCGCCTTAATTACTTATATTCCGTTTCACAGAAATTTTTCCATTGCGAATGGGAACCTCTATCATTTCGTCAGTATTTATACCTGAAATGTTCTCTGAAAAGCATACCTCGTTTTTCTTTCCATTTTTATGCCGTAGCAGGACCATTTTGTGGCAAAATACACTCCCTTTTTTCAGTTCATGATTTACCACATCTCTGGAGTCTCATTATCTGACATTTCGTAGGGTTGTATATACATAAGTTTTTCATGTATTTGACAGCTTCTCAAGAGGATCAGAATTATATATTAATTATTCATTAATATAAGTAGTGTAATTTATATAATTTTCGGTGTTATCATATTTTCCGCTGTAAAACTGTCAAAAACTAACTAAAATTTCCAGCTTTCCGTCCATATTTTTTATCGAAAACATGTAGCTACTCATATAGTAGAGATATCAATATAGAGTACTCATAAAATTTTTCAAACAGTAACTTCTTGTGGGATAAAACTTTGGGATAAACATTAGAGAAGAATTCGTCTCCGCATTGATTGGAAAAGAGATTCAACCACTTTCGAATAACATTATACTGCAAGAACTCCAATATTTAGAGTCTACCGAAAAAAGAAGAGAGAGAAACGCGTTAAATTTCTGTTAACGGACATTTTTCTGTGATATTTAATATTTCTCATTTTAAAGGACTTTTCAAGCACTACAAAAAGTATTGGTAGCACTATGCACTTAAAATCGACCGTTTCTCTGTTATTTCAAGTTGAATACACCGATTTGAGCTTGCACCAAAAAACAAACTATTTTCACCTACCATATCTCTTTTTGTCTTATAACTAGAAGATTTCTGAAGGAACAAATTTCTTTGTTTTTTTATAAGCTACAAAAATGTTATGTATAGTTTTTTAGTTAGAGGCATAGTTTTTAAGGTATTCACAAAAAACCGTCCGAAAAGGTGTCTTTTTTCAATGAAAGCGGCCAATTTTCAACCACGAATAACTGAAAAACTATTGAGTTTAAAAAAAAAAATATGGAACAATTTTTGCTTAGAATTAGGTTCTCTAGCCACTTCGGTTGTTAATTTGACCAAAAAAATTTCCGCCCCCTTGAAGGAGTGGGAACCGCCCCCACGATAAAATGCGCCATAGTATATAGGGTAGACTTTGTTTATTGAACTATTCCCTACATACTGTGAAAACATCAAGTAAATCGATGTAGTAGGATGGAATTCGGAGTTAAATACCCTCATTGACTGCCATATGTGAAAGATTGTTTTAAGAAATTTATTTATTAACCGCAACAGGCCTTGTTAGACCGGGTTTTATCGTCGCCCCCGCTAGCTAAATTATTCCGATTCTAACAATAAAACACTGAAAACGTTTGTTTTCTATACTTCCACAAACTTTATTATATCTAAGTGACTACAGCTGTTTCGGTGGAGTGCCTTTCTCAAGTGATATAGTTTACAATGTGTTTGCCTTTTTAAGTTTTCAACTGAAGAGGTTGAGGAGTGGGGAGCTGTTTGTCTCGAGTTGGTCATTCAGAATTATATCTGTATTTTTCAGTTTATTAATTTCTATAGATTCTAAAAAAGATAGCTTAAGGCCTTTATTTTGAATATGTAGAATTTGAAACTCTTCATTGAAAGAATGATTATGATCTAGAAGGTGAAGTGCGTATGTAGAAGTGTCTGTTTTTCTATTGTTGAATGCCCTTTTGTGTTCTGCTATCCGTTTGTCAAAAGTTCTGCCAGTTTGACCGATGTACGTTTTCGGACAGTCACCACAAGTTAGTTTGTACACACCACTCTGTAGTTGCTTTCTCTTTCGGCTTTTATTGTTCTTAATATATTTGCTTAAGTTGTTGTTAGTTCTGAAAGCTGGTGTTATTCCTTTCTTTTTTATATATCGGGCTATTGTTGTTGTTATCTTGCCAGTATATGTGAGAGAGCAGAAGGTACTGGGTTCTTTCTGTGGTGGTGGATACACTAATTTCAGGGCTTTCTTATGGAGTTTTTGGTTTAAAATTTTGTTAACTGTTTGTTCGTTATAGCCGTTGTTTACTGCTATTTGTTTAATGATGTTTAGTTCTATTTCGAAGTTATTTTTTGTCATGGGAATTTCTGTCAGTCTATGTATCATTCTATGGTAGGCTGCTAATTTGTGTTGTGTAGGATGGGATGATGAATTGTGTATAGTTGTGTCAGTATGGGTAGGTTTATGATATACGGAGAACTCATGTTTGTTGTGTAGTCTGGAATTCGTTACATCTAGAAAGTATATGGAGTTATTCTGTTCTGTTTCTGACAGAAATTCCCATGACAAAAAATAACTTCGAAATAGAACTAAACATCATTAAACAAATAGCAGTAAACAACGGCTATTATAACGAACAAACAGTTAACAAAATTTTAAACCAAAAACTCCATAAGAAAGCCCTGAAATTAGTGTATCCACCACCACAGAAAGAACCCAGTACCTTCTGCTCTCTCACATATACTGGCAAGATAACAACAACAATAGCCCGATATATAAAAAAGAAAGGAATAACACCAGCTTTCAGAACTAACAACAACTTAAGCAAATATAGTAAGAACAATAAAAGCCGAAAGAGAAAGCAACTACAGAGTGGTGTGTACAAACTAACTTGTGGTGACTGTCCGAAAACGTACATCGGTCAAACTGGCAGAACTTTTGACAAACGGATAGCAGAACACAAAAGGGCATTCAACAATATAAAAACAGACACTTCTACATACGCACTTCACCTTCTAGATCATAATCATTCTTTCAATGAAGAGTTTCAAATTCTACATATTCAAAATAAAGGCCTTAAGCTATCTTTTTTAGAATCTATAGAAATTAATAAACTGAAAAATACAGATATAATTCTGAATGACCAACTCGAGACAAACAGCTCCCCACTCCTCAACCTCTTCAGTTGAAAACTTAAAAAGGCAAACACATTGTAAACTATATCACTTGAGAAAGGCACTCCGCCGAAACAGCTGTAGTCACTTAGATATAATAAAGTTTGTGGAAGTATAGAAAACAAATGTTTTCAGTGTTTTATTGTTAGATAAAATGAACTTCCATCAAGTAACGGTCGAATCCATCAATTATTCCGATTCGATTTTTTTGCACAAACTTACTCAAAAAGAGTATATTATAACATATATATATTATAACATATCCACAGCATTGTTTTCCACAGGGTGCCGGGCGGTGCCGTGGCAGAAAAATTGTTTAAACAATTTTTTTAAACAAATTCGTAAAAATAATTTTCTCATTGCGGACGATTTTTTTCTAGATAATTTGGGTTATTTTGAACAAAAAGGGTATCTTGTGATTTTTCTCTAAAATGTGAGTTATAATATGGCCATTTCAGCATTTTTCAAATTTTAAATCGCGTGTATCTCGACAACAATCAATTTTAGAAAATAATTACAAGAGAGCTCACAAGGTCCAAAATTATCAAAAAAAATGTTCTAAGTGAAAAAATTATTTTTGTGAATTTGTTTTAAAAAAATGTTTAAACAATTTTTTGACCACGGCATCGCCCGGTACCCTGTGGATATAGATGTAGATTATAGATAAGGACCTCTTTTTTAGTAAGTCTGTGAAAAAAATTGGACTCGTAATAATTTCACTAACGGGGGCGACGATACAATCTGGACTATAGCGCTAGTTGTTAATATTTAAAAATAACAGTTTTGTAATAAAACAATGATAAAAATCTCTTCAGGACCTTGAAGAAGGGGTTTGAAACTTGATTTGGTCACTTTTGAATTTCATAATAATAATTTTTAATCGAGTTATTAAGCCTTGAAAGTAGCCATTTTCACATTTTTCAAATTTATAATCGCATATAACTCGACAACAATCAATTTTAGAAAAAAATGACAAGAGACCTTTTTTGCTCAGAATGGCCCAAGTTATCCAAAAAAATTGTTCGAAATGAAAAAATTATTTTTGTGAATTTGTTTAAAAAAAAATTTTAAATAATTTTTCAACCACATCACCGCCTGGCACCCTGTGGATATGTTATAAGTACCTCTTTTTGAGTAAGTTTGTGCAAAAAAATCGAATCGGAATAATTTCGCTAGCGGGGGCGACGACACAACCCGGTCTATTGTAGACCTAGGGCTAAAATGTTTACATTTCTGATTACATAAATAATAAATAACTTAAAATAACTTACATAACTTATAAATTTTATTTAATTACACTTCAGATTTTTTATACACTTCTTCACTACCTCCCTACATCTCCTTCTGTCCAATGCTAGTTCTTTCCATCTCTCAATGTAACTTTCCTTCAGGTTTCGAACACACTGTCCTTCCATCTTTTCCTTGGCCTGCCTTTACTTCTCTTTTGTATTGCTCTTCGTGAGAGTACCATTTTTGGCATTCATTTACTTCCCTTCCTCTCGATGTTCTCCAAATATATTATTCTCTGTGTTTTGATCGCCATCGTGATCGTTGGCTCTTTATATAGTCATGTCAATTCTTTATTGTTTCTACTTCTCCACTGACCTTCTATTTTCACACCTTCATATGTCTGTTTCTGATTTTTGAGCACCCATGTTTCGTAAGCGTATATTACTGTAGGTCTAATAACAGTTTTATAAATTTTTATTTTGTATTTCCTTGATACGTATTCGGATTTCATTAATGTGCGTAAAATGCTCCATATTTTTTATTTCCTTTAGCTATTCTTGTATTGATCTCCCCTACCTTGTGACCATTTTTATCTATTTTGGCTTCCAGGTAAATAATCTCTTTGGCTCTTTTGAACGAATATGTTTTTTCTCCATCTATTTGTACTATGATGTTATTTTCTTTTTCTTTTTGGATCTCAGCCATTATCATTATACCTTGTCTTTTATTTTAAGTCCCAATTTTTTGGCTTCTGTTATTATGTTTTTCATTAACTTTTGTAGTTATTTCTTGCTTTTTGCTAATAGTGTCAGATCATCCGAAAATGCTATGCATTGGTGGCCGTTTTTAAATATCGTTTCTTGCATATTTATTCTGCGTTTCCTTATTATTCCTTCCAAGTTATAAGAGATTGCATAAACAATAAAATATTATTTCATTTTTGGATATTGTATTAATTTTTATAATGTTGTATTTTTTGTTCATTGTTGAATACATTTTCTCTTCGTGCAAGTTAGAATTGATTGTTTATTGTTTTCTCCGAAGCTATAAGTATATCAATATTAGTACTAATATTATATTCCAATTTTAATCCTGGCTGCACAAAAATGGCAATAAAGAGTAAACACAGGACGAAATAATTGGTTATTGGCATCCTAGAAAAGAATGTAATCTACAAGTTACCTCATAGTTGAAGCTATTAATGCAAGAAGGTGTTAACTTACATTTTTGTAAATTTGGTGTTAACATCTGTATATAAAAAAGGAGTTAATATCCCATTATCAAAGGACCTGAGGTGCATAAAGTTGTGAATTCTCGAGGTATCTGCAAGAAGATGTCAACAGAGCAGTTAACACCTTTTTGCAGAATATGCAGAAGAAAATCTGCCTATTTTTGCGCGGTAAATCGAGAATTAGTTGTTTATTAGGTGTTACTGAATGCCGTTGTGTTTGTTTATGGTGCAATTATTTTGTTGTGAGAAGTGGCTTAACTTAACTATTTAGTAAAAGTATTGCAAGAATATTGTAGGTAAGCTGTTGTATAAAGAAAAATGTCGACCAAAATGTGATTCACGTTTTACGGATGAAAATAGAAGCTTACTATTTAACCACTACTATTTATTACAAAGTGACGAGAAAAATCTCTACTTGTTTAGTTTGATGAAACATATTGGAGTAAAGAAGCCCACTTTACATGCTGCTCGTACAAATCCTTACGAATATTTTTTTAAAATAAATGGAGAATCTCGGAAGGATTGTAAAGACGCAGTTTTATCTATGTGTGCTTGACATTGGTCGAAAAAAAAAATTGATTTAATTCGAAATCTAATAACAGCTGGTAAATCAACTGCAAAAAAAGGACGAAAGAGGTCGTCGTCACAATCGGCCAAAAGCAATACCTGCAGAAACCAAAATGATTGTTCATGAACATATTTATTAAGTCTTTCCCAGCAGAAATGTCACACTATTCTCGTAATAAGAACCCCTCTCGGCTGTATTTATCATCCACCTTATCAATAAATAAGATGTTCGAGTTATACGAAGCGTACCGTGTCAAGAGGAAACTGAAGAATGTTGTGTCAAAAGCAATGTACAGGAAAATATTTGCTGAAGATTTTAACTTAGGATTTGGTACTCCACGATCGGATACTTGTAATGTCTACGACTCTGGCAAAGCAACAGATGATCATTCTGAGAAATTTAAGAAAGCCTTTGAAGAATAAAAAAAGATAGGGAGTTGGCTAAAACTGATATTAATGTTATATACATTACTTTTGACATGCAAAAAACTCTGCCATTAAATAAAAATTCAACTAGCATTGCTTTTTATTTAAGGCAGGTATGGCTCTATAACTTTGCGGAGTGCACGTTATTAACAAAAACCAGCCAAATGACAGGGGGTATTTTCATCTTTGGACAGAAGGCAAGGGAGGTCCTGGACCTGAGGAAGTTGGAAGTTACCTGCTAGCATTCTTAACCACTCTGAAACCACAGCAAAAACATCTCTTAGCCTGGAGTGACTCAGCAAGTCGTCAAAACAAAAACTGGCTTATTATATGTTTTTGGCATTACTTGATAAAACAAGTGTTTTTAATACAATAGAACATACATTTCTTGAAGTGGGCCATACATTTATGGATTCCAACCGGGATTTTTCGGCTGTCGAAAAAGAAGTAAGAAAGCATCAGAATATTTACACAGTGGATGAGTACGTAAACACTATGGTACAGTGTAGGAAAAAGCTCCTTTTCATATTATTAGAATGGAAGATAAGTTTGTGGATGTTAAACAATTACCTAATAAATTTAAACTATTTAATAAAAAAAGCTGACGCTGGTGAAAAAATACCATTTAAAGATGTAAAATGGATAAAAATGACGAAATTTGATAAAACAAAGTACAGATATTCTCTAAATAATGATGAACATTGGAAAGAAGTTTCCATTCTAAAAAGTAAAGTAACTGCAACGCGCCAGTCAAGTTCAAGCACAGGTAAAATATTATTGCCAGTGGATATAAGTAGCCCAATAACATTTAAAAAAATATAAAAATATTCAACAGCAAATGCCATACATTCCAGAAAACTTCTGGGCTTTTTACCATGGCCTCAGAAAATAAGACGATAATTAAATGTTTTTTATTAACTATAGGTTAGACAAACTTTGTAGTGTTTTTTAACAATAAACTTTTTTGAACTCCTTTTTGTGTGTTATTTGATTCTGAAATGTAAAAACATGTTCTATTCTATAAAACACCTTCTTGCATTAATAGCTTCAGTTGTTAAGATCCAGCAGTTAATGTGTTGACATCGATTTAGCAAAGGATACCCCCCGTTAAGATAGGCAAAATGCCCTCACTCTCAGAATTCAATTTATTAAATTTTTTTACGTTCTGTGCAATGAAAAAATGAGATAACGCGGATTTTTAGCTCGCCACCCCCCTTACCCCTCCCCCACAGCCAAAAACGTGGATTTTTAGATTTAATTTTTTTTAGTTGGGTTGGAATTGATTTAAAAATTTCAAAAAATTGACACGTATAGCTGAAACTTTTACAAAACATGTTGATTTTTTATGGACCCTTAGGTCGAGTGTACATAACCTCAATTTTTTTTTTTAGCTTTTTTAAAACCTATAATTTTTTTTGGAGGGGACTGCAGGTCCAATTTTTCTTGCATTTTGTGTAGTTTATCAAAAGCTATCTCTCTGATTTTTTTCAGATTTTTCCGTCAGGTGCGTCATCTTGAAAAATCCGGAAAACTGTTTTTTTTTTAGGGGGTTTTTAGGGATTTTCTCCATTTTATAGACTGCAACATAGATCAACTCAAGGTTCTGTTAATAGATTATGTATAATTTGAAATAAATGAGTATTTTAGGATTATCAAAAATTGGGCAAAATACCTTTAAACCCCCCAAAAACCATGTTTTTTTTTAGGTTATGTAAGGGTTTTTGCGGGCTTAATGATATTATTTTTTGAGATCGATACAGCCTGAATATATTTTTTTTTCATTTTTTTTACGTTATTTGTGAATAAAAAATAAGACTAATTGGATTTTTAGCACATAACCCACCCCTGCCCCCACAAAAACGTCAATTTTTCTATTTTTTTTTTTTTTTTTTTTGTTTAAAGTTGCAATTAATTTAAAATTTTTATGAGGCGTCTACAAAACATATCTATTTTTTATAGACCCGTGTAGGTTGAGTGTCCAATACATATAACCTCAAAATTCCTTTTTTATTTTTTTAAAACGTATTTTTGACTTCCAATCGATATTTTTTTAAAACGTCCAATGAAGATTGTATAATTCTCTCTCGCGGACGGCCGCTTCAATACATGCTTAGCGCTCATTTTTAATTATTAAAAATAATAGTTAGCAATAAAATAATGACAAAAATTTCTTTAGGCTATTGCAGGGGGGCTTTAAACTTTGAGTTTGTCACTTTATGACTTTCATAATAATAATTTTTAATCGAGTTATTAAGCCTTGAAAATGGCCATTTTCGCGTTTTTCAAATTTGAAATTGCATGTAACTCGACAACAGTCAATTTTATAGAAAAATCACAAGATACCTTTTTTGCTCAGCTTGATCCAGAGAATCTAAAACAAGTTTGTACGAAGTGAAAAAATTGATTTTTTGAATTCGTTTAAAAAAATGTTTAAACAATTTTCCGATCGCGGTACTGCCTGGCACCTTGTGGATTTGTTATAAGGACCTGTTTTTGAGTAAATTTGTGCAAAAAAATTAATCGGAATAATTTACCTAACGGGACAAGCATACAGCGTGGACTATTTGCATTAGGAGCCAAACGTAGATGGTTTGTAAAGTACACAAAAGACAAAAAAAAATTAGCAGCCATCGCCAAAAAAAGTTATACGTACCTAATAAAAAACAAAAAAAATGAGGTTACACTCGATACTTGTACACTCGACCTTCGGGTCCATAAAAATAAACGTTCTGTAACAGCCTCAGCTCTGCGTGTGAATTTTTTGTAATTTATAATTTAATAATTAGGTAATACTATTCTAAATGCGACATAAGCCACAATTTAACTTAAAAATGATTTTATTAACGTCTCGACGTCCACCACGGACGTCGTTGTCAAAATACACAAAATATTAATAAATTAAACAAAAAGGTTGCTTGGTAAAAAAAAGAATGTGTGTGTACTTTGTACGCACGTAAGAAGTTATACTTCTATTATATGATTATATGATTATATGATTATAAACGAAATTAATATACTTTTTATTTATATTTTATTTAAATATTAAATTAATTTATACTTACTACTGCTCAAACATTTTTATTAAATGAGTGCCAAAAATTAAAATAATAAAAGAATAAAACACACACAAACACATTAAAAATGCCACAAATGATTTCTGAACATTAATTGTCGGAAATTTTTTTAACTAAATACGTATTTTTTGAAAATAAAATTATATAATAAATATACTTACAATCATAAAATGTATAAAAAAAATAAAAAAATAAAAGTTTCTATTGGGATTCGAACCAACTTACCACGCGGCTGGTATTTGCGTTGTATTGGGATTCACCCGCATTAAAACTGCACCACAGAGGCAGCTTGTCATTATGTGCGAAGATCGTCTAACTAAACAGATTAACCTTTTGACATTTTTAACTTATGTAAATCAAATTATTTTGATTTTGAATTGAAATGATTTAGAATTGAAAAATTACAACAAAACATAGGGTAAGAAGACAATATATTAGGTGAATATTGATATAAATTTTGATGGTAATCAAATTATGTAAAAAAAATATTACATACTACTTATGTATTTTGGTAGGTTCAAGGTAGGTATCGGAGCCCGTATAACGACTAATACATTTCGCAATCACTTGCGTCGTGCAAAGTGGCTATGTTCAAATATCATAACAAAATTTGATCAACTATTTATAAAACACTTACCAGTGAAAGATTCTTTAGCTTTGAATAAGCGAGATCTGCGGCACTCATACTAGGCACAGTTTGATGAGCTTTCACATTGGCATGCAACAATCATCTCTTCTATGTAAATAAGTCCAAAAATATAATATGAAAACTATTTTAAAAGGCAGTATAATCATTAACTAACTTTTTGTTTGTTGTTTCTCTTCCTACAAATTTTAAAACGCAACAAGCATACATTATAACCAAACACAGTCCCACAGCTGTGCCACAGCTGCCATATTGGATAATTTTTGTCATGTCATTTGAACATCCAATCAGAACAAAGTTATAATGCGCATGCGCCCGGTCGCTAGGTTTTCCCATATAAAATTTCACCGTCATTACGCCCGTAAAGAAGTATAACTTCAAAAATCTTCTAATAATTTAATTTAATCTGACTTATTTATATAGATCGTCCCAAACCATTTTTTCAGTGCGTCACAGATTATCGAATTCTCTCTGTCGCATTACAGATGGAAAATAAAATAATTTTTTAGTTAAATTGTGGCTTATTTCCCATTTTGAATAATTAATTACAAAAATGCCACAAAGAAATAGCTTCAGAACAACATTTTTAATCTAATTGCAAACCAACTTAAAAAAAATAAAATCGAAAAATTGACATTTTTGGCTGTGGGTGAGGGGGAATAGGGGAAGTGGGCTAAAATTGCGGTGAGTCCTAATTTTTTAAAATCATATAGAACGTAAAAAAATAAAAAATATATTCAGGCTGTATCGACCTCAAAAATATGATTAAGCCCGCAAAAACCCTTACATAACTTAAAAAAACATGGTTTTTTGGGGGTTTAAAGGTAATTTGCCCAATTTTTGATAATCCTAAAATACTCATTTATTTCAAATTATACATAATCTATTAACAAAATCTTGAGTTGATCTATGTTGCAGTCTATAAAATGGAGAAAATCCCTAAAAACCCCCTAAAAAACTGTTTTCCGGATTTTTCAAGATGGTGCACCTGACGGAAAAATATGAAAAAAATCATAGAGATAGCTTTTAATAAAATACACAAAATTCAAAAAAAATTGGACCTGCAGCCCCCTCCAAAAAAAAGTTATAGGTTTTAAAATAGTTAAAAAAAAAATTTGAGGTTATGTACACTCGACCTAAGGGTTCATAAAAAATGGACATGTTTTTTAAAAGCCTCAGTTATACGTGTGAATTTTTTGAAATTTTTAAATCAATTGCAACCCAACTAAAAAAAATTAAATCTAAAAATCTACGTTTTAGGCTGTGGGGGGAGGGGTAAGGGGGGTGGCGAGCTAAAAATTCGCCTAATCTCATTTTTTAATTGCACAGAACGTAAAAAAATTAAAAAGATTGAATTCTGAGAGTGAGGGCATTTTGCCTATCTTAACGGGGGGTACCCTTTCATCGCGCTTTAATTTCGCGCTTATAAATATGAAACAAAGAATATAATAAAAAAGAATGTGTGTGTATTTTGTACGCACGTAAGAAGTTATACTTCAATTGTATGATTTCTTAAAAATAAATATACTTTAAACAGTTTGTTTTAATTTTTTTAAACACCAAACTAATTTTGTGCTTACCGCTTTCAAAAAAATAAAAAAAAAGGATTGCTCCGGACTCGAACTCAAGAGCTCTCGATCTCTGGCCGAATGCTACACCAAATACGCTACGAGGACTGTGTCTGTATCGGTTCGGACGTACTTAATGACAATTCACGGTAACAAACAGGCAAGGTGAAGTATAATAAATATACAATAAAATGTTTTAACCCATTAACCGCCAAGCAAAGAAATACTGCAATAATATGTAATATATTTGACTAACTAGAGTAAAATAAACTTAAACATTCGTAAAAAAATTATTTTACACTTTGATAACGGCAGGTGTCACAACAACAAAATGGTTCGTTTTCGAACCTTTGGCGGAAATGAGATATAAAAATTGAAATACACAATTTTATATTTTTGTGAAAAGTCTCAAAACATTTAGAGTGTAAGTGGACAGTGGACCTGAATAGTATTGTTAGAACATTGCCTACAGCTTCTTCAGCTTCTTTATCAAAAACGAAGTCGAACGGCCCTCTATCTTTTTTAGAAATTATTTTAGATATTTCCAGTTTACACTTTCCATTCCTGTATCTTGCACTGTGCCAGTTGCATAAATTCGACAAATCGACATATTGTCTACAACACTACGCAACCTCCCTTATGTAGCCCCCTCCCCCACCCTAGATTTTAACAAAACTGAATACCAGAATACCCGTCTTTCTAAAGGTACGTATCCACTACGTTCGTAATATTGGACCACCGAGGCACTGCCGCACGGTCGTTGGCGCACTGTTGCACGGTCTGGGAGCGCCAACCATCCAATATGTTCACAAACCTCTTGCACTCCGCGCTCCCTGCAACTGCTCCAATCGATACGGTATGCGCTCCTCTACATATAAACCGACACCAATTGGAACGCCGAGGCGGAGCGCGCACTGTTGCACGGCCTGGGAGCGCCAACCATCCACTATGTTCACAAACTTCTTGTGCTCCGCGCTCCCTGCAACTGCTCCCATCTACATGCATGCGCTCCTCTACATATAAACCGCCATCTATTGGACCGTTGAGGCGGAGCGCCCACTGTTGCATGGTCCGAGAGCGCCAACCATCCACTATGTTCACGAACTTCTTGCGCTCAGATTGGCTATAAACTGCCACAGATTGGAGCGCCGAGGCAGAGTGCGCACAATTGCACAGTCCGGGAGCGCCAAACGTGTCCACTATGTGGAGCAGTAGCAGGAGCTCGGAGCGCAAGCATAGTGGATACGTGTTTTTACACATAATAAAGAAATATCCCAACAAATTACTGCCTGTGCATCACCTTCAACTTATTCCTGATCAGACAGGATTATATGTCGACTTCCGCCAATGGTTCGTTATCGAACCATTATTTTCAAACACGAAAATTGATGACTCAGAAATGATTTTTTTTGTAGTTTTATAACAATTGGTGTACAAATAGGTTAAAAAAATAATGTTTTAATTTATTTGACCACAAAAGTGTTATGCCAATAAAATTACTACAGTAAAAATAAAGTTGTGTCGAAGGATTGAAAATGTCGGACATTTAAAAAATATTTTTGTGATGAAAGCACGAGTTTGGAAATTAAACAGAATTAAATTTAGTTACACTTATATCTTGTGGTTGCTTAAAAAATACAAAGATTTAAAAAAAATTAACGAATTGTCACAAAAAAATTATACAAAAAAATGGTGCGTTTTCGCACCTTTGGCGCTAAATGGTTTAATAATACTCATCTTACTCCTGAGGAAGACAAATCCAAAGACACAAAAATTATAATAAATATATTTACTAAAAACACTAATATATTTTTTCACACCTTTTCTTGCATTGATATATTTATACTAACTTGAAGATTCAGCAAATAAGCGCCATAATGTCTGTGTGCGCATGCGCGCAGTATTATGAAATTTTACTCTCAATCGCGCCTAAAGAAGTATAACTTCAAAAAAAAAACAAGATACAAACACGAAATCAAGTGTTAAACACATAATCAAAGAACTAATTTTAAATAACTATGACACAAAAATGTATACACATACAAAAGCAGCTAACCCTACATATTTTTAATAATAAGTTGTTTAAATTCGTTATTTAAAAACATATTTGCAAAAGTCTCAATGTTATTACATTATACATTTAAATTTTAATTATATTATATATATCTTTTAAAAAATTAAATTCTTTTTAAAGCAGGGTGTTTTTGTTGTTTATCAGAGTGTTTCCCTATTTATATTTATTTGCATAAAAGAAAAATGTAATAACCCCGCTGAAAGATCCAGGGCGTTAAAGCAGGCACTTCCTTATTACATACTCCTGAAAGTTTTAACTTCCTCTCCAAAAATTAAAAAATGCTGAACAAAAACCTGAGACTGCGGAGCACTCCCACAGGAATACGGGAAAATCCCAAGACGAAATCCATCTCCTTCTCACTACTAAACGTTAAAGAGGGGCGCTGAGCCGGGGTCGGGATTTTTTGTAAAGGGTTTAGGGTTAGAGTATTCTTTAACAAAAGAAAAATAATGAGCGATCCACAATAAATTATTATCATCAAAGCTATCCGAGCAAAAAATTACGTATATATTGTTGTAATCTGAATTTCGATGGTTAAGAGCGCAGATATAGTATGTCCAATTTTTGCTGATTTTAAGATAACCTCATAAGAACATTCAGTAGGGTCATATGAATATTCTGCATAATTATTGTTAGTCCAGAATGATTGTAAATGGGTTAACCTTTAACTACCCGCGCATCAAGTTATGACATAACTACACGCGTGGCGTACTTTATACGCCACAAGAAAATACACTTAAAAAAAGCGGATTTGTTTATTTTTTTTAATACACTTAGTTGTTTGTTATAAACCTTATTCGGCATCAGTAAATACTTGGAGTTCCTGCTCAGTAAGCCAAATAGGATTTATAACTGGAATCATGAAATAACTGGATTCCATGATAAATAAAATTACTAATAAAAAAATTTTTGAAATGTTATTTTTTATAGGAGAAAAAGTATTGTTTATAAAGAAAAATATATTTTGTGCCATAAATACTAAAAAACAATTTAAATATGTACTCATATTACGACTTATATCAATATAATCGTGGCGTATATTGTCCACCACCGGAAACAACAAATAATAAACTGTAAATTACAATCTTCCCAGAACGCCGATTATAACGAAACTAAAACCAAATTGTAAAGCAGATTCCAGTGATAGGTTAGAGAGATAAACAAGGTCAAAAATTAAATTTTTAAATATATTTGCAGTCGAATTCTTATATCTGGCGTACAAAATACGCCAGCGCGTGTAGTTAAAGGTTAAACCGCCTTGCCAAAATATAGTATTTCCCATTTGTACTAAAAACCGACTTGCACATATATGTATATTATGTCCGTTGGAAGTGCACAAACATAGTATGTTTTGGACATACAATATTAGTGCTCACGCGATCAAACTTATAATGGCTGTAAATATTGTTTGTCCGGACATGCAATATTTGTGCTCTTCCAGAGCTGTCCTTATTCATTCGCAAAAAGGATCAATGTTCTATATGCAATATTTATTATAATGCCTCAGACAAATCTTCTTTGAAAAATAATTTGATACTTACAGTTTAAAAAACGTATTTTGAAAGTTTTCCGACATCAAGAAAAATAGAAATAAAAATAATAGAAAAATAAAAGATCTTATACCTTTACTTTTAATCTTAATTAACAAAAGACATTTTTTGTTCTCAATGATCCAAAGAACGTAAAATAAAGTCTACCCGGCCGGAAAAAATTGATTTTTATAATTTGTATTAACATTTTTTTTTTCTATAAATGTAGCAATAACTCCGAAATTATGGCATTTAGGTATAGGGAATATCAGATAAAAAATAATCAGTACATATTAAGGAGTGCAAAACGTAAAAAATATACAGGGTATTTTATTTGAAATAAGAAAGTTCATTAGATTTCCAGAAAAACGAAAGATTTGACAACAATGTAATTAGCACTATAATATGGGCCGCATTAGAAAACCCCTCTCTACCAAAATCTATAAAAATCATGGAAGCCGTTTTCGAGATAATCGAGTGTTTCCATACATAAAACTCACTCTGTATATTTTATTTCACTATTTAGCTATCCGCTGTGAGCTCGTACGTTGAGGGGATATTTAAAAGTTCGTGAGCGCCTGTAGTGACAAATCGTTGAACTTTTTCTGGAGTCAAAGTGATTAATTTAAAAACATTAATAGGAAAAAATGTTAGTTGGCCAAAGCTGTGGTATATATTTTTTTCTACGACTGTTTAATAATACGCTTATTATTCGCTGTTTTTGATAATAACACCCATTACTTTCATTACTCACGGGCTGAAGTTACTCACAGGTCATTGTGAAGTTAGATTCAAGTGGTGCATGGCACTTTTAATATACCTATTAGCAAATAAAATTACATAAACTTGTTTATTTAATAAAATAGTCATTGTAATTTATATCACAATTAAATTCGAAAAATGTTTAAAGGATTTTTAACTGTAACAATGGGTTAGTATATTTTTTACGTTCAAATTTCAACATTAATTTGACATTTAAGATTTACGTTATTCTAAGGTAAATATAAACAATTGCTATTAATTCCGTAAAAGGGCTTACGGATATGAAATTTATATCAATGAATTCTGTTTTACATACTGTTGATTGTACAATAAATTTTTATTGAAAGCACACGTTCCTTTTCGTGTAACTGCCTTAAAATATGTCTTATTTTTAAAAGCCACCTCCATTCCATGATACTAATGTCAACTGTCTGTTTCATTGTTTCGTAAGCTCAAAGAGGACAATTTTAACAGTGTTGCCACAGTTATATAAAATATGTTTTTTTATGAAAAATAAAATTTTTAGATTTTGAATAATGTTAGTAGTTGATAATTATATTATTTTCTACTCACCCAAATAAAAAAGGTCGTAGAAATGTATAGTATTCTACTTGCATGTAATGGCTATTACTCACTCTGATGAATTACGACACTCGCCTACGGCTCATGTCGCAAACTTCATCATTGTGAGTAATAGCCATCATTACATGCTGGTTGAATAATATACTATTACTTTCAGGGCCGGCTGTTCCAACGCTAATAAAAAATGATCGTTATCAAATATTTAATTACTGTCACAACTGTCAATGTCAACTTTGCTTGGGTTGCTGAAAACATAATTATTGATTACAGTTCTGAAATTGGTTAATCAATTATTTTAATTGATATTATGTTAATTGATTAACTAATCTCATAATTATAATCAATTATGTTTTCAGCAACCCAACCAAAGTTGACATTGACAGTTGGTGACAGTAATTAAATATTTGAGAGTGATCATTGTTGATTAGCGTTCGAACAACCGGCCCTAAATATACTTACGTTTTAAATACTAAAATTTGTTTTTTTTTTTAATATTTCGTAATATGTAATTACAAATTAATCTATTAATCTAAGCGCCATCTACACGATAATTGACAAAGTATCCGAAGTAAGAAACTAATATTTCGTCAATAGAACGTCAACATGATTAGCAAAATCTTAAAAAAATTGATTACAATTTAATTACTTTTTGCGTTGTGAATATTACGCGATAAAAATTAAATAATAAATTTAAAAATTTCCGGCGAAAGTTGCGTCAGTAATCCGCTAGTTGGCGATACTAGCGTAGCTAAGAGCGTATATTATTATAATCTACGTGACAAGTTTCAATATATTGACTGTAACAATGACGATTATTTTTATTGCGTTTAAAGAATAATTCCTAAGCCAATGCCATTCTTGTATAATCGCTTAACATTTTATTGTCTTTTTATGTTGTGCTGTAAAAACTGCCTTTATATTTTCGTTAAACAGATTCATAAAAAGCACTAAAAAAATTAGAGATGCCGACTCTCGACCTAAACAAGATGAGCTCTTCACTAGTCTGGCTTTAGATCTCAAGTTCAAAGGTAAAAAATCCAACGTATCACAGGGCAGAAGTTCATTCCCCCCTTACGATACGGTTAAGAGGTTACAAAGAGTCTTTGCGACCCGACCTGAGAAGCGGGAGAGAAAAAATGGGATGCAGGATGATCGTTATTTTAAAGGTCATTCGAGTCGAAAGCTGAGGGCACGAATATATGAGATCAATTTGTTTTCACCCTTAGATGCTGGGGAGAAAAAACAGTACATTATTAAGGAGTAGTTCGTTTCTACCTTAGGATAATGCTCTTGCTGTTAAATGTTTTATAAAAGATTTCTTTCAGAATGCCTTTCACCACAATAGATACAGTAGTTAGGTATATGTAAGTAGATACAGCTGTAGTTAAATGTAGTAATTTTTGTAATTTTTGTAGTAAATGTATTTATAGTTAAATAAATTACGAACATTCTTCTTCTTGCGTCAATTAAATTAATTCACAAATTATTTTGTGGCCACCCTGTGTAAATAGTGGTATTATTGTTTATATTACTGAATATAGAATTGAACAGCTTTTCAAATGAGCATTCACACGAACCCCATTCCCATTAAAAAAAATCATCGATGATGTCACCACGCCCAGATGAATAATGTCATCATCAGGGCTTTTTATTCCGGCCGCTCTTACTTAGAACTCTCTGATTCGATTATTGCGGTGAATGACTCAGCATTCCACTCGTGTGCTGTCAAAGTTCGTTGTAAGACTTGGCTTTCGTTACAATTTTCTTTCGCTCATTTCGATATTAGACCAGGGCGCATCTGTAAAAATATTAGTACATTTGGACGCTGAGAGGTGACTCAAATTTTTTTGCAGAAATTGCTTGAAAATAACTCAAATAATAATATTTGAGTTATCCTTCCACTCAAAAAAGTCCGGAACATTGTTTAAATAATCAAAATGTCAAAAAATGAAGGAAAAATTCGATTTTTTTCTTGGTTTTTTGATTATAACTTTAAAAGTATTTATTTTCTAGAAAAGTTGCACTAACACAAAAGTTGCGTAATTAAATTTCCTACAATATAGAAATTACTGAAAATTTTCAAAATTGTCACCCTTGTTGCAAAATAGCAATAATATCGAAAAACCCATAAATATTCGCATTTTACGTATTTCAACGATTTATGCTACACTTAGGACCTTCATATTTCACCCAGAACAACTTTATGATATGATAAAACAATACTGCAAATTTCATTAAGATCGGTTTAATAGATTTTGCAAAATAAATTTTGAAATCCAGCTTTCGGAAAAAAAAATTCATTTTTTCAAAATATTGCAGCACTGAAAATAAAGCAGACAACAAGTTGAATTTTTGTTTACATATAAAAGAATACTGTACCGTCCATTTGTAATTTGCAAAATTAAAATCGGTTAACTACGACGGCGTCATGAATTTTTTTAAATAAACATTAATTTTTGGTACTACGCGCAGGACAGCGGACACGTTCGCTCTGATTGGGCATTCCAATGGCCTTTGATAATGATTTGATACATTTTAATTTTTAATACATATCGATATAAATAAATAAATTTGTTTATTGCAAAATAAAAGCACATACTCTGTCCTTTGAAATAACATTTTTTTTAGCAAAAACGTTCTTTGTTCATATATTTTAACTTAGAGAATAAAAGTTTATTATTTTTAAACATATGCAATTGTTTAAACAATAGTTCACAAACAATAATAAAATTAGTTTGATTTTTGTGGAATTAAAATATAAAAATACAACAAAATATAGAGTAAGAAAATAATATATTAGATAAAGATTGGAAGAAATTTTGATGGAAATAAACTTGTGTGAATCGAACACCGCTGTTCTGCGCGTAGCACCAAAAATTAATGTTTACTTAAAAAAATTCCTGACACCGTGGTAGTTAATCGATTTTAATTTCGCAAATTGAAAATAAAAGGTACAGTACTCTTTTATATGCAAAAAGCTTTTCAACTTGCCGTCGCTGCTTTATTTTCAGTCCTGCAACATTTTGAAAAAAATTAATTTTTTTTGCGAAAGCTGGATTGCAAAATTTATTTTGCAAAATGTATTAAACCGATCGTAATAAAATTTACAGTATTGTTTTACTATATCATATAGTTTTTCTGTGTAAAATATGAAGGTCCTAAGTGTAGCATAAATGGTTGAAAAACGTAAAATGCGAATATTTATTTTTTTATGGTATTTTCGCAATTATTGCTATTTTGCAACAAGGGTGACTAATTTTAAAAATTTTTACCAATTCTATATTGTAGGAAATTTAATTACGCAACTTTTATGTCAGTACAACTTTTCTCGGAAATGAATACTTTTAAAGTTATAATCAAAAAACGAAGAAAAAAATCGAATTTTTCCTTCATATTTTGATTATTTAAACAGTGTTCCGGACCTTTTTGAGTTGTAGGATAACTCAAATATTATTATTTGAGTTATTTTCAAGCAGTTTCTGCAAAAAAATTTGAGTCACCTCTCAACGTACATCTCAAAACAGATGCGCCCTGGACTATATGTGCAAAGTTCCCTCCAGTTTCTCACTTTCAGAATTTTGATATTTCTCAATATCTGAATAGAGGTCTCCCTTAGTATTTTCCATGTATAAAATCTAATATCTAATTACTACTGAAAAATTTCGAAGTGGACTCTTTTCTTTGACCCACCCTGTATACTATCTATGTAAGCAGCATGAACGTACTAAATCTACTATTCAGAGTAAATAAAGGGTTACAAAAAGAACGTCTCTTAGCTCTGCTGTTATTTAGGGAACAACTAAATACAGTGTTGAAATAGGAAGAAAATGGGAAAGGAAAACTTGGCGGAAGGGACCTAAATAAATACAGACAACCTCTTTTCGCTGAGTTTTGAGGACAACAAAATTATTTCTGCATGAGACGAAGCGAATGGTAGTTGCTCAGAAGTGAATATACTCATAAAATTAAATCAATAATAAAATCTGTGACTAGCCAGTTAATTTTCACAAATCGTAATAATTAGTATTCCAAGAATAGGATTAGCGTATTATAGTAAAACAAGAGATTGTAAAAAGCTGTCAACACTACAAAAATACACTAAGCATAAAAATTAACACACCACCTTAAAAATGGGACATTTTTGATGTCTCATTTTTCCTAAACCTGTTATCCGATTTTAGTGATTTTTTAGTATATTATAGCCTTATAGCTTTAGTCTTCAAGAATATTGATGTGATAATATTATTGCTAAACAGGTAAGTGTCATTGTATACCGGGTGTAACAATGGTAGTGTGTTTTCCGTCAAAGTTTGAAACATCCTGTGGAGTATTCAAGCATATATAAAATATTGAAATTAAAACTTAACTGTAGTTCTTAACATTTTCCTTTTTGATTAATTCGCTTATTAGACTGGGAGATATTATACAGAAGTTCAGCCACGATTTTCTAAGTCCTGCCTTTTGCATTACTGGAAGGGTAGACGATGTACTTACAATCTGTGGAAACATCCACAAATTTCCTGTGACGTTTTCCTGTAAAAATTCGATTTTCCCAAAAAATAAAAATAGGGTTTTGCGATGAATTTCTAAGTCCTGCCATATCCGTAGATAGACAGGATACTATCGATTTTATGAAGAAAATTTTTTGGGCAGGAGGGTTGCAAACGGGCTAACGGAGTATATATGTATACAAACATGTAAGGAAAATAATGAAATTTTCATGATTTTCTAGGTCCTGCCAACTAAATAAACTAAACATATTTATTTCAAAATGATCAAAAAAAAAAATATTGGCATGATGTCTCCTAATGTTTAAGTATACTTGTCCCTTGGAAAATTCTGCGGAAAATTTTCACCCTAATTCCGTGATTTTCTTAGTCCTGCCTTTTAAAAGTTATAATACTCAAATACAATCAATACTTTTTCGGTACTCGGCAGGAAGGTTAAACGGTTCTTGTAAGACGGCAGGAGTCCTAGATTTGTAGGAAAATTCGTGAAAATGTCAACGATTTTCTGAGTGATGCCATTTTGCACATGTTTCAAGAATCTTAATATAAGTCTATTTACAAAGAGGCAGGATGGTTTTATGGTTATTTTGTATACAGGGTGGGGCATTAGTGTGACAAAGTCCAATTACTCGTTTGTCGTAAGATATACGAAAAAAGTTATTTAGGTAAAATATGGGCCACAGATATGACTATGATTTAACAGTATTTCTTAATATACAGGGCTACCCGTTTTCACAGGGTGACACAAATTTATTTTTTTTTTTAAATGGAATACCCTGTATATTTTTACATTTTTGGATTCTAATCGATGTTCTCTTTAATAAAATATAGTGTTTTGAAATATTATACGAGGTAGTTTAAAATATAATTACGTTTTTTTGTTAATTTTGTAGGAACATTCACACCCTATACATATTGTTAGTGATTTGATATCCAAACTTCTATTAATTTATGTTTAAACGAGTTTTAATATAGTCTACTATTGTCAGTTATTAATAGTATACCAAAATGTTTAATTTTAGTATACGGGGTTGGTTGAAACTCGGAATGAGTATTTTCTGAGTTTTCTTAAATGGGACACCCTGTATTTTAGTATTATAATAAAATGGTATTTTATGGTACCTTTTTATTTGTTAAGCATTTTCTGTACCATATTTATATATTAATTTCGGCAGTAAATTGATACAGACAGATTACTCAGGTGGTTTTTGGGGTTTCTGAACAAGAATGTTACATTAGAACAGATCTTTACCTAGTGCTCGGGTTGACTAATATACACGCCATATTCTTAAATTTCGAGGCATTCAGACACTAAAGTGATGCAAGTAGATTACTCGAGGAGTTTTGTGGTTGCTGAACATGAATACGCCATCAGAATCGACCTCCAAAAACTCTCTAAATTCGAGATCAGTCACCCTGGGCACCCGGTGTTCCGAGGGTCGGTTGTAATGTCATATTCGTGTTCGGCCATCCCAAAAACCCTCGAATAATCTGTTTTCTTTAATTTATTGCCGATATCCCACGAAACTCCAGATGACGTGCCTTAGCAGCAACTCTGGGCACTAGGTGATTCGGAGATCGGTTCTGCTTGCGTATTCGTAACTCCATAAACCTCCCAAATAAAAAAATTTTGCCCTTAATACACTGATTTTGACAGGTTTATGCACTTTTGGATGCATGTTATGCACTAAAATGCAATTTCCACCCATTTTTATTAATTTTTTTATACGAAATAACTATACAAACATCCTGCCTCTTTGAAAATAGATTTATATTAACCTTCTTGAGATATCTGCGAAACGGCATGACTTAGAAAATCGTGTAATTTTCCACGAATTTTCTTACAACTTTTTTAACTATATATAGTAAAAAGGTATAACTAAACATCCTGCCAGTTTGAATAATGTCTACTGAAATTATTTATTTTATAACAAAATTTATTTTATGACTTAGAAAATCACGGAACCAGAGTGAAAATTTTATACAGAATTTTCCAAGAAACAAGTGCAGTTAAACATTAGGTGACGTCATGCCAACATTTTTTTTGGTCATTTTGAAATAAATATGATTAATTTATTAAGTTGGCAGGACTTAGAAAATTATGAAAATTTCATTATTTTCATTACATGTTTGTATATCTGTATACTCCCTTAGTCCTTTTGCAACCGTCCTGCCCAAAAAATTTTCTTCATAAAATAGATAGTGTCCTGTTATTCTATGGATATGGCAGGACTTAAAAATTTATCGCAACTCCCAATTTTTTTTCTCATGGAAAATCCAATTTTCACAGGAAAATGTCACAGGAAACCCGTGGATTTTTCCACAAATTGTAAGTACCTTCTCTAACATTCCAGTATTGCAAAGGACAGGACTTAGAAAATCATGGTTGAACTTCTGTTAATATCTCCCGGTTTATATGTGGGATAATAACAAAAATTAGGTACTTTAACAACTAGCCATGTTATTCATCAATACAGGGTATTTCTGAATAAGTGCGACAAACTTTTAGGGGTAATTTTGCATGAAAAAAAATAATTACCGTCTGTTCTATAAACACATGTCCACAAATGCTTCGTTTCCGAGATACGGGATGTTGATTCTTTTCTTACAAACTGACGATTTATTTATTGCTCTAAAACCGGTTGACATATGCAAATGAAATTTGGTAGATTTTAAGAGGTACTTATTGCATATTTTTTTACATACAATTAAGAAATTTATATTCACCATTTACGTGCATACGGGTATAAACATTTTAGATACATCACGTATGCACGTCAATAGTGAATATAAAATTATTGGTTGTATGTCAAAAAATGCGCAATAGCTATCTCTTAAAATCTACCAAATTTCATTTGCATATCTGAACCGGTTTAAGAGCAATAAATAAATCGTCAGTTTGCAAGAAAAAATTCAACATCCGATATTAGTCCAAGTAATCAAGCTTAAAATAGGACAAAACCTCGCAATTATTACAGAATGGATCGATTTGCTTGAAAATTTGAGAATAAGTAGTGGATAGTCCAAGGATCAAAATTTATATGATGCCGAAAGGCGCTTTTACCATGGGGGTGGTTGCCACCCCATCTCGGGGGTGGAAATTTTTTATTATATTTTAATAGCAAAAGTTGGTAAAAACGTTCATTCTAAGCAAAAAACTTTCTATACATTTTTTTAATAAAATTGATAGTTTTCGATTTTTTCGCTATTGAAAAAGTTAGTTTTATGTTGTTCTGAAGCTATTTCCTTGTGGCATTTTTATGATTAATTATTTATATGGGAAATAAGCCACAATTAAAATGAAAAAAATAATTTTATTAACGTTTCGACGCCCAAATCGGGTGCCGTTGTCAAAATACAAAATAATATACAGTAATATTTTGTATTTTGACAACGGCACCCGATTTGGGCGTGGAAACGTTAATAAAATTATTTTTTTCATTTTAATTGTGGCTTATTTCCCATATAAATAGTTAGTTTTATATCGGAAAAATCAATGTTTTTAATAAGTTTTCTGCTAATAACTCCAAAACTTTTCGTTTTATCAAAATAACTTTACTTAACAAAAATATACCCTTTGAAAAATTAAAAAAAAACTTTTTTAAATTTTCTTTGACCAATATAGTAATCGAGCTATACTTTATTATATGTTGGCTCTTCTTCGTCAAATTCTAAATATTGTAGTTTTAAAGTCAAAAGACGGGAAAACTATGCATTTTTCGAGGACAACTTGTTCAAACTAATTTAAAGAACTTAAAAATATTTATCTCCAGAAATAAGAAAAATGTCTATATCTCAAAAATTAAGTGACTTATAATGAAAAGAATGTCAGTCCCTATTTTATTCAGCGATAAAGTGACAGCAGGCAACCCCCTAATCACCACCCTAATTAAAATTGGTCATTGATCTTATTTGGTATTTTTTATTTATGTATTATTAATAGGTTCTAGAAGTTTGACCGGCTTAGAATGATTACTTTTAAAAAAAATGGAGTTAAAGCAAAACGAATTTTTGTAGTCTGGAAAAAAATGGATTTTCTTCAGAATAGCAAGATTAGCATCAGAGATACGAAAAAATGTTTAATATGAAATTGTAGCTTATTTAATTCGAAAGAACCTGGTTTTAAAAAAAATTTTCTACTTCAAAAATTGAGTGAGTTATTGACAATTAAAACTTGTAATAACATGCAAAAACCACCTTTACCAACCCTTTCAAAGTCACCTCTTTTTGCAAATGAGAATTTTAAAAAGATTTATTATTAATAGGCTTATAGATCGTGTAAAAACCTATAAAATTATTTTTATCAAACTTTCTAAGATAAAAAATAAAAAAGTGACTGTTAAATTCAATAAATTAAAAAAAAAGGATAAATCCAATGTGAAGCATAATAATCTAAGTTAGCGGTGTTTTTAGTGATTGGCCATATTTATTCTTATTTAATATGTATTTTTAATAGATTCTAGAAGTTTGACTGGCTTAGAATAATCAGTTTTTAAAAAACTGGAGTTAAAAGCGAATAACAAATTTTTGTAGTTTGATAAAAACTGCAATTCTCTTCAGAATAGAAAGATTAGCATCAGAGATACGAAAAATGTTTCAATATAAAATTGTAGGTTATATAATTCCCAAGAATCTGGTTTGAAAAAATTTTTTACGGCAAAAATTGAGTGAATCGTAAATGAGTATATCGAAAAACATTGATTTCTCTATACAAAACTAACACTTTCGATAGCGAATAAATCAAAAACTATTAATTTTATCAAAAAAATGTTTTGCTTAGAATGAATGTTTTTATTTACTTTTGCAGTCAAAATATAATAAAACATTTCCACCCTCGGGATAGGGTGGCAACCACCCAAATGATAAAAGCGTCTTTCAGAATCATATAGATTTTGATCCTTGGACTATTAACTACTCATTCTCAAATTTTCAAGCGAATCGATCCATTCTGTGAAAATAGCAAGGTGGAAAGCTTCGGTTCCTGGCCTATTTCTCGGAAACGAAACGTTTGTGGACATATGCTTATAAAGTAAACGTTCATTATGTTTTCATGCAGAATTACCCCTGAAAGTTTGTCGAACTTATTTAGAAACCCCACGTATTGAGGAATAACATGGCTAGTTGTTAAGGTACCTAACTTTTTTATTATCTCATATAGGCGAATGAATCAAAAAGCAAAATTTTAAGAAAGCATAAGGCTACAGTTAAGTTTTAACTTCAGTATTTTATATATGCTTGAATATTCCACAGGGTGTTCCAAACTTTGAGGAAAACACACTATCATTGTTACACCCGGTATACAATGACACTTACCTGTTTAGCAATAATATTATTCCATCGATATTCCTGTATAACTAACGATGGTAACTGTGAAGCAGAAGTTCGGAGACATATTGGTATTGCAAAAAATGCGATGACTCGCCTAACTAAAGTTTGGAAAGACAGATCTATCTCTCAAAATATCAAGACAAGACTGGTGAATGCCCTTGTATTCTCAATATTTCCTGCTTTTGAGATGTGATGCTGGAGAAGAATGCTGCGCATACCTTGGACAGCTCATAGGACAAACTTTTTCATTCTAAACCAACTCAATATTAAAAAACGCTGGACGGTAGGGCCGTCCGAGAACTTTATCGTACCGATCTATTATCGTTATGGTACTAGATACTGGAATTCTATAAAAATAACAAAGTTACTCGTTATTTTGATATTTTAGAAACACCTACTGTACTTGAAAAGTATTTTATGGTTCTACGCATCATTAATTCCTGCATTTGAGAAAATGTTCGATGCCATATTTCGGGGACACACTATAGATGTGTAGATTATTGCATAAATCAATAGAATATTATAGTCATACTTTCATTTCAAATTAGTTCATTTTTCTGAGAAATTAATAGTTTAAAATATTTGCATTTCATTCTATTTCGATTACGCCAGTCAATGCGCGAGATTAAGAACAAGATATTATCTCCGAATTCTATCCTACTGCATGGATTTTAATGAAATTTTGGGAGTAGCCCAATCTCCTAATTCAAAGTCTATCCTATATACTATGGCGCTTTTATCATGGGGGAAGTTCCCACCACTTCTCAGGGGTGAAATATTTTTATTTTCGAATTACAAGAAAATTTAAAAATTCATTCTATAATTTGATCACATTTTTTACAAAAACCATTCATTTTAAACCCGTTCAACATATTGAAAGTAGAAATAACACTATATATATATATATATATATATATATATATATATATATATATATATATATATATATATATTAAAAGGTATTGTAGAAGGAAAACAATGCATTTAAATTATGGTAGATGGGGAGTTAAATGTATATACTTTTCATTTTTCCTTAAAGTACATTAGTCATATATTTTTTTGCACCATATCTCGCTTAGTTTGTAAGTAACCGACATTTAACGGTGCTCGTTTTAAAGGCCTTTTCAAACACTACAAAAGGTGTTGGTAGCATTATACACCTAAAACCTACCGTTCCTCTGTTATTTCAAGTTGAATACACCAATTTGAGCATGCACCAAAAAACAAACTATTTTCACCTACCATATCTCTTTTTGTATTATAAATAGAACATTTACGAAGGAACGAATCTCTTTATTATTTATAATCTAAAAAATGTTTTATATAGTGTTTTTAGTTCGATGCATAGTTTTTAAGGTATTCACAAAAAATCCGTCCGAAAAGGTGTCATTTTTCAATGAAAATGGCCAATTTTCAACTACGCATAACTCAAAAAGTATTGAGTTCCAAAAAAAAAGTATAGACCAGTTTTTGCTTAGAAATAGGTTATTTAGCCACTTTCGTGCTTATTTTGACCAACAAATTTTCCACCCCCTTGAAGAAGTGGGAACCGCCCCAAGATAAAAGCGCCATAGTATATAGGGTAGATTTTGTTTCTTGAGCTATTCCCTACTTACTGTGAAAATATTAAGTACATCAATGTAGTAGGATGGAATTCGGAGCCAAATACCCTCATTGACTGCCCTACAATAATGCTCTGCTATGAACGCGTGAGAGAGGACACACATAAGATTATAGCAAAATTTCTATTTACCGTAACTTTTCGAGTTTTTGAGCTACAGCAATGAATTTTATGTCATTGGAAAGGTAATTTTGCATTCTTTCAAAATATGTTAAAATATATAGGGCGTATCTAAAAAAATTAAGATTTTTTATTCATTTCCGGTTCAACCGGAAGCCATATTTTTGGTAAAATTTATTATGATAATAGATAATAAAGTACCATATATGTTTGCAAAATTTCAAATTTTAGTTTCTATTAAGAAGGAAGTTACGGGCACTCGAATATTTTTTTATAAAAAATTCATAACTCCCCTCCTATGGGGAGTTAAGATATATGACTAATGTCATTCAATTTACTGATAGGATATCAAAGATATATCAAAAAATAAAAAAATTCCTTGGAGCCATTTTTGAGAAAATCTAGTTCAAATTTATGTCAAAATGTGACCCCTTAAATATAGGCAACCCGTAACTTTTTCTGAAAAACGATAACATCCTTCTTATAGCCCCATCTTTAGACTATATAACGACTTTTTCAAATTAAACTTATCTTCAACAAGTTTTTAGATAGATAGGGAAATGTGTCGGGTGGGCGGTCGGCCATTTTGGCCGCCATTTTGAATTTGGAAATGTCAAATTCCATATTTTTATTTACCTATCGATGAGCTTACTTTGAGTTGAATTTCATTCATTTCGGTCAAAATTTGCAAAAATGGGCCCAAAATAACCCCCCTATTTCGGCCCCCCTTTGAGAGGTTTTTTTTAAAAGCTTAGTTTCTCGACAAAATTCTCTTAAACTTACTCATACCGAATTTCATCAAAATCGGTCCAGTAGTTTTTGCTGGGCGGTGGCGACATACGTACGTACGTACGTACGTACGTACATACTTCCGACATGTTTTTTTTATTTGCTTTTTAGACTCAGGGGGACTCAAAACGTCGAAAAAAAGTGAAATCTGAAAAAAATTTTTTTGCACGATCCTATAACTTTATCTATTATACTTTACTACGTATATAGTACGATAAAGTAAAAAGGCTGTCCACAATATGTCTGCAACGAATTCTGCAATTCTGTGGTCACGTGGTTCGCAGAGGTGATGAAAGTTTGGAGAGATTAATGGATTCTGGAAACGTTCCGGGGAGAAGATCAAAAATACGATCACGAACTAGATGGTCTGACCAAATAAAGCATTCAGCTGGAAACTCATTCTGCGAAGCTCTTAGAGCAGCTGAAGACAGAGACCAATGGAGAAACATTGTTAGGAATATTGGAATAAATCACGATCCTCATTAATGGGGAAAAGACAGGAGAAAGAGATTATTGAAGAGTAAAGCTATAATATACTAAAAAAATCACTAAAATCGGACAACAGGTTAAGGAAATACGAGACATAAAAAATGTCCCATTTTTAAGGTGGTGCGTTAATTTTGATGCTTAGTGTATCTGTAATAATTGTTTTCTGTGACAGGGGCGGGTAATTACTAAATAACTTTAATATCGGTTGTCAAATTGGCGTTTACTTGATAAAAATTAAAAAAAACAGTAAAATTCTGTATAAAAGGTATATTTAAAAAACCCTCAAAAGGGCCACATCAAGATCACATAACTAGTTTTCGACTGGTTTACCAGTCATCATCAGTGCTTACGTGCAATGTACGTACATGCTAACCACCAAGATAGTATTATACAAAAATATGTAAATCAAAGCCCAGTAAAAATAGTCCGTCGAGGAAACATTGGTTTAAAATGCTACCTTAAGCCTGGATGTTTAAAATATTTTCTAATTTGCCCTAGGTAACATCTGAGATGTAGATATGACTTGTTCACATGTTGGAAGTGAACATGTGTTCACTTCCAAGAGGACAAATTAGAAAATATTTTGAACATCCAGGCTTAAGGTAGCATTTTAAACCAATGTTTACTTGACGGACTACTTTTACTGGGCTTTGACCCACATATTTTTGTATAATACTATCTTGGTGGTTAGCATGTACATTGCAGGTAAGCACTGATGATGACTGGTAAACCAGACGAAAACTAGTTATGTGATTTTGATGTGGCCCTTGTGAGGGTTTTTTAAATATAACTTTTATACAGGATTTTACTGTTTTTTGTATTACATGGTATACAGCCAACTACAGGAAAACTTTTTCCTTGTGGATTTTTGATAGAAATTCTTCTTCTTCATCTTTTTTTTCATTTCATAGATATCTTCAGCTTGACATTTAACCCCGTCGTGCCGGACCGTCATTCGGCAAGTCGGCTCCTATATACGGATTCGACCGTTTACCGAGCGGCTTCGCGCGGTCGGTTAAAATACAGTATCACACTACAACTAATTAAAGTTAATGTAATAATAACACTAATTTTAGAAATAAAACTATTTTTATTAAATTTATTATTCTACATAGTATGTGAGTTAAATTAAATTTTATCCATAAAATACCATTGTAAACCAAAATTAGTAAAAAGGATAAACAAGATAATTCGGATGGAATTCCCCAGATTATTTTGTGCTTGATATCGTCCCAGTCTCCTAATCTGGGAAATTCCATCCGAATTATCTTGCAAGGGATAGTAAGGTAAGTTGTAAACAGCAGCACAGTACCTTCACCTCCCACACAATCTCATCAGTCAAGCATCCAAACAACCTTATCACCAATCAAATTAACTAAATCTAATCTCCTTCTGGACATCACCCACTTTTGGGCGTGGTTTCCCCACTTTTATATTTGAATAAGGTAATTCGGACGGAACAAAAATACCTGAAATATGATGAAGATGGTGTAACCGCCTTATGGCGAACGAAAACTCATGATGCACCCGTGTGCATCACCGTACTGACCGGACAGTCAAGCAAGATGCACACGGGTGCATCCCCGTACCGAAGGGGTTGAAGCTTGTTACGCACGGGGACCTAAACTATAATATAGATTTATTCGCACAGCATGCCCCGAACGTATCATGGGTAAGTTCAGGATACGTTCGGGGCATGCTACGCGAATAAATATATAATATATGTATAGTTTAGCTCTCTGTACGTGACAAGCTTTAATATTTCTTTAATAAATTGAGTTTTATGTATTACCTTTATAAATACATAATACCTATGTAGTTTTAGTATTATTAGACCAGGGCGCATCTGTAAAAATATTATCACATTTGGATGTTAAGAAGTGACTCTTTTTTTTTTGCAGAAAATGATTTTAAATAACTTATATAATAATATTTAAGTTATTCTTCCACTCAAAAAGGTCAGGAACATTGCTTAAATAATCAAACTATCAAAAAAGGAAGGGAAATTTCAATTTTTTTCTTGGTAGTCCATTCTTTCACGGTTTTTGCTCTAAATTTTAAAGAACCGCTTGGATTGACATGAAATTCATATCAAAGAAAAAAAGTGATATTGTGCCGATGTGTGCTTTTGCCCTAAGGGTGACTTTCACCCCTCTTGGGGGTGAAAAAATATAATTCCAAAGTAAGTCCGGAAATGGATAAATTGACTAATTTTAAGTAACTTTTGTTCTATAGAGTTTTTTCGCCAAGTCAACATTTTTCGAGTTATTTGCGAGTGAATTTGTTCATTTTTCAACAAAATAACTACATTTTTAGACGGTTTTTCGCAAATAACTCAAAAAGTAAGTGTTTTTTCGAAAAAAAACGTTCTTAGCAAAAATATGGCCTGTAAAAAAGTAAAAAAATGGTGTACGCCATAGGTCTCTGGACCTCGTAAAACCAGAGTTATAGCCAATGAAAAATAGGTTCATATTCACCAAATTTCAAATAGAATACTTCGAAGTGAAATATCCAAAAAATTAAACACTTTTTGGGGAAAATCCATTTTACCTGTTTTAAAGTGTTTAAAAAGAGCTTTATTTCTGTTTTTATGAAAAGTTTTTATCATTAAATGTAAGCAAGTTACGCTCAAAATAAAGTTGGTCCCTTTTGTTTTGGCAAAAAAAAAAAAAATCGGGATGACCACTCCCTAATTAGCAACTTAAATGAAATAAATCGTTACCGCTCCACAAAATTATTTTACTTATGTTGTGTTTATATGATCTGTAAGTTTCATCGATTCAAAGTGCTTATTTTTGAAAAAATTTGGTTTTAAAGTGAAATTTTCAAAAATTTTAATTTTGAAAAATACCATTTTTTTTTCAAAATAACTTAAAAATTGTTAGAGATACCAAAAATCTCGAAAAACAAAAAAAAATAGCATTGCTTTTCTGAATATCATGTATTTTTTTGTTTTTCTGTTAGACAAAAATTGTTTAAGATTTGGTGTTTCTAAATTTGCATACATTCGTAATCAGTGACTCGTTCAACCCCTTTTAACTACAGTAATTTCAAAAATAAGGACTTTAAACCGATGAAACTTACAGATCATATAAACAATACATACACGAATCAAAAAACTTGTGAAGTCGTAACGATTAAATTTATTTGAGATACTAATTAGGGGGTGATTTTCCCGATTTTTTTACCAAAAAAAAGAGACTAATTTTATTTGGAGCGTAACTTGTTTATTTTGATGCTAGAAATTTTTTTATAAAACAAAAATGTAGCTTTTGTTAAACACTTTAAAAAAGTTGTAATAAGTTTTCCCCGAAATGAGCTTTATTTTTAGTTATTTCAGGTTAAAATATTCCATTTGGAATTTTTCGAATATGAACCTATTTTTAATTAGCTATTATTCTGCTTCTACTAGGTATACAGACGTGAAGTATACACCATTTTTTTAAATTTTTTCAGGCTATATTTTTGCTAATGTTTTTCGACAAAATACTTACTATTTGAGTTATTTGCAAGAAACCGTCTAAAAACGTGGTTATTTTGTTGAAAAAATGAGCATATTCACTGGCAAATAACTAGAAAAATATTGACTTAGTGAAAAAACTCTATAAAACAAAAGTTACTTAGAATTAGTCAGTTTATCCATTTCTGGACTTACTTTGGACGAATAATTTTTCACCCCCAATAGGGGGTGAAAACCACCCCTGGGGCAAAAGCACATATCGGCACAATATCACTTTTTTCTTTGACTTGTTAGCTATGTGTATGCCAAATTTCATGTCAATCCAAGCGGTCCTTTAACATTTAGATGTTTTGCAATATTTTACCGTTAAAGAACGGACTATGGTGTTTTGATTATAACATGAGAAGTATTCATTTCCGAGAAAAGTTGCATGGATATAAAATTTGCGAAACTAAATTTCCTACAACATAGGGTTAGTTAAGAATTTTAAAAATTGTCATCCTTGTTGCAAAAGAGCAATAATTGCGGAAAAACCATAAAAAACAAGTATTTGCATTTTACGGTTTTCAACCATTTATACTACACTTAGGACCTTAATATTTTACCAAAAAAATTTATGACATAGTAAAACAACACTGTAAATTTTATTAATATTGGTTTAACAGATTTTGCAATCCAGCTTTCGCAAAAAAAATTCATTTTTTCAAAATGTTGCAGGACTGAAAATAAAGCAGATAGCACGTTGAATTTTTTTTACATATAGAATAATACTTTACCTTTCACATGCAATTTTTAATATTAAAGTCGGTTAACTACTACAGCGTCAGAAATTTTTTAAATAAACATTAATATTTGGTGCTACGCGCAGGACAGCGGATACGTTTGCTCTGATTGGGCATTCCAATGACCTTTGATGATGATTGATAAATTTTAATTTTTAGTACTTTCCGATATAAATAAATGAATTTGTTTATTGCAAAATAAAAACACATACCTACTTTTTCCTTTGAAATTACACTTTTTTAGCAAAAACTTTCTTTGTTCATATATTTTAACTTATAGAATAAAAGTTTATTATTTTTAAATTGTTTAAACAATATTTCACAAACAATAATCAAATTAGTTTGATTTTTGTGAAATTAAAATATTAAAATACAACAAAATATGTGTAGAGTTAGAGAATAATATACTATATAAAGATTTAAAGAAATTTTGGTGGAAATCAAATTATGTGAATCAAACACCGCTGTCCTATGCGTAGCACCAAAAATCATTGTTTATTTAAAAAAATCCCTGACTCCGTGGTAGTTAACCCATTTTAATTTTACAAATTGCAAATGAAAGGTACAGTATCCTTCAGCAAAAATTCAGCTTGCTCTCTGATTTATTTTCAGCCCTGCAGCATTTTTAAAAAATAATTTTTTTTGCGAAACCAGGATTTCAAAATTTATTTTGCAAAATCTATTGAACCAATCTTAATCAAATTTACAGTATTGTTTTATTATGTTATAAAGTTTTTTGGGTGAAATATGACGGTCCTAAGTGTAGCATAAATGGTTGAAAACCGTAAAATGCGAATAGTTGTTTTTTCCATAAGGGTGGCGACTTTTAAAAATTTTAACCAATCCTATATTATAGGAAATTTAATTACACAATTTTTATATTAGTACAACTTTTCTGTGAAGTGAATACTTTTAAAGTTATAATCAAAAAACGAAGAAAAAAATCGAATTTTTCCTTCATTTTTTCCGGAACAATGTTCCGGACCTTTTTGAGTGGGAGGATAACTCAACTATTAATATTTGAGTTAATTTCAAGCAATTTCTGCAAAAAAATATGAGTCACCTCTTAACGTCCATCTTATAATAGATCCGGCCTGGACTATATTTCTTTAATTTATTTTATTTTTTGAATGATAGAATGGATATTCAGTTCTTGTCTTGTCTAAAGAAACTACTAAACACGGTAAAGATAAGTTTTGGAGATGTGTGTTTCTTTTACGATGTATATAAGTCAATAATACATCGAGGATATATAATTAATATTTTAATATTATTGATATATTTATGTATAATTAACATGATTTATGTTTTAAAATAACAGACATATAAAATCAAAGTTTGGTGTTAATTTTGAGAGTAAACTGAATGTAAGACCAAATACTCTCCATTTCGGGATAGCATCATGAACGTTCTTCCTGGTTTTTGTGAACTGTGAATATATTGCATTTCAACAGACGGTATTCTGTTTTTAATGTTCATATATTTTGTTCATATACTTTTCATGTTTCAAGATGTTTCGACTGTTGAAAATACACTCACCCAAACTTATATGGAATCATCTGATATTTCTTACTATTTCGTGCGAATTTAAAAAAACAAACAAACGGAGACAAAGAATATTTATTTTAAAGCAATTAAATAACAAATACATAACAATTAAATAAAACAATAAAGTATTTAACAAACAAATTGAAAGTAAGATTAAGTAGTTTTCGATCCTAATAGCAATATTAATAATATTTAAAAATATTAAAACATTACTGAAAGATTTTTAAATTGAAAACTTATTGGTCCATTTCCTTGGTAACACCTCCATGGCTTCTAAAATTTTCAAGCCAGATGGATACTGAAGCAAAGAAGACAAGAGGGAATTCAAGAACTTACACTTCACGACCCCGTCTGTTCAGCTGGTAAATTCCATCAGAAAATGGACCTAGTTACTCAAAGAAGTAACGACTAATATAAAAATAAAATAAAATAAAAATTCCATTTTTATTCAGTTGCAATGCGAAGGCAAAACAATCTTATTTTTCAATTAGAATACGGAGCGCAGTCCAGCCCTCTGAACCTACGACTTTCGACGCTTGTTGGAGTCTCATCGGAGAAAAGGTAGGCCTGCTACTCCATACTCCAATTGACCAACACCGAGAGTTTATCCCCCACACCGCAACTGACGTGAATGGACTAGGTGACTAGCGTCATCTGGCCATTGAAAGATGAAGTAGTTTTCAATGTTGGGATTTTCCCATTGATTTTTTAAAAACCAGTTGATTAATAGCAAGCTGAAAATTTGTTAATAACTTAACGGTGTCTAGTCGGACAAACTTTGATGTATGGGAACACTGGAACAGAGGAAGTTTTAATTGTGGAACAGGTTAAAAATTAGGAACGTCAGACTACCAAAACGTTCCACGTATTTTGTCAAACAGAACTTCCAAGTGATTTATTACCATTTCATTAAACCCTCATGCAAAAATCAGACTGGTGTTTATTACCAACTGGGCATTTTAATGAGTGGAACACGAAGAACATGTCAAATGACAGGAATCATAATGGTTAGTAATAGCAGTCTGATTTTTGCATGAGAGTTTAATACAAGGGTAACATATCAATTGGATGTTCCGTCCGACAGAATACATGGGACGTTTTTGTAATCTGACGTTTCAAATTTTTAACTGTTCCACAAATAAAAACTTCCGCTGTTCCAGTGTTCCCGTACATCAAAGTTTGTCGGACTAGACACCGTTAAGCTATTAAAAAATTTTCAGCTTGCTATTAATCAACTTTTTTTTGGTACGCGGGATCCAGGTCTATAAGAAAAGGTACTACAAACGGTTATTTTCGCAATAATTTATTAATAGCAAAGTCGGAACGCGGTTTAAGCCATCACGACTAGTGGCAATCGATTTAGCATATAAAAATACTATGAAAAAGACTACAAATTTGCTGTAGATAGCGCATTACTTCGAGCTTTTTGGCGAATGAACAATTATTTTGTTATTATCAAAATAAGAACATATTTTAAGTAATCGCGTCTAGTCGCATTTGATTCAGAGACCAAAAATACACCAGAAAAGACCGTAACACTCTCAATTTCTTTACAGGGCTTCTAATAATACCTGAAAAATACCTAATTTTACCAAAATAACAATATTATTATAATAAAAATATTGTCCAAACATGCTCAATTTATTTAGTAACAATTAGACTGACCATATTTGTGCTTCCAGACCAATTCCATTGGATTCAGCGACCCAAAAAACCTATAACACCACCACCAAATCACGGTGAGCTAGAATTTTCCACGGGACCCTTTTATGTAGTATCTCTATAAATTACAAAATTAGCAGAGAAAACCACAAAACGGTGTTTAATCACTCAAGTACGTGTTCGAAGTGCTGGCGTAATTTTATTTTAATTAAAAAACTATATTACCATATACCAATTACTATACCATAGACTTATTAAGACAATTATTGTAAATTGCTTCTCTTATTAAAACGAAATAAACCGTTTAAGCACTACAACTTCATTACTTCGCAGTATTACCACACACCAGCATTCTAAATCCACAATAACAACGTACACCTTCAATATACATACTCAATATCCAGCTCGTTTCTTCAGACCGAAGCCTAACCCAAATAGAGAAATTTCATTTTGAAATTTCATTTTCTCGACATTATTTCGTGTATCATTTCTCCAAGGACTACAGTTTCGATACGGTTTTTGTAATCGTATGAAATTTACATTGCATAATGGAGTTCATGGTGTATCAGTATGTCGATGAAAATCCCTTCTAATCTGATCTGGCAACGCTAAAGCAATGGCGTACACGTCGATGAAATGACGTGGCTTACATGAACCGATTGTTAAAAGGGCAGAGAGGCGAAAACTTAAGCAAATAATAAAATCATTCAGCAAAGAAGCCAAATGAAAGCAGGTGAGAATTGGTTTGATAAAGAAAGCCTTAAAATAGCAGAGGAAAAGAAAATATTAAGATATTTGCCATTAACAAATAATTAGTCCATTGAAATGTTACATTGAGATTTTGTAATATCTATGTAGTATATTTTGTTATATATAATGTATTTAATTGTATTTCTTCATTTATCCATCTCCATGCGGTTTTTTTAATCGTATGAAATTTACATTGCATAATGGAGTTCATGGTATATCAGTATGTCGATGAAATTCCCTTCTAATCTGATCTGGAAACGCTAAAGCAATGGCGTACACTTCGATAAAATGACGTAGCTTACACGAACCGATTGTTAAAAGGGCAGTAGCTCAACGGGTAATTAGCTAGAGGTACTTAGAGAAGCAATATAACATGTAATTGAATGGTTGTTAATTTCCGTCACAATTATATGCCTCTTAAATCGTAATGGAAGCATTTAATTATTTTCAGTTTAACTTAAAAATTATTACAGTCGTATTCGAAGATTCAACTTAAGATTAAAGCAAACAAAGTTAACAAGCAGTTAATTCTTGAAGGACTAACCGAGGCGAAACGGAATGATTTTCTCGCTAAAATACAAAGCAATCTCCATTTTTTGTATCTAATAGCCCGAGAACTTTGGGGAGTATATACGAAATATGACGACGCCTTTTTATTCTCGTGCTACTGAGGTCAGTGCTAAACTGAGGTGCCTCCATGAAATAATTTTATTAAATTGCATTCGAATGATTCTCTGCGATTTCTCAACCAGGACGTTATTTTCTACTCTACTCTATTTTCTACTGTATTTTCTACTGACGTTTATAATGTCTAATTTAAAATTAACATACAATTTTGTTTACATTGTTGGTGCAGAATGTAAACATATAATAATATGACGTCACGACACGTTTTGGTTTAGTTGCTTTAATTTGAAGTTAGAATCGTCTTTAGGGGCCAAATAGACAAGGCGAAAACGGCGGGTCCCTTGGGAAAAATATTCCCATGAGATTTTTTTGCATAATCACATTCGTGAGACATCCCAGAATAAGGTTCAAGAAGTCGCCCACGTGAAAAGTGGTTCAATTTTTTTTAATCAAATTGCAAAAATTAATTATTTTGGCTCGGACAATTTTTTGTAGGTTTTTTGGACCATTGTGGATAAAAAAGGTCTCTTATAATTTTTCTGTAAAGTTGATTGTTTTCGAGTTATAAGCAATTTAAAATAAAAAAAAAACGAATAATGGCGATTTCCAAGGCTTAATAACTCGATTAAAAGTTATTATCAAAGTCAGAAAGTGACTAAATCAAAGTTTAATGCCCCCCCCCCTACAAGATCCTGAAGAAATTTTTGTCATTATTCTATTACTAAGCTGTTATTTTTAAGTAATAATAATGAGCGCCATGCACGTGGCAGGCGGCCGCAAATGTGAGTGCAAGTAAGATGCACAATTGGACTGCCGGCTCAGTGGCATCTCTCTCGCACTCAGCATTTACGGCCGGCTACCACGTGCATGGCGCTCAATATTTTTACTTAAAAATAATAGCTTAGTAATAAAATAATGACAAAAATTTCTTCAGGATCTTGTAGGGGGGGCATTAAACTTTGATTTAGTCATTTTCTGACTTTCATAATAATAACTTTTAACCGAGTTATTAAGCCTTGAAAATCGCCATTTTTCGTTTTTTTTTCAATTTTAAACTGCTTATAACTCGAAAACGATCAACTTTAGAGAAAAATTATAAGAAACCTATTTTATCCAGAATGGTCCAAAAAACCAAAAAAAATGTCCGGGCCAAAAATATTGATTTTTGCAATTTGATTAAAAAAAATTGTTAAAAATTTGGCTCACTTTTCACGTGGGCCACTTCTTGAACCTTATTCTGGGATGTCTCACGAATGTAGTTATGCAAAAAAGTCTCATGGGAATTTGTTTCCCAACGAACCCGCCGTTTTCGCCTTGTTTTTTGCCAACGAACTCTTTTATCTTTGATACTTGTTTTAAATTATGTTCTTAATGTTGTTCTGAAGCTATTTTCTTGTGGCATTTTTACAATTTTAACTATTTATAATGGGAAATAAGCCACAATATCGGGTGCCGTTGTCAAAATACAAAATACTACTAACATAAACAAAAATGTTATTGCTTAGTAAAAAAATTCTTCTAATAATTTATTTAATTTGACTCATTTATATCGGCAATTCAGATACAATATTATACATTTTAAAGTAGAAGACTTTAAAATGATATTGCCAATATTTATGAGTTGCGTTCCTGGGACGACTTTACTGAAAGATAGTTCATTCGATTACATGAAATCAGCCCTAACTCAAGAATATCCGTCACAAAAAAATCGTAGCATGTGATCTGTCTTTAAAAAGACAACCATATGCAACGGTGACATTACTATGAGATCTCTAACGCGAGAATTTTAATGTCATCGTTTCATATGGTTGTCTTTTTAAAGACAGATCACATGCTATGATTTTTTTGTGACGGATATTCTTGAGTTAGGGCTGATTTCATGTAATCGAATGAACTATCTTTCAGTAAAGTCGTCCCAGGAACGCAACTCATAAATATTGGCAATATCATTTTAAAGTCTTCTACTTTAAAATGTATCATATTGTATCTGCATTGCCGATATAAATGAGTCAAATTAAATAAATTATTAGAAGAATTTTTTTACTAAGCAACAACATTTTTGTTTATGTTAGTAGTATTTTGTATTTTGACAACGGCACCCGATTTGGGCGTCGAAACGTTAATAAAAATCAATTTTTAATAATATTGTGGCTTATTTTTGTTTCCTGCAAATATTTTTTTTTATTTTGTTTCCTGCAATGATCCTGGCTGCCACGTCCTTTTCATATTTATTTTAAGATGTTATGATCTCTCCCAGGTACTTAAATTCTTTGACGACTTCAAAATTGTATTCATTAATTGTTACGTTTTGTCTAACCCTTGGTCTTGGGTTCTTCGTAACCGCCATGTACTTGGTCTTGTCCTCGTTAACCTTAAGATCAACTTCCTTGGCTCCGTTCTCGAATAGGGTGAAAACTTCTTTTGCATCTCTGGTGGATTGTGCAATTGTGTCTACGTCATCCGCAAAGGCTAATAGTATTTTTGATCCTTGGGCCGCAAATTCGTTTGTCAGTTGTGGCTGAGCTTTCCTTACTGCATGTTCCAGTGCGAAATTAAACAGCAGGCAAGAGGATTCTGATTCGTGCGGAAGCGTTCTCCGTGCTCACTTTTGCTAATCGTACCAGCTTTCCAGGTACTCCCATTTCTACCATAGTCTCCCACAATGCTTCTCTGCTAACAGAATCGTAAGCTTGTTTGAAGTCCACGAATATTTGCTGTACATCGCGGTTGAATTCCCAGTTTTTTTTCCAACACCTGGCGTAGGACGAAGATCTGGTCTATGGTCGACCTTCCCGGTCTGAATTCGCTTTGGTAGTCGCCTTTTATTTCCTCTGCTTATGAAGTTAGTCTTCTAAACAGTATTATGGATATTATCTTGTATGTTGTATTAATTAACGATATTCCTCTATAGTTCCGACATATTTGTTTGTCTCCCTTCTTGTGAATAGGAATTATATGGCTTTCATGCCAGTGTTTCGGTATTTCTTCTCTTTCCCAGACTTCTCTTATAAGATGATATATCTCAAGATGTAGTTTTTCTCCCCTTTTTTTTAGTAGTTCCGCCTGTATGCCGTCTGGGCCTGGGATTTTATGGTTTCTTAGGGACGAAATTGCGGACTTTACTTCAGCTAGTGTGGGCCCTGGTATTTCAGGTTCGGCTAACTGGTACTGTCTTTATTGCCCTGTCGTTATGGGGTTTTCTGTATTTAAGAGTTTCTCAAAATACTTTTTCCATTGGCGACTGATCGCTTCGTCGTCTGTGAGCAATTGTCCTGCATCGTCTTTTATAAATCTTGGGCTGTTGATCGTGTTGCCCGTCATTCTTCCAATGTCTGCAATTTATTTTGGATCATTGACTGATATTGGCGTTCATTATCAGGTAGATCGAGCCTTGTAATGTCCCATCTGTTCCCTTGTTGGCGTTGCTTTGGATGTCTCGGGTTTAGCCTTGTTTTCATTTTTATTCTGACCAGGAAGTGGTTAGAGTCACTTTCTGCTCCCCTCAGACTGTGTGCGCTGATGATATTGCTAGAGTGTCTTCCGTCGATGAGCACGTGGTCTTTCTGGTTTCGTGTGATTCCGTCATTTGACGGCCAGGTTACTTTATGTATATTTTCCTTTGGAACTGTGTAGTTTTCACTACCATATTGTTGGCTACAGCGAACTCTGCCAGTCTTGATCCGTTATCATTGGTGTCATCGTGTAAGCTATGTGTGCCGATCACCGCTCTAAGATGGTCCCCTTTACCTAGTTTGGCATTGAAGTCTCCCAGTATGATTTTGACATCGTGTCTGGGTGCCGTTCTGTAATATTGCTCTAGAATTTTATAAAATCCCTCATTTTCGTCTTCATTTGCTTCTTCAGTTGGTGCGTGGGTTGAGAAGAGGGTTAGGTTAAACTTTTTTCCTTTAAGCCTTAGAGAACACACGGGCTTGTTGATTGGTTTGAAATCAATTATTGCAGACTTGAGTTTTCCGTTAACTACAAACCCACATCCAAATTCGTGCCTTTCCTCTTCTCCTGACCAGAAAACCAGAGAATTTTCCATTTGCAGGCTTCCCGATCCTGTCCATCTCATTTCCTTGATCGCTGTTACGTCCATTTTATATTTTTGAAGCTGTTTTATGGCATGTGTTGCAATTCCGGACCTGCACCAGCTTAGCACGTTCCATGTGCCTAAAAGAATGTCCTTATTTCGTAGCTTGGGTCTAATCCGTGTTTCATGTCTATTATTCCGAGGCAATAGTACTCGACTCGTAGCGTCTTTCTCTTTCCTTGTGTGGGTTGCTGGTCCATAGCAAAATCCCCTTTTCGGGGGACCATTTCTCCCTTTCTCGTCAGCCCTGACCCTGCCTTCCACTGGGGTTGGTTACCCAATCTCCAGCAGAGTTGCTCAGGTTATCCGGGGTTCACCCGTGCAGCCTAAGCCACACTTCGTGGAGGTGAGGATAGGAATTGGTGAGGTGAGGTGAGAATAGGAATTTTGCATCTATATTCGTCTCTTATTTCTATTTGCTTTCTAGTGGTCATTATTCGTAATTTTTGGATATTTATCAATAAATTGGATAATTGAAGGATTCGACCGTTACTTGATGGAAGTTCATTTTATCTAACAATAAAACACTGGAAAACGTTTGTTTTCTATACTTCCACAAAATTTATTATAACTAAGTGACTACAGCTGTTTCGGCAGAGTGCCTTTCTCAAGTGATATAGTTTACAATGTGTTTGCCTTTTTAAGTCTTTAACTGAAGAGGTTGAGGAGTGGGGAGCTGTTTGTCTCGAGTTGGTCATTCAGAATTATATCTGTATTTTTCAGTTTATTAATTTCCATAGATTCTAAAAAAGATAGCTTAAGGCCTTTATTTTGAATATGTAGAATTTGAAACTCTTCATTGAAAGAATGATTATGATCTAGAAGGTGAAGTGCGTATGTAAAAGTGTCTGTTTTTCTATTGTTGAATGCCCTTTTGTGTTCTGCTACCCGTTTGTCAAAAGTTCTGCCAGTTTGACCGATGTACGTTTTCGGACAGTCACCACAAGTTAGTTTGTACACACCACTCTGTAGTTGCTTTCTCTTTCGGCTTTTATTGTTCTTAATATATTTGCTTAAGTTGTTGTTAGTTCTGAAAGCTGGTGTTATTCCTTTCTTTTTTATGTATCTGGCTATTGTTGTTGTTATCTTGCCAGTATATGTGAGAGAGCAGAAGGTACTGGGTTCTTTCTGTGGTGGTGGATACACTAACTTCAGGGCTTTCTTATGGAGTTTTTGGTTTAAAATTTTGTTAACTGTTTGTTCGTTATAGCCGTTGTTTACTGCTATTTGTTTAATGATGTTTAGTTCTATTTCGAAGTTATTTTTTTTCATGGGAATTTCTGTCAGTCTATGTATCATGCTATGGTAGGCTGCTAATTTGTGTTGTGTAGGATGGGATGATGAATTGTGTATAGTTGTGTCAGTATGGGTAGGTTTATGATATACGGAGAACTCATGTTTGTTGTGTAGTCTGGAAATCGTTACATCTAGAAAGTTTATGGAGTTATTCTGTTCTGTTTCTATTGTGTGTGTGTGTGTTTATGTTTTATTGGCACTGGTTTAAGCAACCAACTGGCCAGTCAATGTGTTTTGAATTCTCTCTTTTACAAAATATATGCTTAGTATCTAAATTTAAAACTATTAGTACTACTGTTTTTTTTTACTCTGTTTTTTTTATTATTTTTTTTATTATATTTTTTAACATTTTTTTTATTACATTTTTTATTTTTTTTTTAGTTTTTTTTTTTTTTTTTTTTTTTTTTTTTTTTTTTTGTATATTTTTTTATCGCGCTAAGACCTAAACCCGATTCAACCTCGCGGAGGTTTAGATCTTAGTAACTTTTTATTTTATTTAATTATTTTTTTTTTTTTATTTTTTTTTTTTTATTTTTTTTTCTTTTTTTCTCAGAGCTTTAATTTTAAACAATTAACATGGTTGTACAAAATTTTATAAACATCTAGATTGTTTGATTGTAAAAGGTATATAAGATTAAAAGGAAATTGTACATTAACTTGAACTAGATTGGCAAAGAAGTTTGATATTTCAATAAAATGTAAAGGACATTCTAATAGCATATGTTGTAGATCAGCTAGCTCTCCACATAAACATTCATCATTATCTACAAGTCCTATTTCTCTTTTGTAGACTGGAGTCAGACAGTGATTACTTCTTATTCGACAAATAGTTTTGATAAAGCCTTTGTTGGAAACTTGATTAAACCATGTCTTGATGGGAAGTGTAGGCTGGATTTTTTTGTAATAATTTCCTTTGTCTGAATTATTGTATTGTTCCTGCCATTTCGTCCGTTTGATAGATCTCATAATAGAAATTATGTCTCCCATAGGAAGTTGATAAGTATGCAGAGTGGATTCCTTCGTTGTTGCTTTTTTAGCCAGATCATCTACTATTTCGTTGTTTTTTATACCAATGTGTGCTTTTATCCAACACAATATTATATTTTTGCCCGATTTCAAAGCTTCACTGTTCATTGCTATGATGTCACTGATGATATAATTTTCTGCAAAATTATGTACATTATATTTCAATTTCTTTACAATGCTTTGGCAGTCTGTAAATATAACATAATTGAGTTCTTTTTGATTAATACATATTTTGTATGCTTCTTTGATTGCAATGAGTTCAGCTGTGAAAATTGTCATTTTATCAGGTAATCTGTTGTTTATTTTTATACTTTTTTGTGGGTAATATATAGCATATCCAACTTTTCCTTCCATTTTTGAACCATCCGTATATAATTTCTGATAACTCCCCCAGTTTTTTTGTACACACTGAAGGTGGTCTATTTTAGTAAGGAAGTCTGTCGCACGAATATTACTTAAATGACAGTTAACTGGAGATAAATAATCTTCATAATTTAGCTTTCGAGACGAGCTTTGTTCAATTTGGTGTATGTCGCCAATGGAATTAGAAACGTTGAGGAAGCTTTCCACAACTAAAAGCAGTTTCTTTTTTTCCCAGTAATAATGAGTTAGGTATGAGGTGGTTAAATGAACAATTTTATTTAATAGCAGTTTATCGTTAACCGCTGTTTTAACTATAAATTTCTCACTTAGGTATTCCCTGCGTAATGAAAGTGGAGGTTCATTAAGCTCACATTCCATGACCAATATAGGTGTGCTACGAAGATAACCAGTGCATAACCTAAGTGCCTTATTTTTGATCCTCTCGATTTTTTGGAGTACAGAGTTTGATGCTGAGCCATAAAAAATAGATCCATAGTCTAAGATTGATCTTATCAAATTTCTGTATAGTAATATTGATATGTTTGGATCAGCTCCCCAGTTACTGACACTTACAGTCTTCATGATATTCATTGCATTTTCCATTCTTCGTAATATGTAATTTGTGTGTTCTTTCCAATTTAATTTGGAGTCTAAAAATACGCCAAGAAATTTTATTGAAGTTTTATAAGGAATACTAGTATTATCAAATTGTAGATGGCTTTGAGGAACATATCGTTTTTTAGTAAAGGTAACAATGGTTGATTTACTCTCTGATATTGTTAAGTTATTATCGGTAGCCCATTTTTTTATAATATTCAATGTCGATTTAAGGTAGTTATTACATCTATCTATTGACTTATTTTCTGCATATATCGCAACATCATCAGCGTACTGTAGGATTTTTATGTGTTGAGGAAGTTTAGTTTCTAAGTCAGCAGTATACAGTATATATAATATAGGACTTAGGATGCTACCCTGAGGTAGTCCCAAAGATGTGTATCGGGAGTTATATTGATCTCCATTTAATCTAACGTGAACTGCTCGATTAATGTATAAGTTAATGATGTTCCATGTTACTATCTCGGGTATTCCTATTTCCAACATTTTCGCGTATAGTATGTGAAGATTAACGTTGTCGTAAGCCCCTTTTATATCTAAGAACAAAGCACTAACTGCTTTCTTATAAGTAAAGGAACTATAAATGTCTATTAAAAAGTGGCAGAGGCTATCTTGTGTGGATTTACCTTTTCTAAAACCAAACTGACTTCTTGGTAATAGGTCGTTCTTTTCTAGCCAAAATTCCAGACGGTTTTTAATAAGTCTCTCATATGTTTTTAGTATACAGGAAGCCAGACCGATTGGACGGTAAGAATCCCAATTCTTTGATGATTTTCCTGGTTTTAAAACCGGGATAATAGTGTAAACGTGCCAATCGTCAGGAATCTTTATGCGGCGCATCCAAATTTCATTATATATATTTAGTAGTGCAGCCTTACCAATTCTTGAAAGATTTGATAGCATCGAGTAATGGATATTATCGGCACCTGGTGCTGAATTTGAGTTTTTCTTCAACGCAAAGTTTAGTTCAGTGGCAGAAAATGGTTTGACTAGGAAACGGATTGGTTCTGGATAGTCGTACAGAGCATTTAGTTGTAAATCAGGAATTACTAATTCTGCAGACGGCGGTGTGATATTTTGATGGAACTCTTCTATCCACGAAGCTTCCGACAGAATAACAGGGACTTTGTTCTTTGTTTTTCTATTTTTTATTCGGTTAACTTTTGACCATACATCTTTAATAGGGACTGACCTATTTAGGGATCCGACATAATCTCTCCAGCTATTTCTTTTAATTTGTTTAGTGATCTTCTTGACATGTGCATCATCTTTTTTATACTTTAGTAGGTTTTTAATGGTTTGGATTTTCTTTGAATATACAAAAACTTTCCTGTCTTCTTCTGACTGCTTCTTCACATTCTAAATCCCACCAGTATTTTCCTCTGGAAGTCGGTTTTTTTATTTTAAATTTGGGGATGCAGTAGGATGCAGTTGTATTTATATTGTGCAAAATTTGTTCATAAGAATTTATATCTTTAAATTGAGAGAATACATCTTCCGAATACTGTTCATATAATTTCCAGTCGGCATTCTTTAAATTCCACTTTTGTGAATATGGATTATATGTATGAGTTGGTTGATTCTCTAACTCTACTCTTATAGGTGTATGGTCTGAACCAAATAGGTCTTGAAGTGTTTTCCAAGTGATCAGGTGGTTTAAGTCAGGAGTACAAATGGTCAGGTCTATTGCCGATTTCGAGAAGTTCCTAAAGAAAGTAGGAGAGCCATCATTTTTGAATATTAAATTATTATCGTCTATACAGTCCATCAAGATTTTACCTTTCATATCTGTTTGGTTGTCTAGGCCCCAGGCAATGTGGTGAGCATTAAGGTCACCTCCTATTATAAATGGTCTTTCTATAGATGTTATGAAATTGTTCCATTGTTGTAACAATAACTTGGTTCCTGGGGGAACATACATAGATATAAATGTGACAGTATATGACTTAAACTTTATTTTTATTGCTACTTTATTGACGTTTATTAAATCTACTTTCATGGTGACTTCCTCGTAATATAGGTTTGAATTTATTAAAATTGCTGAGCCACCGCCAACAGTTACTGAAAAGCGGTCGTCTCTGACAATATTGTACCCGTGAAAGTTATAATACTTTTCTGGTTTAAATCTAGTTTCTGATAATAATGCGATATCAACTTTCTGGTCTTCTAATAGGTGGATAAGGTTTTCTCTATTAGAGTTAGCCGATCTACAATTCCATTGACAAATTACCAATCTATTCATTATTATATAAGAGAGAACTTAAAACTGATTGAATCGAATTTACTAGAACTGATTTTTCTGGAATTTCAAAATTTTTGTGATTTATATTCGAGATAATACTTGTAACTATATTTGATATTAATTCTGTTAATTCTTTTGATGGTTCATGTATTTTAGATCCTTGTTCTGGATTAAATGTAGATTGATACGAAGAAGAGGTGATAATACCACCAGGTCTGTTGGACATGGGGTTTAACTTTATTATTTTTTGATGTTCCATTGTTACTTGGTCTGGTGAGGAAGAGATAGGTCGTTTGTATTTTGGTGGTTTTATTATTGTATATCTATTTGAAACTGAAGGTAGAGCGAACTGATTGGAAGATGTTTGAGACGTGGACAATTGAGTAAAGGAATATGAAGAGGATGGTGCATTCATATTTGGAGGTTGATGAGAATTTATTGAGGAATTATTGGCTGCTATAGATGCATAAGTTATCTTAGGAAAGAGTTTAATTGTTTCCTTAAAAGATAAGCTGTTTTCAGACATATAATGTTTTATTTTCTTTTGGCGATCAAATTCTGGGCATATCTCCCATTCATTAGTGAAGTGTTCACCTTCACAGGATAGACATTTTTTGTTAAACGATGATAAAGGACAAGAATCGGAAAGGTGAGATTCATGACACTTAAAACAGCGAGGATTACTTTTACACTGCTTACTCATGTGCCCATACCTATAGCAGTGGTAACAGATAATTACCTTTTGCTGGTATTTTTCAACAGTGTGTAAGACATGATTAATTACTACATACTTTGGTATATTCTGGCATTTAAAAGACACAATAACTGATTTTGTTGGATTAAATATTACTTTGTCATCTGCTACTATTTTTCTTGTTATTCGTTTCACATACTCAACCGAGAATTTGCAATGGTGATCAAATTCCTTTATTCTATTTTTAAGATATTCTTCCGATATATCTGAATCTATATCCCTTACTACACCTAGTTTAAACAATTGAAATTTTGGAATGTATGCGGTCAGATTTTTTTGAATAAGGAATTTGGAAGTAACTAAAGCATTTGCGCTACTATAATTTTTAAATGAGACCCTAACTCGGTTGCGTCCGATTGAGTCAATTTTTTTTATATAATTGTCAATTTCTGGATGTAACGTAAATAGGATCTCGCCTATTTTAACAGCGTTTAATTTTCCTGTAAAATTTAAACTGGAGTTTTCAATGAAAATGTAAAAAGGTCCTAAATCAATTTTTTCGTATAAATAAACAGGCCTGGTTTTTTCTGGTTGATCTGAGTTTACTAAAGTATTTTGTTTTTCATTAATATTGTTAAGATTAATACTACTACTTATCTTATTTTGAGGCTGGTTGGGTAGAAATCCATTTAAATCTTGTAAATCACAGCTACTATCCATCGAATTCTCAATATCAGGCGGTTCGCCTCCACTAGATGACTCCATAGGGGAGTTTTCAAGTAACGTTTAACTTATGAACACTTTCAAAATGTAAACTAAATAAGGAAAAGTTTAACAAAACTAAACAAAACTAAATCAGAACGGTATAAATCAAATAATCCGCCAAAAATTAATATTTTTCGGAGAGATTTCCAAATTTAAATTAACTTTGACAATTATTTTGACGTATCTCGAGTTCTGTTTCTATTGTAAACTCAATATTATTATGAAGTGAATTAATATATGATAGAAATTGGTCAAGTTGTCTGTTAGTTCCTGTAAAGCATACTAGTATATCATCCACGTATCTCCACCAATATACGAACTGTTTAAATACGGGATGTTTAGAAATTGTTGTTTCAAGTTGGTTCATAAATATATCTGATAGCAATGGGCTTAGAGGATTACCCATAATAAGTCCTGCACTGTTGTTTGTGTATATTTGATTATTGAATTCAAAATAGTCTTGATTTATGCAAATTTCAAGAAGGTGTAAAATTTCAGATGCAATGATCGGATTTGTACTATTATGGTCTAAAAGATTCTTAACTAAAACAAAAGTTTCTGTAGGAGGAACACTAGGAAAACGATTTTTTACGTCAAATGAAATTAGTCTAGAGTTGTTGGGCAATTGAAAATGTTGTATTTTATTAACTAGTTCTAGTGTATTTTTTACGGTGAATTTAGGTGAAAATTTAGTGTATTCTGTAATAATATCTGACAGTTTTTTTGAAAGTTTATATGACGGAGCTGTATAAAAAGAAACTACAGGTCTTATTGGGTGGTCAGGTTTGTGTAGTTTAATAAAAGAGTATAATTTAGGAGGTTGTGGGTTCATAATATTAAGGTATTTCTGTTCTGTAGGATTTAGTATTGATTTTGAATTTTCAATGGCTAGTTTAATTTGTTTTCGGTATTTTTCTGTGGGGTCTTTGTTTAGTTTTATACTGTTTTGGTTAGTTAAAAATTCTATTGTTTTGTTATTATAGTCTCGTTTGTCGATAGCAATAGTAGTGTTACCTTTGCTTTTGTAAATATTATGTCATGTTTTATTGATTTATTTTTAATTGAAACGGCTATTTGGTTTTCTTTGAAACATGAATTATTAGTTTCACTACATAGAAAAAAGCATCATTGCAAAATCTATTACTGATGTATGTAGTGAAACTAATAATTCATGTTTCAAAGAAAACCAAATAGCCGTTTCAATTAAAAATAAATCAATAAAACATGACATAATATTTACAAAAGCAGACAAAGGTAACACTACTATTGCTATCGACAAACGAGACTATAATAACAAAACAATAGAATTTTTAACTAACCAAAACAGTATAAAACTAAACAAAGACCCCACAGAAAAATACCGAAAACAAATTAAACTAGCCATTGAAAATTCAAAATCAATACTAAATCTAACAGAACAGAAATACCTTAATATTATGAACCCACAACCTCCTAAATTATACTCTTTTATTAAACTACACAAACCTGACCACCCAATAAGACCTGTAGTTTCTTTTTATACAGCTCCGTCATATAAACTTTCAAAAAAACTGTCAGATATTATTACAGAATACACTAAATTTTCACCTAAATTCACCGTAAAAAATACACTAGAACTAGTTAATAAAATACAACATTTTCAATTGCCCAACAATTCCAGACTAATTTCATTTGACGTAAAAAATCTTTTTCCTAGTGTTCCTCCTACAGAAACTTTTGTTTTAGTTAAGAATCTTTTAGACCATAATAGTACAAATCCGATCATTGCATCTGAAATTTTACACCTTCTTGAAATTTGCATAAATCAAGACTATTTTGAATTCAATAATCAAATATACACAAACAACAGTGCAGGACTTATTATGGGTAATCCTCTAAGCCCATTGCTATCAGATATATTTATGAACCAACTTGAAACAACAATTTCTAAACATCCCGTATTTAAACAGTTCGTATATTGGTGGAGATACGTGGATGATATACTAGTATGCTTTACAGGAACTAACAGACAACTTGACCAATTTCTATCATATATTAATTCACTTCATAATAATATTGAGTTTACAATAGAAACAGAACAGAATAACTCCATAAACTTTCTAGATGTAACGATTTCCAGACTACACAACAAACATGAGTTCTCCGTATATCATAAACCTACCCATACTGACACAACTATACACAATTCATCATCCCATCCTACACAACACAAATTAGCAGCCTACCATAGCATGATACATAGACTGACAGAAATTCCCATGACAAAAAATAACTTCGAGATAGAACTAAACATCATTAAACAAATAGCAGTAAACAACGGCTATAACGAACAAACAGTTAACAAAATTTTAAACCAAAAACTCCATAAGAAAGCCCTGAAATTAGTGTATCCACCACCACAGAAAGAACCCAGTACCTTCTGCTCTCTCACATATACTGGCAAGATAACAACAACAATAGCCAGATACATAAAAAAGAAAGGAATAACACCAGCTTTCAGAACTAACAACAACTTAAGCAAATATATTAAGAACAATAAAAGCCGAAAGAGAAAGCAACTACAGAGTGGTGTGTACAAACTAACTTGTGGTGACTGTCCGAAAACGTACATCGGTCAAACTGGCAGAACTTTTGACAAACGCATAGCAGAACACAAAAGGGCATTCAACAATAGAAAAACAGACACTTCTACATACGCACTTCACCTTCTAGATCATAATCATTCTTTCAATGAAGAGTTTCAAATTCTACATATTCAAAATAAAGGCCTTAAGCTATCTTTTTTAGAATCTATGGAAATTAATAAACTGAAAAATACAGATATAATTCTGAATGACCAACTCGAGACAAACAGCTCCCCACTCCTCAACCTCTTCAGTTGAAGACTTAAAAAGGCAAACACATTGTAAACTATATCACTTGAGAAAGGCACTCTGCCGAAACAGCTGTAGTCACTTAGTTATAATAAATTTTGTGGAAGTATAGAAAACAAACGTTTTTCAGTGTTTTATTGTTAGATAAATTGGATACATAAGTCATAAATAACCATATAGATAACTACAAATCGACGATATAATAAACAAAAACCCGGACTATGCACGTAATCGTAATCCCCTTGGAAACGCTCCTGCAATACATCGAAGGCGCAGTTCCGTGTTGTGTATTCAAATGCAGTGACAAATTCAATAGAACACACCACGCAATATTGCCATTCACTTAGCTTAGACCCAACCGCTTATCTGCAGACATCTTTCAATAAAACTTTCTTCGCCTTTATATCGTTCACAAAAAAACTATATTTTTCAATAAGAATTCCGTTAGATAGCGAGTCTCTATGGAAAATAATGCAACGGATCATTATGTTATCTCTTTTCTTTTTCTCGTTTAGAAAGATTTTGAATAGAATAAAAGTAATTGGAGTTGTGTATTACCGTTATTATTTTGTAAAGAAATACGAGCCTGTACTTATATTTTTAAATTTACCTTTTTATTATGATTGTTGTATATGTTACGGGTAAAGTTAAGTAAACGGGTAATCCTAGGATTACCCGGGTAAAGAACGAAGTACCCGCCAGGTTTTGGTGAAATAAATGCAAATGTAAAGCTGCTGGAAATATTTGTAACTCCAAATGCCACAGCAGCTTGTTTTCTGTTAACAAATAGATTATAATTTTTATTTCTGTAGTATTTATAGTTTTACTTTCCTTACTATTGTAAAATGAGTTTTTTCTTAACCCTTATGCGGACAAGGTGGATCCAACGGGCCCTACACGCTAATTATTTTTATCATAAAGTGATAAAAAAATTTTTATTGAATTTTATGCATCCCTGAATTTGTCTTGAATTTGTTTAGAAGTATGTTTCCTTCAACATAGTCATGAGCTATTCAAAATATTCATTATCATTTTTGAAATTATTGTGTCGAAAAAATTTTGTCACGTAAAGGGCCCATCGGACCCTATTTGTATTTATACCTAAAGTCTAAATATTTGTTACTGAAGTTAATCTGGCAGTCAGGTAATATTTTTGTGGATCATCTAAACGACTTTTATGATTCCGGAAATCCAATAATAAAGTATAAACGTGTAACAAACAATGTAAACGTCTCTTTGATGTGAACATCAAAGAGATGCTTACAATAGGTGTTATATCTATTCTAAATGAATTTTAAAAACTAATAATCATTGTTGGAATGCAATAATATTGTTAGTTAGGTATCTATATATATTTTGAAATAAATAATTCGTCTGCTATCAGTCGTTTAATATCGATGTTAGTGTCGACAACTAAGCTCCTAAAATTACATTGAATTACAGTGAAAATAGATAGTGTGAATAAAATGTCCCAAAAACCATTATCAGCTGCAGAACTGCAAGATATTGCTAATAATTTATGGGATTCCGATGATGAAGAATCTCCTGAAGTAGGTGGCATTAAAAGTGACTCTGAAATTGAAGATCATCTTCGGAAGCAAGTGAAGAGGATGATCAGCAAGTAGTATTGAGTGATAATAAAAAATGTGTAGCTACAAGTTCCCAGAGTGTGTAACTTTTGAAACTAAGGATAAAATTAACTGGAAGAGTCAACCACAATCGACATGACGTATGCTATCCTGCGACATAATAAAAAACAAAGTGCACAAAGTAATGTTAGTCCCTGGTCAAAGTGTAGATGATCCTGTTGATTCCTTTTGTTTGTTTGTGGACGAAAAAATTGTGAACGAAATAGTGAAGTGTACAAATAAAGAAGTCGAAAAAGTCCTGGGGATAGAGAAATGGAAATATTGCGACTCTACAGAGCTATGTGCCTTTACTGGACTACCACTAATTGCAGGGCACATGAGTGCCAAAATCCATAATGTAGATATATTTTGGAGTAAGTTTTATGAACCTACTATATTTAAAGCTACCATGGGGTTAAAAAGATTCAAAGATTTGCTAAGATTTGTTCAATTTGACGATAAGGACACGAGGTGTGAAGGAAAAATGAACGACAAATTAGCAGCAATACGTGATGTGTGGAATCAAGTCAATCAAAACTTTGAGTAGTACTATTTACTATTATGTAAATAAATATTTTTTCTACAAAAGTTTTCTTGCATTTCACTATTTTGTGCAAATCCTTCAGGTAGATCGCACCCTCGAGGTAGACCGCATAATATAGTAGCACCTTTTTTTTAATCTAGACAATTTAAATTTAACTTTAATAAAAAATCAAAAAATAATATTAGAAATATATGGGTAAATATGAATAGTACATTCAAGAACAGTGGTGGGCCCAACGGACCCGAGTTTCCCGGTTACGTAAGTAAAATGTGTTGCCCGGATAAGGGTTAAATTAATATAACTTTCAAATAGTTCTGGCTTTGTCATTATTAGTATGCACAATCAGGCCCGGACTGGGCCGCCGGCCCACCGGCCCGCGGGCCGGTGCGCCTTTTGCGTTCATTCATATTCCATTAAAAATTTAAACGCTGAAATTTTTTTTAAAACTTTACACAAAGATTCCTTGAAGCACAGATCAATTAAGCATAGTGTGGTTGCAAAATACAACACGTATCAGGTATCAGGTAATCAAAGTCTAGCACACATAGCTCTAAAAAGGCATCCAGTGTTTTGTGTTAATAGCTTAGATGAGACGCGCGGCGCCTTCGAAGAACTTCGGGCGCCTTTGGCCTTACTATATTATACATACAGGATTGTTGCGCTCCAGAATCATACATAACGAAGTCAGCGGATACAAAAAAATACAACTCGTATCAGTTATCAGATAATCAAAGGCCAGCACACATAGCTTGAAAATGACATCGTGGGTATTAAGTTAATAGCTTAGATACGACGCGGTGCGCCCTCGGACACTTTCGGGCACCTTTTGTGGGTATCAATACCCGCCGTTTCTGTTATAATAATATAAGAGTTTTACATCCTACAAATAGCTTAAAATATACAGGTACAGTTTTCAGCAAACATAGCTCGAAAATGGTATCCAGGGTTTTGTGTTAATAGCTTAGATGTGACACGCGGCGCCCTCGAAGACCTTCGGGCGCCTTTCGCCTGACTACATTATACATACAGGATTGTTGCGCCCCAGAATCATACATAACGAAGCCAGTGAGTATAACAAAATACAACTCGTATCAGATAATCAAAGACCAGCATATATAGCCCGAAAATGGCACCCACAGTTTTATGTTAATAGTTTAGAAACGACGCGCGGCGCCCTCGAAGGTCTTTGGGCGCCTTTTGTAAGTATCAATATCCGCTGTTTATATTATAATATAAGGCCGTGAGAGCCAGAGTGGCCTAAAAACTCTGGAACAAGCACTCAAGCACTGGAAAAATGGCATGGGAATTCCTCTCAATGACGAGACCACATTATACACTTTATGTTTCGCTGATGACCAAATTCTGATTGCTCAGGATCATGACGACTTACGTTACATGACGTGGAAGCTAATAGAAGAATCTAACAAATGGGGCCTCGCAGTCAACATGTCAACATGAAAACTTAAGCCATGTGTATTGGAGGGACAAAGCAGTCCATTACATTAGATGATGGGGTAGAAATTAAACACTGTGATGAATACAAGTATGAAGATAACTCAAGATGAGATACTCGATGCTGCTATAAATGACAGAAACATACAGGGTAGAAAAGCGATAACCATGATGAACGGCATTCTGTGGGACCAAACAATATCTAAATCGAACAAACAGATCATATACAATACCATACTTAAAAGTGTAAACAAAAGTCTCCACAAAATGGAGACCTTACGAAAATGGTACGGCCATATATACAGAAAATGCCAGATGACAGGATCCATAAACAGATTTTGGCGTGGACACCACAAGGGAGAAGGGAAAGAGGAAGGCCGAGAAGAAGCTGGAGGGAGAGAATTGAAATAGAACTAGAGGAAAGTCCAGGTCTGTGATTAAACAGAGAAGAATGGCGGTTATAAGTCGGAAGGCGTCGGAGGGCTCTGTAAACCGATATTAATAGTAGTAGTAGTAGTATTAGTATATTATTCTGTAGCAGTAGTTGAAAAATTACCCACACGTTTCAAAAATTGGTTTCGAGTCTCCAGAGAGTACCAAAGAGTGTAACGGATTAAAAGGGATAGGCACCTACTGGGAAACTGAAGCTATATTTTTGTGGCATCTTAATAAGTTTATTCCAAAGTAAACTTAATATAACGAGCAAAATGAACTAAAGCACAGGATATCAAAAGGTAACCGAAAGGTCGACAGTTTAAAAAAAATATTATAGTCAAAGTACCTATCGAGAAAGACGAAAACCAGAATATACAAAACCGTAATAAGAGCAACAGTCACCTACGGATGTGAGACATGGGTGCTAAACAAAACAAGAAGAAATGATAAATAGGTGGGAACGGAAGGTACGAAGAGCTATTTTCGGGGGAAAAATACAGAAGACGGTTGGCAAAGAAGAACCAATCAACAATTAAGGATGCTTTACAATGAACCAAGTATAACAAGATACACAAAGGCACAAAGCATCAGGTGGGCAGGTCATGTCGAGAGAATGGATAGAGCAAGAATGCCAAGGAAGGTACTGCTAAGTAGGCCAGTTGGGACAAAGAGACGAGGTAGTCCAAGAAAAAGATGACAAGAAAAGTTTCAGAACGATATATGATCGATGGAAATTACAGACTAGAAAGAAAGAGAAAGCGAAAAATAGGATACAGTGGAGAACGATAGTGCAGCAATTTTTACATAGAAATTAAATAAAAATAAATATAAGACATTAGTATATACTACCATGTTTGTTATATAAAATTGTAAAGTTGTAATTGTAAAATTGTAAAGCCCTAGGCCCACAAGGCCTGTAGTGCATATTAAATAAATAAATGAAACAATATAACTTAAAAAATTTACAAGTAATATTCAATGCATTAGGATTTCAAAAAAGCTTAGGAGGGGGGGGGGTGGTCGGGCGCCTTAGTTCAGAGATTAGGTTGGCGCCTTTTTTAGAATTTGGGTTGGCGCCTTTTTGATGAGCCAGTCCGGCCCTGTGCACAATTAAGCATTTAATCACGAGGCAGCAGTACTCTGGGCTAATTAGCAAAATTCATGGAAAAGTTATTTACCAGCAATTTTATTGCTGGAATCGAATTATAAGATCCTATATATTAATAATATAGGTATGCAAAGTCCGCAGATAGTGTGCTATTTTTTTTATAAACAAAATGGCGCCGACAAATCGTATTTTTTTCAATTATTGCTGTATAACTTCGATGATTTTAACTTTACAACCAAAACAGCTTAATAAAAATTCACCGCAATTAAATTCTGCATAGAGATATGTTTTTCACGATTTGCTCCGACGAAAATTTTCCTCAGAAAATGCGGGTTTTCCTAACAAAAACTCTAATTTTCAAATAAAGTTTTGGGTAAGTAATTATTAATCAATAATTAAATAACTTAGTGACATCAAAGATTTTTTGGTATAGATTGTAATTCCAGAAGCCGGTGAAAATTAAACGATTACTTTAGCAAAAATTCAATTGTTAATTAACAAATTACGATCGCAATATTAAACAAAATAATCATGATACATTGATCAAACTTATAAAGATTATAAAGATGAGATGCTTATTTAATATTTTATCGACAAAATATAAATTTTTCTTTTTTTTGCATAATCTTTAAATTTTGAAAAAGAAATAGTTATAATACGTTGGTCTAATTAGTAAAGTACAAAGAAAGGTTATTTACCAGCAATTTTATTACTGGAATCGAATTATAAGATCCTATATATTATTACTATAGGTATGCAAAGTCCGCATATAGTGTGCTACTTTTTTTATAAACAAAATGGCGCCGACAAATCTTATTTTTTCAATTATTGCTCTATAACTCCGAAGATTTTAACTTTACACCAAAAACACTCAAATAAAAATTCACCCCAATTTAATTCTGCATAGAGACATGTTTTTCCCGATTTGCTCCGACGAAAATTTTCCTCGGAAAATGTGGGTTTTCCCAACAAAATCTCGAATTCTCAAATAAATTTTTTGGGCCAGTAATTATTTATCAATAATTATATAGCTTGGTGAAATAAAAGCTTTCTTATTATAGATTATAAATTCAGAAGCCGGTGAAAATGAAACGAATATTTTAGCAACAATTCAATTGTTAATTAACAATTTACAGTCGCAATAACAACCAAAATAATCATGAGACATTGATCAAACTTAGAAAGATTATAAAGGTGTGATGCCTATTTAATATTTTGTCGACAAAATATAAATTTTTCATTTTTTTGCATAATCTTTAAATGTTTAAAAAAAATTGTTATAAACAAATTAACATTTCTCAGAAATTGTTCATTATATTCTAATTTAAAGAATACTTAAAATGCGTATTTCATAGGTCTTGAAAATTAATGCTTTAAAAAAATTTTCCAACCATTTTCAAAAAAGTCATGAAACAGCAAAGTAAACATACGAAATCTCCGTTGTTTATAATTAGTTTTAATTGTTTCAAAGCTTAAAAGTGAGTCTATGGTACAACCTAATTACTCACAAAGAATGTCAAAAATTACTGCAATGGTTATATTTTAATCAAAGATTAAAAACACTTTTTTTTGTAATTTTTAGCGCAAACGTAGGCCCGATACAGAGTCGGAGCTAAAATGTTCACTCGAAGCGACCGACACGCAGCATGCATTATTTATTAAAAGTGTACATCACGCGGCTGGTCGTCGCTCTGAGTGAAAATGTTAGCTACAGTACTGTGTTACTCTACTTTCGCGCGTGTAAATTACAAAAAAATATATTTATAATCTTTAATTAAAATATAACTATTAAACTGATAATCGATATTTTTTTGTAAATAATTAGCTTGTACTTTAAACTCACTTCTACGCTTTGAAAAAATTAAAAAAAAAAGTATAAACACAGTAGTAATCGTATGATTACTTTGCTGTTTCATAACTTTTTTACAAATGGTTACAAAAAAGTTTTAAAGCATTCATTTTAAAGATATTTAAAATGTCCATTTTAGCTATTTTTTTAAATTATAATATAATAAAAACTTTCTGAGAAACGTTAATTTGTTTATAACTATTTTTTTTTAACATTTAAAGATTATGCAAAAAAATAAAAAATTTATATTTTGTCGACAAAATCTTAAATAGGCATCTCATCTTTATAAGATTTTAAAGTTTGATCATATCATAATTATTTTGGTTATTATTGCGACCGTAAATTATTAATTTACAATTGAATTGTTGCTAAAATATTCGTTTAATTTTCATCAGCTTCTGGAACTATAATATAAACCAAAAAAGCTTTTAAGTCACCAAATTATTTAATTATTGGTAGATAATTACTTATCTAAAACTTTATTTGAAAATTAAAGATTTTGTTGGGAAAACCCGCATTTTCCGAGGAAAGTTTTCGTCGAAGCAGATCGGAAAAAACGCGTCTCTATGCAGAATTTAATCACGGTGAATTTTTGTTTGAGTGTTTTTGTTGTAAAGTTAAAATATTCGGAGTTATAGAGCAATAATTGAAAAAAACACGATTTTCGTGCGCCATTTTGTTTATAAAAAAAGTATCACACTATCTGAGGACTTTGCATACCTATATTATTAATATATAGGATCTTATAATTCGATTCCAGCCATAAAATTGCTGGTAAATAACTTTTCCCAAAAATGGCCTATTCTCCGATAATCAGCCCAGACTACAGGTAGAATGTGTTTTACTCGATATCGAAGTCAAAAATTTGAACTATTTAAATTATATTTTGGAGTTACTATCGGATATTATCGATACCTCGCCGGTACTTCGTAATTTACCCATTTACTTAACTTTACCCGTAATATATACAACGTTTACCTACTGATTGTTTTAAATATGGACAAGGAGCAACACAGATCTCTTTTTGATTCGTGGTAACTTAATTGTTAGTTTTGGTAAGTTCATCGTCATCATCATTTAGCCTAAATTGTTTTGAATCAAAATAACTTGTTATAATGCCACATAATGACATTTTTGAGTACCTTCACCTTCTATTAAAATATTATTTTTTCCATTGATAATTTACGATATAAAATGCAAATTTGTTTAAATAAACACCAAATCACTGTAAAATCGCATAACATATCATTTTGAGAAAAAAAGAAGAAGCTTTTTTGACCTTAAATATCTTATTCTTTCGTCCCGCAGAAGCTATACACCAAATTTCAGAAAAAATCGGAGATCCAAAAGTTGTTTCCTGAGTGATTTGACATGGAATGTACCTTATGATTTTTTGGCATGTATATCATAGTACTGTCATCAATTTGGGCGTGATGACATAATCGATGATTTTTTAAATCAGAATAGGAGTCGTTTGCTAGCTCATTTGAAAGGGTATTAAATTCGCTTCATTCGGTAATATAAACACTAACTTAATTATTTACACAGGGTGTACAAAACAGTTTTTTTTTAAATTAATAGACACAAAAAGAAGAATGTAAGTAATTTATTTATTTAAACATACATCTTACTGCTTTCAGAAAACATGTAAAAATGTTTATTTCACAAATAAACATTGCTTTTCGCTTAGATTCGATGTTCAAATTGCTAAGAGACAGGTGGTGGCAGTTTTAACATTGAATTTAAGCAAAAAACAATACATATTTGTCAAATAAACATTTATTTCTGTTTTCTGACAGCACTAAAATGTATTTCATTTCGAATTAAAGGAATTACACACATTCTTCTTTTTGACTCAATTAATCTAATTTAAAAAAAATTGTCAGGCCATGGAGTTGGGGTGTTTACATTGTAAAATGGCGTGCACCCTATCATCCATGCTATGGCATGCTGGACGAGCCATACAGCCTGTAGTCAACACCCCGAAGTATGAGCGGGAATACAAAGTGTACTAATACTCATACGCTTATGAAACGCACCTGGCGGATCATAAGGGCCTTCACATTTTACTCTTTTTCAACTAGTCTTGAGTAAAATGTCTTTAATCTTTCCTATCAGCCTCTCTTGGCTAACTCTTGTTTTTTCCGACCCCGAATGGCTATTAGGTTTCCGAGGGCAGACGGGTCACTATATTTCTTTCTACTACATACCTACTCTTCACCGAATGATTGCCGGTATAAGCAATCCCCCCACTTACTGACCAACGGCTTCGGGCGGATGAGTTGGTAAGTGGCAGGGCACTCTTTTGTCCTGAGACTGAGAAATCGGTCTCGAAGGCGGATGAACCCTACAGAATGGTCAACGGTATAAGAATGCAGAAGGCAACGGGAAACCACTGCATTAAAGACTCGTGGAGTATCCCTAGAAATCGTCATGGCTCACAGAAATGACAATCAACAACCTACTAATCATGGTTCTCGGATGCCAAGATTCGGCAGGGGAAGAAACAACAGTAACGACAGGGCTTCCCAGGCCGTTAGTCAGCGAAATCCCTGTTCACCAAATATATACAAATCCACCTACAAAATCGCTACATGGAATGTAAGAAGTATGTATGAACCTGGGAAACTGAAGAATATACAGCAAGAGATGATGCGACTAGATATCGATATATTAGGAATAAGCGATACAAGATGGGTCAGCTCTGGCGAACTCAATACAAACAATGGACGAATATATTACTCTGGAAGCAGCGACACCCAACACAGATATGGAGTTGCTATGATCCTCAGCGAAAAAGTAACGAGATCAGTAACAGGCTTCGTTCCGATGTCCGAAAGAATAATAATGTTGCAGTTATTGACAACCCATGGAAAAATGAACCTAATCCAGATTTATGCGCCAACTGCTGACAAAAATGAAGAAGAAATAGAAAACTTTTATAGCGAACTCCAGAAAACATTACATCTCACAGCATCTAGAGACATAACAGTGATCATGGGTGATTTCAACGCAAAAATTGGCGAAGGAAAATGCTACCCTAATGTAGGATCATATGGGCTTGGCGAACGAAACGACAGAGGAGATCGCCTAATAGAATTTTGCCAGGAGCATAATGTTATAGCCGCAAATACATTTTTTAAATTACCTAAGCGACGCCTGTATACATGGAAATCACCAGCTGACAAAGAGCACAAAATTGTCAGAAATCAAATTGACTACATCCTAATAAAGCACAGATATCGAAACTCAATTCAGGCAGTAAAGGCATATCCAGGAGCAGACGTATACTCTGATCACAGTCTTCTTATTGCTAGGTTTCAACTTCAACTAAAAAAGACGCAAAAAAGCCGCAACAACAATAAACTTAACATACAGAAACTAAAGTCAGAAGAAACAAAATAAAATCTGAAACACGAAATCAACACAAATCTAGACAGAAACCCAGGAAATTATTGCAACGTAGAACAGCAGTGGCAATTCTTCAAAACCTCTATATTAGAACCAAGTAAGAAAGTACTTACTACAACCAAATGTAAGAAAGAAGAATGGATGACGGAGGAAATTCTAGAGTTGATGAATGAAAGAAGAAAAAACAAAACCATTAATAAGACCCGCTATAAACAGCTTCAAAACCAAATAAGAAGAAAAATTAGGGAGGCTAAAGAAACCTACTTCTCTGAAAAATGTAAAGAAATAGAAGAACTGCAAAACACATATGACAACTTCAACCTACATAAAAAAGTCAAAGAACTAGCCGGAATAGGAAATAGAAGAACCTCAAATATATTGCTCGACAAAAATGGAAATATTATAATGGAGACAAAACGAAAACTACGACGATGGAAAGAGTATATCGAGGAACTATTTCATGACCAGAGAGAAGCTAGTACATCCGTAGATAGCCAAACGGGAGATGTAGGCCCAGAGATAACCAAATCAGAGGTTAGTCAGGCAATAAACTCTATGAAAACCAATAAATCTGCTGGTCCAGATGAATTGCCTAGCGAGCTGATAAAGTTGGTCAACGAGAAAAACCTGGACATAATAGTAGAACTGTTCAACGCTATCTATACTACAGGAATCATCCCCAGAGAAATGTTGACATCAGCCTTTGTGTGTTTGCCAAAGAAGGTGAATGCAAAAGAATGCAGTGACTACCGAACCATAAGCTTAATGTCACATACCTTGAAAATTCTATTGAAAATTATCCACGCCAGAATACACTCTAAACTGGAGCTGGATATTAGTGACACTCAATATGGGTTCCGCAATGGTATGGGTACCAGAGAGGCATTATTCTCCTTCAACGTGCTGACACAGAGATGTTTGGATGTTAACCATCCTCTTTACGTCTGTTTTATAGACTACAATAAGGCGTTTGATAAAGTAAAACATGATCGACTCATGGAAATCTTAAAAAATAAAAACCTAGATGAAAGAGATTTAAGACTAATAACACACCTCTATTACAATCAGCGAGCAATAGTAAGAATTGAAAAAGAAACATCTGAAGAAATGGAAATAAAGAGAGGAGTCAGGCAAGGCTGCATACTATCACCTCTATTATTTAACGCTTATTCTGAAGAGGTAATGCGAGAAACTCTGGAAGATGAAACAGTCGGCATAAGAGTAAATGGAGTCTTAGTTAACAACATCAGATATGCAGATGATACAGTAATAATAGCCGATAGTTTACAAGACCTGCAAAGACTCATGAGTAAAATAGTAAAGTGTAGTAGGGAGTACGGACTCTCTCTCAATATCAAAAAGACGAAGTTTATGAAAATTAGTAAAAACAACCATAATACTAACGAAATCTTGATAGTAGAGGGCCAGCAGATCGAAAGAGTAAAAAAGTACACTTACCTAGGAACACTTATAACAGAAAATAATGACTACACTGCAGAAATAAAAGTCAGAATCGAAAAAGCACGTTCTAATTTTATAAAAATGAAAAAGGTCCTATGTAGCAAAGATTTAACATTAGCTCTTAAAGTACGCCTAACAAAATGTTACGTCTACAGTGTTCTATACTATGGAGTGGAATCATGGACGTTAAATGTAGAGACAATGAGACGACTTAACGCCTTTGAAATGTGGACCTATAGAAAAATTATGAGGGTTTCCTGGGTAGATAGAGTTACAAACAATGAAGTACTGAGAAGAATAGGTAAAGAAAAGGAAGTTGAACTTACAATTAAAGAAAAGAAGCTACAGTATCTCGGACATGTGATGCGGGGCGAGAAGTATGGCATCCTACGACTCATAATGCAGGGAAAGATAGATGGCAGAAGAAGCATCGGAAGAAGACGAATTTCATGGTTGAAGAACCTGAGAGAGTGGTTTGGATGCAGCTCGAAACAACTATTTAGAGCTACTGCCTCAAAAATTAAAATAGCTATGATGATTGCCAACCTCCGTAGCGGAGATGGCACCTGAAGAAGAAGAAGAAAAAAAATTTTGGACACTCCGTAAACATAATTACGTTAACGTTTATATTACTGAATTGAAAATTAAATAACCTTTCAAATTAGCTATCACACGGCCCCTACTCTCAATGTTGTTCTCAATTACTTTTAATGGGAAATAAGCCACAATTTTACCAAAAAATGATTTTATTAACGTTTCGAAGCCCAAATCGGGTTTCGTTGTCAAAATACAAAATACTTCTAAAATAAATAAAAATGTTGTTGCTAAGTAAAAAATTCTTCTAATAATTTATTTTATCGCCAACCGTCCCTAAAGTCATTCATTATTGTTCTCATTTGACGCCATTTGCGGTAGTAAAGTAACACTTTATTGTACTGAAAGAAGAACTTTACTTTACCTGCCGCGATTAATCAAAATAAACTGAGATTGAATGTAAGTGGTCTATGGCAGTAATCGATTATTTATTTGAGTGAACTTAAAATTTATTTACTTTAATTATTAAAAATATTGTACACAATTTACGTTATTATTAATTAAATTTATGTCAGTTAGTGAACTTCTGTAGTATTTTGCAATTATATTCATAAAACACAAATCAAAACTTTACAGATTTAGTAAGGTACTTATTCAATATTGATAACAACTATCGATTAAACATCGAAATCGGTCATCAGGCAAAAGCTTTCTGTCATCGTCATTGCTGTCATACCAAATTTTTATTTCGTCTAAAATTAATAAAATTCTTAAATCTTTTAAGTTTTGTATTATGTAATGCAAATACAAATTGTATATTATAAAATGGTGTTTTTGTTAATTCGATTATATAGGTACAAACAGTGAGCACGTAAAGGTTGGAATAAATTCATTTTCTCGAGAATGGATAATTTTGGAAAAAATCCCGGAATAGGTCAATTTTTATTTTTAAATTACGACTTTTTGGCATATATATATATATCATGCTAGTGACGTCACACATCTGGGCGTGATGACATCATCGATAATTTTTTTAGATGAGAATAGGAGTCATGTGATAGCTCATTTGAAAGGTAATTCATTTCTCTATTCAGTAGTATAAACATTATCGTAATTATTTATACAGGGTGTCTAAAAATTTTTTTTAATTAAATTTATTGACATAAAAAGAAGAATGTATGTAATTTATTTAATTCAAAATACATTTTACTGCTCTCAGAAACGAGAAAAAAATATTTATTTAACAAATAAATATTGTTTTTTGCTTAAATTACATATTAATGAAGTCACCCACCTGCCTCTTGACAGTTTGAATATTAAATTTAAGCGAAAAGCGATGATCATTTTTCAAATAAACATTTTTTTCTGTTTTTTGAGAGCAGTAGAATATATTTTGAATTAAATAAATCACATACAATCTTCTTTTTAAGTCAATAAATTTAATTAAAAATTTTTTTTGGACGCCCTGTATAAATAATTATGTTAATGCTTATACTGCTGAATAGAGAATTGAATTACCTTTCAAATGAGCTATCCCACGACCCCTATTCTCATTTAAAAAATCATCGATGACGTCATCACGCCCAGATGGGTGACGTCACTAGTATGACCTGTATGCCAAAAGTCGTAATTTAAAAATGAAAATTGACCGAATTGATCCTGTTTCAGGATTTTTATTGTCCATTCTCGAGAAAATGAATTAATTCCAACCTTTACGTGCTCACTGTATAAAAAGTTCACGTGCTCCCTGTGTTGTTAAAAAATGTGTTTATTTAGATTTTCTACGATTCATCAAGGGAAAAGCAACTGCGGGAGGCTACACTTCATAAAGATAACGTAACTATTAACGGTATTTTTAATTTTTGGTGTTTTATTTTAAGTGCTAAAATTGGTTTAATATTTAAATAAAAATAGGATTAACTGTTTAAAATATGTTTATTTAATTGAAATCATAATAACAGAAGTATATTGTCTTACGTGGGTACCAAGTACACACAGTCTTTTTTCATTAGGATGTATTAAGTAAGTGTTAATGTTTTTTATTATTGGCGATAAAATTTTGTATGCACCACGTCAGTAAAGAGTCTTTATCTAACCCGTCTGTTATTCGCCTCGCTCGCTGGGATCGCTCGGCTCATAATATCAGACACGTTCGATAAAGAGTCACTTTACTGACTTGGTACATAAATAACTATAATCTGACTCATTTATATTGGCAATTCAGACGTATATTATACAGTTTAAAGTAGAAGACTTTAAAATGATATCGCCAATATTTATCAGTTGCGTTCCTGGGGGGAGTTTATAAAATATAGTTCATTCGGTTACATGAAATCAATCCCAACTCAAATCAACCCCTACTCTCGTTTAAAAATCATCGATTAGGTCATCACGTTCAAATGGATGACGTCACTAATTATTATGATATATTTTTAATATCACAATATATGCCAAAAAACCATAATTTAAAAATAAAAATCGACCTGTTTTGGTATTTCTCTCCAAAATCGCCCGTTCTCGAGAAAATTAATTTATTCCAACCTAAACGTCCTCACGGTATATTATATCTGATTGGTTATTTAATGAATAATGCACAAACTCTATATAAATGAGCGGTTTCTACAAACTCATTCATAATTTAGCCAAAATTAATGTCTGGCTGCAAGCAGGCCAAGAGTAGCGCTCATTTAGTTCTTTAAATATTTGGGTAGTCTAGTCAAATATTTAAGCCCTGCACCAAAAAATAAGCTCTGACTCCATTTTCCATAAACTAGATATAACGGTTAATGATTCAGTTTCGTAACTCATTAAAGAGTCGGCTTGTTTCTAAAAAGTTCGGAGTTAAATTATGACTAAGGTTCAAAGCATAACGCGATTAGTTTTCTACCGACCATTAGCGGCGCATACGGAGGGTAATATACATATATACACTCTAGGCCGGGCTGAAAATTTTGTTTTGAATCTTTCTACAAGGGTAGTTGCCAATAGTGAAACTAGTATTTATTGTATACATAATATAATAAGCGAGTCTTCTACAGCTGTCGCCGCTTCTCGCATCCTAATTTCCAGCGTTTTCTGTCGAAGCAATCTTCAGTTTTTAGGTCTCTGGCGGTCATTGCATCTTCGACATCTTCTGTCCAGGATCGTCTTGGTCTACCTTGTTTTCTTCTAGTGGGTGGAGTCCATTTTTATATTTTTTTCGGCCATCTATTTTCGGACATTCTCTGAAAGTGTCCATACCAGTTAAGTCTTTTGGCTTCGATTGTGTCTATTATATCTGGATCAATTTCCATTTGTCTCCTAATATCTTCGTTTCTCACCCTATCAAGTCTAGTGAGTCGGAAACATCGTCTCCAATAGTTCATTCCCATGGCGTTAATTTTTGACTTGTTTCTTTGGTTGATTTCCCAGAGTTCAGCGCCGTACAACCCAATACTTTCTATTATTGTTTTATACATTCTTCTTTTATTTTCTTTTGTTATTTTATTACTCCACAAGAATCGGTGTAGCTGTCTAGTGGCTGATCTTGCTTGGCCAATCCTGGAATGTATTTCATCGTTACTTCCTTCTTTTGAAGTTATTTGGACTCATAAGCATTTAAAGACTTCTGTTGGGTTTATAATTCCCATTTCAATTTGTAGGCGTTCTGGTGTTTCTCCTACAACTAAGTACTCGGTTTTTTGTATATTAATTGTAAGGCCCCACTTAGTGTACCCTTCTTCCAGTTTTCTGAGCATATAGTCTATATCACTCTCGTCCTCAGCTAGAATGGCTTGGTCGTCAGCGAAGTGTATTGTGTACAATCTATCGTCATCGATTGGGATGCCCATATTGCAGCACTTTCTTCTCCACAGTGAGAGTGCATCATTTAAATATATTTTAAAAAGTGTATGTGCTATGCAGCAACCTTGTTTTAGGCCCTTACTAATAGGAATTTCTCTCGTTAATTTTTTTCCAGTTTTAATGTTTACCGTCATATTTTTTAAAGCTGTTGTACTGCTTGTATATTTTTTTACTTATTCCTTGCTTTTCCATTGCTATCCAGAGCATTGAAAGAGGTACACTATCGTATGCCTTTGTCAGATCAATAAAAACTATATGGGTGGAAAGGTTGTGGGCTAATCTTTTCTCAATAACCTGCTTTAGAGAAAATATGCTGTCCATACGGGATCTGCCTGCACGAAAGCCATTTTGTTCTTCTACATCTGTCATCCCTTTTTTAATTTTATTTTTTATTATTTTTCCATAGAATCTTGAGAGTGAGTTTTTGACACTAAGCCCCATGTAATTTGAACATTTTTTTTATCTTTTTTTTGTATATGTTGTTAATATTATGTGCTTTTGTCCACTCAGGTGGTAAATCATGACCTTTATAGAATAAGGTGAAAACATACGCAAGTAATTCTCGTAATACTTGTGGGCTGTGTTTTAGTAATTTGTCCGGTATTCCTTGTGGTCCGCATGACTTTCGATTTTTTCAAATTCGTATTGCAATTTTGACTTCTTGTACTGTTATTTCATCGTCTTCATCGTATTCTACTTCATATGTTGTTGTACTGATGTTCGTGAATTGCGGTCTTGTTTCAGTCAAAAGTTGCGAGTAATGTTCGATCCAAGATCTTTCTTCTATTAAATCTATTCTACTACATAGTTTCTTTTCGGTTTGTTCTTAGAATTTTTATCGTTTTCCATGCTTCTCTTGATCTTGTTGACCCTATATATTTGTTGAGCTCTTCGCATTTACTTTCCCAGGAAATATTTTTTGCTTTCGTTACTATATTTTTACTTCTCTGTTTGATCTTGCATACGTTCGTCTATCATCTGGGTCATTTGTTTGCCGCCATTTTTTGATACCCTTGTTTATTGTTATGTACTGCATTAGCATAAGCTATAAACGAACTGAAAAACGGTAGGTCTCCTGGACCAGGGGATATCCCAACCGAACTAATAAAATGTGGATCACAAAAATTGTTTGAAACCGTCACTTGGTGCATAAATAAATTTATAAATGGTTCTCCCGTACCCGACGAGTGGAAAATTGCTTATATTTCGTCGATCCATATAGGCGGGTTGACATTACTAGTGAATAACGAACGTGGCTCACGCTTACGTATTTTGCCCGTGCTATTGTTAGATATTTAATTATCTATTTTCAGACTCGAGCAGTACATTTGCATAAATGCAATGCATAGATACAAATGTACTGCTCGAGTTTGAAAATAGATAATAAAATATCTAACAATAGCACGGACAAAATACGTAAGCGTGAGCCACGCTCGTTATTCACTAGTAATGTCAACCCGCCTTAAGAAAGGAGATAAGCTTAAATGTGAAAACTATAGAGGGATATCAGTGACTAGTACATTCAGCCGTTTGTATGGACGAATAATTAGAGACCGCATTGAGAAGGAGTACAAAGACCAAGAGGAAGAAGAACAATCCGGTTTTCGAACAGGAAGAAGCTGTACTGATAATATCTTCTGCCTCAAACAACTAATAGAAAAAAAATTAAGCACAAATCAAGAAACCCACCTCATGTTTATTGACTTGCAGAAGGCGCACGATACAGTTCCTGTAAACAAACTCTGGAACGTGTTACGACAGACGAATATTAGTGTCGCCTTAATAAAAGCCTTAAGAAATTTGTATGAAGGGTCAACATCACAAATAAAAACTGGAAACAGATTATCGCAAAGCTTCCTGGTTAATAAAGGCCTACGTCAGGGGTGTTGTGTATCACCGACCTTATTTAAAATATATGTTGCAAAAGCATTGAAAGAGTGGAAACGAAAATGCAGAGGCATGGGCGTAGACCTTGGAGAGATTTGCTTATATACATTGCAGTTTGCTGATGACCAGGTTGTTATAGCAAACGATAAAGATAATTTAGAGTACATGGCAAGGCAATTACAAGAAGAATATAGAAAGTGGGGACTAGAAATTAATACAGAAAAAACAAAATACTTGCCAATAAGTACCGAACTATCGAACATCACATTAGAAAATAATGAAATCATCATGCCCTGCGACCATTACACATATCTAGGAATCGTTTTTGACACAACGGGGAATGATGATGAAGAAATAAAGAGAAGAATAACACAATCCAGAAAAACAATAGGTTGTCTAAACAGCGTACTATGGAATCATGAAATAGGAAAAAGAAGAAAACACAATATCTACGAATCTCTTATTAAAAGCAGTCTATTGTACGGAGCAGAAACTTGGCGGATAACCGAAAACAACAGAAGAAAACTGGAGGCAGTAGAAATGGACGCTTTTAGAAGATCAGTAGGAGTGTCACGCAGAGAGAGAATACGTAATGATGAGATAAGACAGCGAATGGGGGTTGACGGCTCTCTAACAACAGACATAGAAAGAAAACAGCTGATATGGTACGGACACGTCCAGAGGATGGATAACTCAAGACTCCCTAAAATAATTATGCAATGGGTACCACCAAACCGCAGAAAGAGAGGAAGACCCAAGAAATCTTGGAGAGACGGAGTAACGAAGGCGATGAGCGCAAGAGATCTTAGAGAGGGCCAATGGGATGATAGAGTGTCATGGAAATTAGGCATCGGACAACGTCGCAAGACGTTTTAAAACCGATTGATATATATACTGCATTAGCAATGTCATCTGTCCACCACAATGGAGTATTATCTTTGTTCCTTTGGATTGTGCCGAGCTCCTCATAAGCTGCTTCATTGATTTTATTTAATATCTCGTTATAGGTATTCTGTGCTGAGGAGTAGATCAGGTTCGAAATTTTTGGCTAAGCCGCAGCTTATATAAAAATGATGTTGAGTCGTTTTGCAGTGCATCAATATTGTATTTAGGTAGATCCGTCTTGAATGATTTTGATTGAGCTGGTTGGTTGTCATTTTGATGTAGTAGTCGCGGTCGACTAGTATTTATATAAAACATAAAAAGACGCAGCCAAAGTAAAAGACGCACGAGAACATGCTGCCAAATTAAAATGGAGCTTCGCAGGACACAATGCCCGACTGAAGGATAAAAGATAGAATCACGAAATACAACAATGGAGACCGTGGTTAGGAAGAAGAAGTAGAGGAAGGCCACAAATGAAATGGGCCAATGACATAAAGAAGTTTGGAGGACACAACCGGAAAGAGATGGCGCAAGATAGACAACACTGGATTGAATTGGGGGAGGCCTATGTCCAAAGTTGCATCACTGAAGGCGGAAGAAGAAAAAAAGTATTTATATAACCCTTTATCAAATTTGGGTCGGTTCAAAAAATAATAATTAACCGCGTTCCCTGGCCGTTAATAAATTTTTTTTGGTCGAATTGTTTTTTTAGTTCTTCTACAAGGCCAAATAAAAGTAACTATCCGTGCCCCTGGCCCTTCTTGTTAAAAAAATTCTTAGGGCTAGCAAAAAAGCTTTTGTTGTCGTATTCTATTGTTAGAAAGAAAGATAATACAGTCGACAGGAAAAAAGACTTAAGCTTTTTTTAATACTTCTAAAGCAGTTGATTTGACAGGTGTATATATTTGGTACATATTTTTAGATGTACATTAATTTTCAAAAATAATACAGCATTGGTCATCGGCAAAAATAAAATTAGGAGAGGAGTTAGTGGAGTCAGTGAAAACCGACGGCAAACCCCAACGTGAGAACAAAAATTTAAACAAGTTAATTGAAGGGCTATGCTTCGATGGAGAAATGAGCTTCTCTTACGATATTTTCTGTAAAAACCAGATGGTCACACAAAAGGTACCTATTCATATTCTGAACCGATAGGGTCCCTTCTTCCCAATTGCGAAAAAAATGCGTTATTAAATTTAAACCTATAGAAACTGTCTGCCTCTTGTACGAAATAACGAATTTATTCCTTTCATTTGCACCATACTCTCAGTGGAAAATAGTGTCGCGCATGCGTGATTAGAAATTAAAAAACAAAGGAGTTTTGAATACTGTATTGCAAAAACTCTTCGGGATTTCATCAATCGATGTTTAAAGAACATCTACCTACCTTGGCAATATTCAAATTTTAAGTTTTTCGCATAGATTTTGAAGGTTAAAAATGGCCGATTTCGCAATTTTTCAATTTTTAATCGCTTATATGTCAAAAACTATCAACTTTAGAGAAAAGTCACTAAAGACCTATTCTGTTTGGAATGATTCAAAAAACCTAAAAAACTTTGTTCTATGCAAAAAAATAATTTAAGGAAAAAAAACAAAAAAAAAAAACGTTTAAAAAATGTTTGACCCACTTTTGGTCCTGGCAACATGCAAATTTGTTAAAAGGGGTCCTTTTTGAGTAAGATTGTGCAAAAAATCCGAATCGGAATATTTTTTCTAGCGGATGCGCAGTGGCTTTCTGGACTATATTGTATTTTTGGTTTGGTAAGTATTTATTTAATTAAAATAAGTCAATAAAATTTGTAAGTAACCATCTGTCAATATGGTTAACTTCTGTCTATGAGTTTGCCAAACGTGTACATATTACTCTGACTTTTCAATCATAGTGTATAAAATTACAGATTAGTATATTTTTACGAATGTACATTTATTTGCAGATAATGTCTGGAAAATAATCTGGATACTAAAATGATCTGAACTCATTTAGTTTACTTTCAAAGACACTTAATGCAGCTGACATAAACGACATTTTTTAAATTCCTGTTACTATTTACGTCCGGCAACTTTAACATGGGGAAATTCATAAAAGTATATTTGCTTACTCATTATTTTTGTGTTATTAATCTATATCAAATAATTAATTACGGTAGTAAAAAGTAACATTTATTACCAATAAATATATAGGTATTATCAGAAAGAGAATAACATCACAAAATATTTTTGACACATTTACGTAGCGAAAAATCGTACGGTGGGGTAGTAGTCACATCCGTTTTTTACAGTATTAACTTACACGGTTATTAGACTTTATTACGGTTGTCTTGTCCGACGGTGGTGGGGAGACTTATATTTTTGACTTTACGTCACAAGAGTTTACATTCCCATATTTTTAAATTATTTTCGATCATTGAATGTGTGTTATTGTGTTATTATGAAATAATAAGACAAATAGTACACATTTTATCTTATACCGGGTGGCTAATCGTAAAAAGGGCCATAGGAAACTCAATGTAAAGTTCTGAATTGTTGAATTCCTGCTTCCCTAATTATTCTACATCAAAAGTCATGAGAGAATACTTGTAGAGAATTAAAATCTGTATTAAAATCAAAAGTTAAAATTGTTCTACGATTAATGCATTCCAAAATTTTGAAAAATATGATACGTTTGCCACAATAGTCATGCGTGTAAAAGTAAGGCCACACGTTACTATTTAACTGACAGTTCTCACACCATTGACTGAATAAAAAAATCTTTATTATTAATCCTTTCTCCGCAACTGAGGGTATCTTATCAACTGTATTGTTTTTAAACAATAGATGATAAAATAAAAATATTGACAGTTAAAAAATGTGAACATTATTGCATTGTGTGTGGCCTAAGTTTGGGCTGAAAACTAAAATGTATTACATTTTTACAAAATTTTGGAATATGTTTAATTACGTAGACCAATTTTAACAGTTATTTCCAACACAGATTTCAATCCTCTTCAAATAGTTTCTAATGTCTTTTGATGTAAAATAATTATTAGGGAAGCTGGAACTCAACAGTTCAGAATTTTACATTGAGTTAATGCAAAACTCTGACGCATGTCAAAATTCTCAATGTGTTTTAATTGTATTCATTTTTTTCGAATCCTGAGAAAACTAATAAATATTTTTGAAAAATTTAAACTCAGAATGAAAGACTACATTATTACCGAGGGCTGAAAGTCCCTGAAAACTTCTATAATGTTTATTTTAATAAGTTACAGGGCTGAAAATTAAAGAGAAGTGTGATATTTAATTTCAAATATTTCATTCAATAGAATCTGCTTGTTTATTCTAAGGGGCTTTCCGCCCTCGGTAATAATGTAATCTTGCATCCTGCGTTTAAATTTTTCTAAAATACTTGGTTTTCTCAGGATTAGAAAAAAATCATATTACGATTCAAATGACAGTAAACTCTCGTGACGTAATCTCACCCTTAATGTTCATTGGTTAGTCGATTTAGGCAACCGTAGTAATGTCTAAGAACCGTGATTAACTTAGTTAAGACGTTGTTTTGAGTAGAAATTTTTGATTTGATTCGTATGCACATCATCGGTGACGCATGGGTATTCTTTCATTTTCCCTACTGTATGCATTGTTTATTCCTTTTTCACATTTTTAGTCCTGGGGGCCAGTTAATTTTCCTTGATGATGATGAAAATTGTTTAACGAGCTAATAGCATCGATAATAATATTTAGACTCAGTCCGCCCCAACAATAAATAAAAAAAAAATAATTAGTTTTAAGCCCTAGGGGCCCGGCCAAAAATAATTTAATTCAGCCTATTATGCGACATCGCCTCCACAGCCGGGATCGTAGTACCAGTGAATTTGGTCATAGACTATTTAGAGTGCAAACATACAGACATTTTTAAATATTATAAGCAACATTGTACATAATTTATCTCACTTTACGATCTAGACTTTAGTAGATATATTAGTTTTATATTGTTGTTTGTTCCTCTTTATATCTTAGCTTGTTTTTTTGCTCTATGTTGTATTTCTCTCTTCAATAAATTATTTAGTATCCTTTGAAAAAGCTCTTTTAGCGTCAGATTTTTTACAACCAGCATCCTAGGGTAATACATATCTCTCTTTGTTAGGACGTTCTTTATGTTCGTCCTATTGTTATGTTGTGGTATTAATCTTATCTCAACATCGGTTAATACTGTTTTTGATATGTCAATACTTATGTCTGCTGGTAAACATTTAATTGACGAGAGGTTTAGATATACAGTTTTTAATATCCGAATAATTTTTAAAAAAGAGTTTACTATTATATTATGTCTAGTATTTTTGCAATGGAACTGGTGGATCCAATGTCCATATTTCGTTTTTCCATCCCGTATGCACCTCGTATATATAAACTTTTTCATTTCATTTCGTTTGATATTTTCCTTCATTCTGATACCTTTTTATCTAACAATAAAACACTTAAAACGTTTGTTTTCTATACTTCCACAAAATTTATTCTATGTGACTACAGCTGTTTCGGCAGAGTGCCTTTCTCAAGTGATTTAGTTTACTATGGGTTTGCCTTTTTAAAGTCTTTAACTGAAGAGGTTGAGGAGTGGGGAGCTGTTTGTCTCGAGTTGGTCATTCAGAATTATATCTGTGTTTTTTAATTTATTAATTTCCATAGATTCTAATAAAGATAGCTTAAGGGTTTTTTTTTGAATATGCAAAATTTGAAACTCTTCATTAAAAGAATGATTATGATCTAGAAGGTGAAGTGCGTATGTAGAAGTGTCTGTTTTTCTATTGTTGAAAGCCCTTTTGTGTTCTGCTATATGTTTGTCAAAGGTTCTGCCAGTTTGACCAATATAAGTTTTTGGACAGTCACCACAAGTTAGTTTGTAGACACCACTCTGTAGTTGTTTTCTCTTTCGGCTCTTATTGTTCTTAATATATTTTCTTAAGTTGTTGTTAGTTCTCAAATCTGATGTTATTCCGTTTTTTTATGTATTTGGCTATTTTTGTGGTTATCTTGCCAATATATGAGATAGAGCAGAAGCACAGATGCGAAAGCTATGCTATGATGCCGGTACATAAATTGGTAACCTTGAAACTAAGGAGCACAGTTGTTGTGCCGGTGTTTGCACCAATACAATTGATAACTTACAAAATAGTTCATTTGGTCTGTAATAATTACTTTTACACCTGATTTGATATTTACTATATTTACACTAAAAATTAAGACAAACAAAACTTAACAAAATTTAACAAAATATTGGTCATTTAATAAATTTATGTGTTAAACGAAAATCGAAATCAAAATACAATAGATAATTTGGGAAATCTAGGTATGTCCTTAACAAAACAAGAGAAAGTTAACTAACTGTTAGAAAAGTGACAATCGTTAAAGATTCATATATAAATGCTCATTTATTAAATTTCTGTGTATATTGAAAAATAATAAAAAGTTGCTTGGAAGTGAACACGATATAAATATAATAGGGTAATTTGGGAATTCTAGGTAGGTACAAAACAAGAGAAAGTAAACTAGCTACAAAACAAAACAAAACAAAGTTTTGTCCTTAACAAAACAAGAGAAAGTAAACTAGATATTGGAAAAGTGACAGTCGTTTGATAACAGTAATTTGGGAATTCCAGGTATGGCCTTCCAGAACAAAAACCGGATAAAATGTTGTTAATATAATAATTTTCAAGTTCCAGGTTATTTAATTATATAATCAAATTTAATTATATAAACAACGTTTAGTTGGTAAATAAAGAAATTTTTTCAAAAAGTGATAAGTTTTGTTTCCAAAAAAGTATAATGTGAGAGCGAATTGTTTGTATTCCTGAGAATATCTTCTGGCCTTTGGGACTTTTTTCTGCAACAGTGCCTGAGTTTTTACAATTTCGGCCAATGATTAAGAAATTTGTCAAATAATTTTTTAAACTGATCTAACTCCTGTTTTGTACCGTTTTGTTTTTTACATATTTTTCTATTCAAAATTTTCTTTTTAAAAACCTGATTGTACATTTCAGTTTATATTCACGTGGCAAGTTATACATAAAAGATGCTGGTGTTTGTAATGATACTGAAGGTGATAACTGGGAAACATCTTTTATAATTCTTGTAGAAATGTGTCCATCTTTTTCCTTACTGGGGCTGATAGAAACTTATTTAGAGGATATTACCTGTAAATTTTCCGCCGCATGCGTTATTCTATTAAGAGATATTCTATTAGATATTCTATTATTATATTCTTATCTGAAAAATGATATCTTTTTATTATTGAAATTATTGATATTTACGTAATTTTTTAACTGACAATATTTGAACTTTTTTCGGCGGCTCGTCAGACGTATTCGCGCAGATATCTTTAGATTCGGTAAAAATTGAAGGCAAAGCATTGTCATACAAAAGTTTTCGTCGTGAAGATGGGCATAAAAATTTATTCTCAAAATGCTTTTAACCATAGCTCACTCCTATAACATAAGATGTTTTTTAATAAAAATTTAATGTCTTGTTAATATCTCTTTTGTTTTTTAAGATTATTTTGACTATCTTCAATAACAGGGCGTTATTCATTCTTACTATTAACTAAAATTTACTGTTTTCAAGACAGGATTTTTTTCACAATTCCCACATAACAATTTCATGTTCTTAGTAGATTCATAGAACATACTTTTCAGAAAAAGTATATACTTAGAATATGCGTAATTACCATTGCGAATGTGCAAAGCATATACTGAGTATATACTACATTACAGTACTTAAACGTTCTATGTATATACCTAGAATGTACTACCGCACTTCTTTTCAGTATATACCAAGAACCTACTTTTTAGAAGGTTCTAAGGAGGTGCTATAAACCTTCTAGTTATATACTTAGAATGTACTATCGCACATATTTTTAGTAGATGGGAAGAATATTCCAAGGAAGTGCTATATACCTTCTATGTATATACTTAGAATGTACTATCGCACATTTTTTAGTATATGGGAAGAATATTCCAAGGATGTGCTATATTTCTCAGAGGTATGTTTTCAACATCACCCAATCTCATCCTAGGTTCTACTAATATATTATATTTACATATTCTAATTGCATATGAGAATATAGTTATATACATTCTACAATATTATGTAAAAAGTAAGTATAAAATATATAAACTTTAGTTAGTTATATAGGTACCTATGTATAATCAATATTATATGGGTAAGTAGCCTATAATGTATAAAATATAAGTAATATATTTAGTTATTATGTGCACATCAAAATAAAAATGCTGCTTATATATTATATAATAGCCAAATATACAGTGCTAGTCAAAAGTCCGTACCCCCCCTCGTAACTTTTGAACGGTTATACTTATAATAGTGAAATTTGGAGGAAGGAAATGAACTGACGTATGCTTCTTAACTAGTCATGACAGGTGACGTAAAAGTGACAGATAACTTTACAGCGCCACTGTGACAGATAATTTTAAATGGTACCCTATGGTAAGCGATACCTCGTTTGATAGGTATTGAAAATACCCATTCAGCTATACTAATTTTGTTTGAGTTTAAACTCATTTGTATGAATAAATGAAATAATATAAAATTGTAGTTTCGCATTTAATTAATAAAAATTCAAACCTCCGCCTATGGTTACTTGTCAAAAAGGTTGACGTTGACGTAAAAACTACTAGAGAGCTGAAAAATGTCAACTTTTTTGACAAAATAACCATGGGCGGACATTTGAATTTTTAATAATTAAATGCGAAACTACAAAGTTATATTTATTTCATTTATTCACCAAAATCAAAATCAAATTAAACCCAAAAAAATTAGTATGACTGAATAGGTATTATCAATACCTTTCAAATGAGGTGTCACTTGCCATAAGGTCCCGTTTAAAATGATCTGTCACAGTGGCGCTGTAAAGTCATCTGTCACTATTACGTCACTTGTCATGACTAGTTAGGAAGCGTACGTCCGTTTATTTCCTCCCTCCAAATTTCACTATTATATGTATAACCGTTCAAAAGATACGAGGGGGGGTACGGACTTTTGACTAGCACTGTATATACATGATATGTATGTAAATTACTAAAATTTATAGGTATCTATATACATTATACATACTTTTACTTACTAGGTGTTTAGGAAATATTGAAGTACCAATATGAATTTATTATTTTCAAGCTGCTTTTTATGTTCTTAAAATGTTTTAGTCCTTGTAGCTAGAAATACTTGTCTTCGCTTCGTCCTAACAGCGTAGACATAAATGCCTAACCTAACTTTAGAATTGTACTGACTTGACTACTGACTGGAAACTATTTTCATATTTTGCCCTTTTGTTACCTACCCCCTTCCCTTGTGCAGGTATAAAATATGCAATGCAAGGGTCAGAATGACAATGAATGGCCGTTTCCGGATTCCCGAAAATTATAGGTAAAAATACTTATGGTATAAACTCAAATCAAAATGGTATATTCATTTCAATGGAAAACGAAACGAGAATTTCTCATTTTTCTTCAATAGAATTAAGTTTTAAACTTTTTTTACCATACAATTAAAACGGTTTAAAAAAATGAATCAGATAGTTCAGTATAGTTCCTACCAAAATACCTAAATTTTATTAATTATTCTTAACGCGAAGTTGATAATCTATAGGCTAACATTATTCTTCTTCCTAGGTACATACAGTATATTATTTTTAAGATATTTTAAAAGTATATACAAGTATGTGTTAAGCATATACTTTTGCATATACTTACGCATATACTAAGAATATTTGATTAAGGTATATTCTAAGAATAAACTTTAACGAACATTCCGAGATACTACGTACACGAATGTGCTTAGTATATTCGGTGCAAGAATATTCTTTGAAGCACATGCAAAGAACATGAAATTTAGAATGTTTTATAAGGTACATGCTATGCTTGTACTACGCATATACTAAAAAGGATATACTTCGACGAATGTTGGTAGGATATGCTTAGAACATGATGCGAACATCATTGTTATGTGGGCTATCAAAATATTTCTTGAAAAAATACTATTGGAACTATTTCTAACACACATAGCTTGAGTAACCATTTTATGTAAGTTTCGAGATTAATATAATTAATATGATATAAGTAATATGCCGCTTAATCAGTATTTAGAAAGTAATTCAATTTATTAATGACACTACATACCTTACTTCATCCTTTGGCAATCTAGAAAATAATATTTCTTGACCCGTCTTAGATGAACACCCTTCACAAATACACGTATATCCAACCATTTTTAAAAAAATACCAAAACTATTTAAACACACTTGATAAATAGAAAAAATTCCCAATAATCAGCCTGTCAATTTAACACTACAATAAGCGCATGTACTGTCGAGGCTATTTAGGAACTGACAATGAGCTTAAGCCTACATACTAAGCGAGCTACTAAGCGACTACCCTTTTGGTAAGTCAAAGTGGGAGGAGTTTACCAAAACTCGGTACCAGAGTCATCGCCAGGGTTTCGCATCTGTGTTGGGTTAATCTGTGGCAGAAGGTACTGGGTTCTTTCTATGGTGATGGATAGACTAATCTCAGGGCTTTCCTATGGTGTTTTTGGTTTAAAATTTTATTAATTGTTTGTTTGTTATAGTCATTGTTAACTGCTATTTGTTTAATGATGTTCAGTTATATTTCGAAGTCATTTTTTGACATGGGAATTTCTGTCAGTTTCTGTATCATGCTATGGTAGGCTGCTAATTTGTGTTGTGTAGGATGGGATGATGAATTGTGTATAGTTGTGTCAGTGCTGTAGTCTGGTAATTGTTACATCTAGAAAGTTTATGGACTTATTCTGTTCTGTTTCTATTGTCAACTCAATATTACTATGAAGTGAATTAGTGTATGATAGAAATTGGTCAAGTTGCCTGTTAGTTCCTCTAAAGCATACTAGTATATCATCCACGTATCTCCACCAATATAAGAACTGTTTAAATACGGGATGTTTAGAAATAGTTGTTTCAAGCTGGTTCATAAATATATCTGATAGCAATGGGCTTAGAGGATTACTCATAATAAGTCCTGCACTGTTGTTTGTGTATATTTGATTATTGAATTCAAAATAGTCTTGATTTATGCAAATTGCAAGAAGGTGTAAAATTTCAAATGCGATTATCGGATTTGTATTATTATGGTCTAAAAGATTTTTAACTAGACAAAAGTTTCTCTATACACAAACAACAGTGCAGGACTTATTATGGGTAATCCTCTAAGCCCATTGCTATCAGATATATTTATGAATCAGCTTGAAACAACTATTTCTAAACATCCCGTATTTAAACAGTTCTTATATTGCTGGAGATACGTGGATGATACACTAGTATGCTTTACAGGAACTAACAGGCAACTTGACCAATTTCTATCATATATTAATTCACTTCATAGTAATATTGAGTTTACAATAGAAACAGAACAGAATAAGTCCATAAACTTTCTAGATGTAACAATTACCAGACTACAAAACAAACATGAGTTCTTTGTATATCATAAACCTACTCACACTGACACAACTATACACAACACAAATTAGCAGCCTAGCATAGCATGATACAGAGACTGACAGAAATTCCCATGTCAAAAAATAACTTCAAAATAGAACTGAACATCATTAAACAAATAGCAGTAAACAATGGCTATAACGAACAAACAACTAATAAAATTTTAAACCAAAAACTTCATAGGAAAGCCCTGAAATTAGTCTATCCACCACCACAGAAAGAACCCAGTACCTTCTGCTCTATCACATATACTGGCAAGATAACAACAAAAATAGCCAGATACATAAAAAAGAAAGGAATAACACCAGCTTTCGGAACTAACAACAACTTAAGCGAATATATTAAGAACAATAAGAGCCGAAAGAGAAAACAACTACAGAGTGGTATCCACAAACTAACTTGTGGTGACTGTCCGAAAACTTACATCGGTCAAACTGGCAGAACCTTTGACAAACTGATAGCAGAACACAAAAGGACTTTTAACAATAGAAAAACAGACACTTCTACATACGCACTTCACCTTCTAGATCATAATCATTATTTTAATGAAGAGTTTCAAATTTTGCATATTTAAAATAAAGGCCTTAAGCTATCTTTAGTAGAATCTATGGAAATTAATAAAATAAAAAATACAGATATAATTCTGAATGACCAACTCGAGACAAACAGCTCCCCATTCCTCAACCTCTTCAGTAAAAGACTTTAAAAAGGCAAGCCCATAGTAAACTAAATCACTTGAGAAAGGCACTCTGCCGAAACAGCTGTAGTCAAATAGTTATAATAAATTTTGTGGAAGTATAGAAAACAAACGTTTTTCAGTGTTTTACTGTTAGATAAAATGAACTTCCATCAAGTAACGGTCGAATCCATCAATGATACCTTTTTGTTACCAGTACAATTCTCAATTCATGTGTCATAATAAAAGTTTCAATTCCGTACCAAAGTTCATGAGACTTCCGTTGTGAAAACGTTAATTAAAACAATTTCTATCACATAGTAGTTGAACCTGATCTGCGAATTGTAGCTTATTTCTAGCTAACCGTGGCACTAATGGAGTGACGAGCACAAAGGGCAATTTTTCAACGGAGTTACATTCAGTTCTGTTTAGTGGAAAGCTATCGGCTGCGACGTGACGAAGCCAATTTTGCTCTCGTGTGTTTCCTACAAGAAGGTCTATTAATTAACAACTTGAAACTTAATTAGTGTAAGTGTAAAAGAATTTAACGAGCTTAGTTCGAGAATAATAGGTAGGCGACGATTCAATTAGACGTACAATAGCAAATAAAGGGGTATGAGAATAAAAAAGATAGGTCATGCTGAGGCCAAAAAAGCAACGCTTTGTATACGGTTATTTATTTGAATCAAAAATATTTCTTTGTAAGCCTTATCTAAAAATAAATAGGTGATAAAGTTTTTACCTCGCTATCTTTTCTTTAGCTAAAGTTTTTTTCTTTTTCTTTACAAAAACAGAATAAGTTTATTTCTGTGTAGGTACTTAACTTTAGTTTATTGGTAATTTTTATTCATTTTAGATTGTTTTTGATATGCCCAAAAAATTAGAAATTCCAATAGTTCGGGTCGTCAGCAATTTTGTAATTTAACCCTGTACTGCCCAATTTTTTTTAACTGCAAAAAAAATTTCTGGTGTTATATACTTCAAGAATAAGATCAAATTAAAACATTTTTGAATTTTTTTTTAATTCTTTATTTCCTTTGTTTAAGGGTTTGTGACTCTCAAGTTACAATGGGAAAAAAAGTTAATTTTTATGAAAGTCTACAATGCAATTAGAATTAGGCTTAAAGCACAAATTAATTTACATTACATTTTCACATAACAATTTTGGCACGCCTAGATATCCCGGTTTCTTGCAACGACCACGCTTCTCTGAAAATTTAGGCCAATGGCCTATTCCATATTTCCGTATGTTTTTCTCCGGTAGAGTAGCGATAAGTCCCCTTTTCCTTTTCTGCTCTATTTTTTGTTCTATTATAGATATACTGTGTCTTCCTCTCTCCTTGAGCCTATTTTTATCCTCTTGATAAAGACAAGCGTCAATAAATGCTCTGAAATCTAAAAGACTTAGTTCATCGTTTTTTCTTACACCAAGTAACTGGGTGTCTCTTCTATAAAGTAACCAAGCATTCACAACTGCCAAGTCAAATATATGGAACACAATGCAGAGGTACCACTTTTTAGAACGAATCTTAGTTCTATACAAAGCCATCAACGAGTCCATTAAGTCCACTCCACCCATACACTTATTTTAAAACGTTACAATATTAGGACATTCCACAAGAATGGTTTCTTTCTTTGCTTTGTCCCATCTTTGCACTTGACTTGTAGGATACGTGCCTACAAACAAACTCAGTAAATGCACAGGCTTGTTGTCGTACCATTTGACTGCTCTAAGGGTTATACCTTCTTTCTTGTAAACAAGTTCTTCGAAACTGCCCCTTCCTTTTTTTCATATCTTTGTCGGTAGATAAATTACATACTTTAAATCTGTTAGGACGCACCGTACCTACAGAAGGAATACCCAACTTGTCCAGTTCAATTTGCAATTGCATACTTGTAAACCAGTTATCAAAATATATCTTATGGTAAGAATTTCTTGGAATTATTGTGGCCAATCGAAGAACCACATTTCCGCTGACTCCAACATTTGGTAGATATGCTGGATGCTCTTCTCTACCAGTGTACAGTTCAAAATTATTTACAATTCCGTTGGTATCACATTGGAGAAACGCTTTATAGCCCCACTTTTTTGGTTTATTTTTTATATACATTTTTAGACTATGTTTTCCTTTGAAAGGAATAACTTGTTCATCCACGGATAGTTTTTCTGTCATTGAAATTTTTTGAAAATTTGCTATAACTGGTTCTAAAATCGGTTTGATTTTGTACAATTTATCTCCGGGAATTATCTAACTATTGTCATTGAAGTGGATATTGTTTTTTATTTGTTCCCAGCGATTCCGACTCATAATTTCTGCAATAACTGAAATTCGAGTAGACGCTTTCCAGTACATTCTGGTTGAGGGTAAACCATACACTGACATGAACAAACATACAACAAAAAACTGTTCTATTTCGTTCTTGTCCACATTTAAAGATTTGTCGGTGTTCTTTTGGGTAGAATAGAGATTTGTTTGATAAACAATATTGTCCAATATATTGTCATCTATCAGTGTCCTAAAATACTTGATTGGAGTATACGGCTTTTCAGGTCCTGGCGGTAAACTACCTTTCCAAGGTTGAATAGGCTGTGCAGAACGACTGGTAATTCGTTTCCATGTGATATCCTGATGATTGGGCACGTCATTTTCGTTGTAACTGTCATCCTCTTTTCATTATCATCTTCCTGGTGCTCGTTATTGTCTTCCATATCTCCCACGCTCACTTCTTCCGAACAAACATTTTCTAAAATATGTACCACTTCATCATCTTCACTGTCTGATTCTATAATGGAAATGTTTCTGTTAACGGAGAACATTATTTAGTTCTTTCTTGCCATAAAATGATTTTACACAAATACGTTCCATTTCTGTTACCACCTGCAAAAAAAATTATGTAAAACATTATGGACCATTCTAACTTTAAAGTTACACAATATTTTTTACTCAAAAAATATCTAATATTTTATTATCAGAGCATATATTTGCTACAATAGAGGTCAGAATGTACTTACGTTTAGTTTTATTTTTTTTTATGTCGTCAGCTAGTATCGAAAGTACTTGAAAATGTGATCAAAGTTACCTCTTACCACGCTGTAACACTACTAATGACAACACACGACAACTGCTAGAACTTATGCATAAAAATATGACATTGCGAAGGATTGGAATGTTCTGTGGTAGACACATGTCTGTAACTTTATCGAAGCAACTGACGTTTACGGGAATATCAGGTTTAGAAAGGATTTTATGACTCTTATTCAATATGTAATTTGAGAGTTACAAGGGGCAATAGAGGGTTAAAGGAATTAAGTGTACTATTACACGGCGTGGAAGCTTGGACGTTAACAGTCAGCTCGTTGCGACTTCTAGATAGCTTTGAGATGTGGGTATTTCGTCGTATGCTGAAAATTCCATGGACCGACCTCGTTAGAAATAAAGAAGTTTAAGGCGTATGAATAGAGAACGTGAACTCACAGAAATTGTCAAGAAACGTAAGACAGCTTCTTTAGTCTAAGATCCCGCTATAAAACGACCTTCACCGAGCTGATTAATGGATGACAGATATTTTTAATCAAATAAAATGTGTCAATAAATATGTTGCCAATGGGTTGTCTAACAAATGCCAAAATAATTTTCAAATGTCATTTTAGAGGGGAGTTAAATTGAAATTTGAATTTATCAATACATTTATCGAAAATATACATAAAAATAAATGTAACGAGGTTTTACACAGTTTTATATTTTTTTTGGTAACAACCGCGTTTTTGCAATTGAAAATATAGTAACATTTGATAAACAAATGAAATATCTCATAAATTATTAAATATTTAAAAAATTTTTTTTTACTTAATACTGGTAACATACTGGTAACATAGCGCAACTTCTATTAAATAAAATAATTTATAAACAAATTAGAAAAAAAAAACATTAGAAAAAACAAATTATAAACAAATTAGAACAATTTTCAAATGTCATTTTAGAGGGGAGTTAAATTGAAATTTGAATCTATTAATACATTTATCGAAATTATACACAAAAATAAAAGCAATGGGATTTTAAGCAGGTTTATATTCTTTTGGTAACAATCGCGTTTTTGCAATTGAAAATATAGTAACAATTGATAAACAAATTAAATATGTCATAAATTATTAAATATTATTTAACCAATTTTTTTTTTGCTTAATACTGGTAACATAGCGCAACTTCTCCTATTAAATAAAATAAATTTATAGTGCTTATTTAAAACGCAAAAAATATTTTTTTGAAAATTTGTTTTTTAAATTTTATATATAATTATTTATATAAATAGGGGAACAAATTTAATTTATTAAGCCTTAGGTGAAAGATGACCTTTAGCTTTGTAGAAAAAAAACCCTAAAGACCTTCATTAAAATGTAAATTACCTCAGCATTTAAAAAAGTAAATATTGTGCAAAAATGACCCCTTTTTAATTATTTAAACAACCCCCTCATATAATTTGGATACTTTTTTGAAAATATCTTTTGTATTCACCTAAGCTTTGATATCCAATTTATTCCAACCTGTACGGAATTACATTTATTTTTTTATTTTATTAGGCTATAAACAATTTTTTAAATTTAATGTCCAGTTGCACCAACAAATAAACGATTGGTTTTTTTTTTATCTCGATTGCCCGTTTATTTTAAAATATAATAGTTGTCAAAAAATTGCCAATGAAAAAGAGAAATTTTAACGCTTCTCCCCAAAAATATTAAATTTTTTACCATCAAATATAATAACAGAACATTTTTCATTTCTTTCGAAAAGGTTCAAATTTAATATCTTTTTGAAAAATTTATTAAAAAATTGGTCAAAAATAATTACACGGGGGTTTTTGGGGTCGCTAACGACGAATATGACATCGAATTAGATTTCTGGAATACCTGGTGCTCAGGGTACCTATTTCTTCTGCAGTTTTCGGCAAATTCATTAAAAAATTTGCCAAAAATCATTAATTGGGGGTTTTTGGGTCGCTGACGACGAAAATGACATCGGAAGTGATCTACCGAGTACCTGGCACCCAGGGTACCTCGTTTTCTGCAGTTTTCGGAAAATTCATTAAATAATTAGGTAGTCAACATTAATTACTCGGGGGCTTTTAGGGGTCTCTGACGACGAATATGACATCGGAAGTGATTTCCGGAGTACCTGGTGCCCAGGGTACCTACTGTTTATCTCGTGACTAATGATTTTTGATTAATTTTTATTGAAATTGCTGAAAACTTCAGAAGACGAAGTAAACAGTAGCTACCTTGGGTACCAGATACTCCGTAGATCACTTCCGATGTCATATTCGTCGTCAGAGACACAAAAACCCCCGAGTAATAATTTTTGACTAACGTTTCAATAAATTTTTTGCCGAAAACTCCACAAGACGAGGTAAACAGTAGGTACTCTGGGCACTAGGTACACCGGAGATAACTTCCGATATCATAATTGTCGTTAGTGACCCCAAAAACCCCCCGAATAATTATTTTTGACTAATTTTTTAATTAATTTGCCGAAAACTCCAGTAGACGAGGAAAATAGTAAGTATCCTGGGAACCAGGTACTCCGGAGATCACTTAAGACATCATATTCGTTTTCAGCGACCCCAAAAACCCCCGTGTAAAAAAATTGAACTCATTTCCGCCGATAATTGACAAGTTCTGAATTTTTTGTTATTGTCTGTTTGAGATGCGTTTTTTGTATGCAGTTTTTCAATATTATATCATGGCTTGGGGTAGTGATGTAAAATTTCCGGGAAGATTCGAACGCCGGAAAGTTTCCGGAAACTTTCCGGGAATATTGGAAACTTTCGGAAAGGACCTCGCACAAACCTTATGAAAAATAGGTCCCAGTGGATTTCGTTCATACTTTGGGAAAATACTCTTTGAAGCATGCTGATAAAAAGTTCTCATGGGCACAACTCAATCGTATGAAGGATTTTCAAGATATAGAGGCCCAAACTTGGAAAATTATAAGATTTACGGGCTATTCCAATTCTGTGAGTTACTGGTTATTTGGCAACATGTAGAAGTTTGGATCAAGGAAAAGTGCTAGTAGTCTAGGATTTTTTCCTGGCTATCCAATGGCGACCTTTACTTTGACCTTGACCTTCAACGGACGTCATCTTCTAGAGTTTCGAGGGTTTTCGGCATTCAATTGATATAAACAGATTACTCATGGGTTTTTGGGGTCGTTAAACACGAATATGCCATCACAATTGCCCTCCGGATGACGTGGTGGCCAGGGCCTCTGCAAGGGATGTCATCCTTTAGAGTTTCGATAGTTTTCGACATTTAATTGATGCAAATCAATTACTGGAGGGTTTTTTGAGGTCGCTAAACACGAATATGCCACCAGAACCGATTACCGGAGCACCTGGTTTCCAAGGTCAATGAAAGGAGCTCCTGGAGTTTCGAGGGTCTTTGGTACTACATTAATGCAAACGGATTAGTTATAGGTTTTTGGGGTTGCTGAACACGAATACGTGATCAGCACAGATACAGGAGCACCTGGTGCCTAAGACATGTTATTTTCTGGAGTTTCTGAGGAATCCAATGGATTACTCTCAGGTTTTTGGGGTTTCCGAACATGCATACATGCATACAACCGAACATGCACTATCGCACGTCATCTTCTGGAGTTTCGAGGTCTTTTATACCGTTTTCAAAGTCAAAAATATTAATAAAATAACTATATTGTGCTCTTCAATTGTTTTAATTATTTATAAAAAATATAAACTCAATTTATATCTGACAATGTTTTTCCTTCATTTATTTTAATATCATTTACTACATTCTATTTTGATAGTGGTATTCATCGTGGCCACTAGATACTCCGGAGTCTTTTATCTAAGTCATATTCGTGTTCAGCAACCCCAAAAACATAAGAGTAATCCGCTTGCATCAATTTAGTAACGAAAACTCTCGAAACCCCAGAAGATGACGTGCCTTAGGCACCAGGTACCCCGGTGTCTGTTCTGATGGCGAATTTGTGTCTAGCAGACTAAAAAACTAATGAGTAATACCCATCTGCATCAATTTAATGCCGAAACCTGTCGAAACTCCAGAAGATCCTGCCTTAGGCACCAGGTGCTCCGTGGATCGGATATGATATCTAATTCACTTTCAGCAGCCCCAAAGACCTGTAAATAATCAGTTTACATTAATTTAGTACCGAAAGCTCCCGAATCTCCAAAGCATGACGTGCCTTTGGCACCAGGTTCTCCAATGTCTGTTCTAATGGGGTATTCGCGTTCAGCAACTCCAAAAACCTATGAGTAATCCGTTTGCATCAATGTAGTACCAAAGGCCCTTGAAACTCCAGGAGCCCCTTTCATTGACCTTGGAATGAAAACTAAGTCCTATTTAGCGACCTCAAAAAACCCTCCAGTAATTCATTTGCATCAATTAAATGCCGAAAACCATCGAAACTTTAGTAGATGAGGTCCCTTGCAATGGCCCTGGCCATCACGTCATACGGAGTTCAATTCTGATGGCATATTCGTGTTTTGCGATCCCAAAAACCCATAAGTGATCTGTTTATATCAATTTAATGCCGAAAACCCTCGAAACTCTAGAAGATGACGTCCGTTGAAGGTCAAGGTCAAAGTAAAGGTCGCCATTGGATAGCCAGGAAAGAATCCTAGACTACTAGTACTTTTCCTTGATTCAAACTTCTACATGTTGCCAAATAACCAGTAACTCACGGAATTGGAATACCCCGTAAATCTTACGATTTTCCGAGTTTGGGCTTTTATATCTTAAAAATCCTTCATACGATTGAGTTGTGCCCATGAGAACTTTTTATCAGGATGCTTCAAAGGGTATTTTCCCAAAGTATGAACGAAATCCACTGGGACCTATTTTCCATAAGGTTTGTGCGGGATCCTTTATGGAAATATTGCATTTTTATTAAATTTATTATAATAAATTATACAAATCAGTAGTTAGCTTTGCTTTATGTTGTGGTATTACGACTACAGAAAAATCTGTTAGAAATTAAATGTCCAAAAATACCTTTAAACTTTATTTAACTTAATTAAAAGAAAATACTCTAAATATTCTTTTTGTCATTATATTTAAAACAAAAAAAGTTATTTTATTTAAAAAAGTATGAAAATAAAAAAAGATAACACACAATAAACAAACCAAAATTGATTATATAGGAACTTACTTTAGGTAATCTGTATTCCTATACCTATATTATTAAAGCAGGAATATTTTTCTTAACCAAAAATAACAAAAGATACTACAAAATGCTTAGGAATTATAGTTATAAAATATATAAATAAGTAAGTCTATTCTTGCGAGTCAGAGAAATTTTCTTCACACAAGCTGGATTCTGTATTATGAAGATAATATAATGAAGAGTCTCTCTCCGTCTTGCTTAAACTTTCATTTTCTGATATAGATTTAGGGTCTTGCCTGGTTCCAACAAATGAGTTATAGAAAGGCTCTCATCACATAGGTACCATTTTTCCATGTTTATGATCTATTAGGAGTTTTTCATTATGAGCCATTATACATTAACTCTACTCTATCTATTTCTCCTTTAATTATTTATTGTGTATGAAAGATTATGTGCTATAATTACACTCTGTTTCAGCGTAAGAAGCTGATAACTCCAGTATTGTAATTGCCAAATATTTTAAAGAAGTTTTGGTGCACATTCCTTGTCACCAGCTTATACAATCTACTGATCGTGCTGAAAGAAAAATAAAATCAGTTGTCCAAAGGTCTGCTTTTGCACAGAACTTTGTTAGTTCTGTAAAAATGTTTTCTTTTTCGTCAATAAACTTGGGATGAATGGTTAGTATCTTGTTTAGACACTGCAAAGCTATTATATGTCCTTCACCAATGAGGTTTTGTCCTGTTAAAGAAGAATCAAGTAAATCTGCAGCATAGTGCACAGGCTTCACTGCCAATTCTTTTTTATAATTTAGATAAGCATTCCTTTTCTTCAAACTTACTGATTGGAAGTAATGGAGTATTCTCGGTAAAAATATTTTCTGTATCCTTAAATGCCTCGACAACCTGGGATATTTTACAATATTGCCTTCCAATAAAGTATGTACCTAATCTATTTCACAATTGGTGTCAGCACAACTGATACTTTTTGCAATGTTATCCAAAATATTTCATCATCCAGACAGTTTTTTTTTAAATTCCGTGAAAATTTTAAATTTTTTATTTTCTCTCTCTATGACCATAAGCATCGGTACAGCACTTTTAGACTCAATAACGTTATTTATACAAATTAAGGAGTAAACCCCATCTAGTTTTTACAGGAAGTTTTAATGACATAACTTTATTGTAGTTTTGAATTTTTTCTTTTTATTTATTATTTCTCTTTTGAAATATTCCCATGCATTATACCTATATACTACCACAATAAAGATGCACTAGAAATAAACAAAGCAAAACACATCGAATGTTCGAGTAGGACTCCCAAATCATGATTTACAATGTATATACATTGTAAATCCCAAATCATGATTTGCAAAGTTTATACATCGTAAATCATGATTCGGGAGTGCTCCTCGTAACATTCAACGTGTCTTGGTTTATTTATGTCCAGTGCATCTTTATTGTGATGGAGCTTTGGGCATTTTTAGTATAAAAATAATGAAGGTAATGTTCAAAACAATGTTCCTTTTGTACTTAGCAGTAGTACCTATAGGTTCGCTGGCTGTGTGAATTAAATAGCGCTACTTACATGTAAATTTAAATTATGTCACTGACACTTATGTCCAAAAGGCTCTTGGAAAATATTCTCAAAAGTTCTCGGAAATATTATGGAAAGTTCTCGGAATCATTCTTGAAAGTTCTCGGAAATATTCTCGAGAATTTTCCATTGAAAGTTTCCGGGAATATTCGCGGTCAATAGAATATTTCCATTTTTTATAGGCGAATATTTTTGGAAACTTTCCAAAGTTCGCGAATATTCGCTTGGAAATATTCTCGACTCACATCACTAGCTCGGGGTCACAAAGTTTCCTGGCGCCTTCACGAATCGAATGCAAAAGGAATTATTAAGATCCGTCTTGTTGGTATTTTTTTTCGGAGGTAAGGCCGATTTTAGTGCTATATTGCTTCGCCTAAACGTGGTTTCATAGAAATGATTTCTAGGTCAGCTCTACATGCTTTAATTTATTATAAATATAAAAGAACGAAGAAATATTTTTAAATTAGCATCAGCACTCACTTGCAATAACTAAATAAATTTGTAGGCCGCACATGGCAGCATACATTAATAAGATGTTGTTAGAATATTTATTATACAGGGCGATAAAACTATTGTATAATATGGGAATATGAAATCTCAATATTTTAGATTAAACACTTGATCTGTTTTGTATTACCGTAGATCTACTCACGTTTTGAGTACTAGGAATAAAATTTCGTTGCATTTCTACCTAGATGATTTTTGACGGGTTGTGGAATGCATATTGTAGATTACCCCTTGTCTTTTCAATTATCGTTTCGTATGCCTTGTAAATTGTAGTAGGCTAGGATACAGGTTATCAGAAATTTTCTTTCTACCTTAAGAAATCTTTAGTTATTTTGTAATTTAAATGTCTCACTGATTTATTTATTACCTCCTATACTTGAAAGAGTAGCCAGGATATAAAAAATGTAATATTTTAATCTTAAGCTAAATCAGGAACATCTATTTTTATGTTGAACTATAAATAATTGCATGTTTTTTATTACAAAATAAAACTCAAACAATAAATTTCACGGAAATTAACAGTCAGTAAGTTACATGTTTTATTGCTTCTCTAAGTACTTCTAAGTAATTATCAGATGAGTTACTGCCCTTTGAACAATCAATGCATGTACGTTACGCCATTTTATTGACGTGCCATAATGTGACATTATTTATGTTAGTTATACAGGGTGTCCCGAAAAGATTGGTCGTAAATTATACCACACATTCTAGGGTCGAAAATAATTCGATTGAACCTAACTTTGAATAAAACTTTTATGGGGGTTTTGTTCCTTTAAACCCACCCAAATTTTTGTGCACCGTTCCAATTAATTCATTATTGTGATACCATTAGTTAAACACAACGTCTTTAAACCTTTTTTCCTCCTTTTTCGATAAGCCAGTTTTTATCGAGATGCGGCTTCCTTTTAATATATTTACATAAAAATTTTATGGGGATTTTGTTCTTTAAACCCCCCAAATGTTTGTGTATGTTCCAATTAAATTATTATTGTGGTACCATTAGTTAAACACAGCGTTTTTAAAACTGTTTTGCCTCTTAGTCTTTTTTTGATAAGTCACCTTTTATCGAGATGCGGCTTCTTTTTCAAAATATACCTAAAAATATAAATTATAAATTAATTTTCAAATTATTAACAGGTCTATAATCGTACTTGACCATATTATACAAATATGTGGTGGATTCGAAAAATATTCAAAATATCTCGATAAACACTGGCTTCTCGAAAAAGTACTAAGAAACAAAAAAGTTTTAAAAACATTGTGTTTAACTAATCCTGTCACAATAATAAATTATTTGGAACGTACACAGAAGTTTGGTGGGGTTTAAAGGAACAAAACCCCCATAAAATTTTTATGGGGTGCACAAATTTCATTTTAATTTTTTTTAAGATGCTGCTGCCATAAAAATGTCCATTTTCAATAAAAAATGTCTGAGAGTTTTCGATATATGAAAAAAATCGATTTTCATTTTGTAACTTCAAAGGGCTGTAATTGTTTTGTGTGCACTATTGTATATAGGTAAGTGAGGTTCAATAAATTTATTTTTGACCCCAGAATCTAAGGTATAATTTATGACCAATCTTTTTGGGACACCCTGTATAGTACATTATTTCAGGGTTTTTGCTGTAAAATTTAAAGAACCCCTTGGATTGATATGCAATTTGGCATACGCATTGCTAACATGTCAAAGAAAAAAAGTGATATGGTGCCGATGTGTGCTTTTGCCCTGGGGTGAGTTTCACCACATCTCGGGGGTGAAAAATATATGTCCAAGATAAGTCCCGAAATGGATAAACTGACTAATTTTAAGCAAATCTCGTTCTATAAAGTTTTTTCACCAAATCAATACTTTTCGAGTTATTGGTAAGTGAATATGTTCATTTTCAACAAAATAACCAGGTTTTTAGACGGTTTTACGCAAATAGCTCAAAACGTAAGCATTTTGTCGGAAAAAATAGTGTTAGCAAAACTATAACCTATAAAAAGTACAAAAAATACGGTGTATATATTAGGTCTCTATACGTAGCAAAAGCAGAGTTATAGCTAATGAAAATAGGTTCATATTCGAAAAATTCAAAATAGAATAATTCAATGTGAAATATCCAAATACTGAAGCATTCTTGGGGAAAACACGTTACAACTTTTTTAAAGTGTTTAAAAAAGCTTTATTTCTGTTTTTATAAAAAAAAATCTAACATCAAATGTAAGCAAGTTACGCCCGAAATAAATTTTGTCTTTTTTATTATATCAAAAAAAAATCAGGAAGATCACCCCCCAATTAGCAACTTAAATGAAATTAATCGTTACCGCCTTACAAGTTACTTTACTTATGTTGTGTTTATATGATCTGTTTCATCCATTCAAAGTGCTTATTTTTGAAAAAATTTGGTTTTAAAGTAAAAATTTTAAAAATGTTTTTGAAAAAAATGTTTTTTTCGAAATAACTTAAAAATCGTTAGAGATACCAAAAATCTTAAACAATAGAAAAAGTCAGCTTTATTTTCTGAATATTTTGTATTTTTTGTTTTTCTGTAAGACAAAAATTGGTTAAGATTCGGTGTTTCTAAATTTTCATACACTCGTGATAAGTGACTTGTTCAAGCCCTTTTAACTAGAGCTCTTTCAAAAATATGGAATGTGAACCGATGAAACTTACAGATCATAAGACCAATACATACGGGAGTATAAAACTTGTGAAGTGGTAACAATTAAGTTCATTTGAAATGCTAACTAGGGGATGACTTTCCCGATTTCTTTCCAAAAAAAAGGACCAACTTTATTTTGAGCGTAACTTGTTTACTTTTGGTGCTAAAAATTTTTTTTAAAAACACAAATAAGCATTTTTAAATACGTTAAAAAAGTTAAAATGAGTTTTCCCCACAAAAATGCTTCGTTTTCTGGATATGGCACATTAAAATATTCGATTTGGAATTTGACGAATATGAACCTATTTTTCATTAGGTATAACTCTGCTTCTACTAGGTATTTATAGTGACCTAATATATACACCACGTTTTTCACTGTTTTACGTACTATACTTTTGATAAAAAAAATTTTCGACTAAATACTTACTTTTTGAGTTATTTGAGAAAAACCTCTGTAATTTTGATTAAGCTTTGAAAAACCTCTGACTATTTTGTAGAAAAATTAATATATTCACTCGCAAATAACTCGAAAATATTTACTCTTAACTAAAAGGTGAAAAAACATTATAGAACAGAAGTTGCTCAGAATTAGTCATTTAATCCATTTCAGGACTTATTTCGAACATATATTTTTATAACATATATTTTAAACTCATTCCTAGGGCAAAAGCACACATCGACACAATATAATTTTTTTTTCTTTGACTTGTTAGCTATGTGTATGCCAACTTTCATGTCAATCCAAGCCGTTCTTTAAAATTTAGAGGTTCTGCAATATTTAACCTTTAAAGAACGTACTAATAATAAAATAGGAAAGTAAAATTTTACTTGGTAAGTTATGAGAATAGCTAATTATAAAAAGGAATTTCTTTAAATAAAAACAAAGAGATGACTTTTGTCGAAATAGGTCGATTTGATATCCATGAGCTAAACTTGATTTAATATATAGATTTTGGTACCAATAGGCTATGTTTAAAAGTTTAGTGGCAATTTTCCATAGCAACCTATTTATTTATAACAAGTTTTGAAACAATTATAAACAACTGCTTTTTTCGCTTTAAGACCACCTTTTTTAACCCTTATCCGGGCAAAACCTTTTACTTACGTAACTGGGCAACCCGGGTCCGTTGGGTCCACCACTGTTCTTGAATGTACTATTCATATTTACCCATATATTTTTCTAATATTCTTTTTTGATTTTTATTAAAGTTTAATTTAAATTTTCTAGAATAAAAAAAGGTGCTACTATAGTATGCGGTCTAACTCGAGGGTGCTTACACTTATCTGGCATTGAATATACTAACTTGAAAGGACACCTACCTGGATACGGAACAACTTGGTCATCCACCGTTATGTTTTTTTCCTGGTAAATAGGGTATTTTTGAAAGTTTTGGTTGACTTGATTCCACACATCGCGTATTTCTGCTAATTTGTCGTTCTTCCTTCGTTCAGACCTCGTGTCCTTATCGTCAAATCGAACAAATCTTAGCAAATTTTTGAATCGTTTTAACCCCATGGTAGCTTTAAATATAGTAGGTCCATAAAACTTACTCCAAGGTATATTTACATTTTGGATGTTGGCACTCAGGTGCCCTGCTGTTAGTAGTAGTCAAATAAAGGCATATAGCTCTGTAGAGTCGCAATATCTCGAGTTCCCTATCCCCAGGAATTTTCGGTTTCTTTATTTGTACACTTCACTATTTAGTTCACAATTTTTTCGTCAAAAAAAAAACAAAAGGAATCAACAAGATCATCTACATTTCGACCAGGGGCTAACATGACTTTGTGCACTTTGCTTTTTACTATGTCGCAGGATCGCATACGTCCTGTCGGTTGTGGTTGACTCTTCCAGTTAATTCCATCCTTAGGTTTCAAAAATTACACACCCTGAAATCTGGGAACTTGTAGCTACACATTATTCTTCATTATCACTGAATACTACTTGCTGATCATCCTCTTCACTTGCTTCCGAAAGATGATCTTCAATTTCAGAGTCACTTTCAATGCCACCTACTTCAGGAGATTATTCATCATCGGAATCCCATAAATTATTAGCAATATCTTACAGTTCTGCAGCTGATAATGGATTTCGGGACATTTTATTCGCACTATGTACTTTCACTGTAATTCAATATAATTTTAGGAGCTTAGTTGTAGGCACTAACATAGATATCAAACGACTGATAGAAGATGCATTATTTATTTCAACATATGTATAGGTACCTACCTAAAAATATTATTGCATTCTTGCAATGATTATCAGTTTTTAAAATTCATTTAGAATAGATATAACACTTATTGTAGGTATCTCTTTGATGTTCACATCAAAGAGGTGACTACATTGTTTGTTACACGTTTAGACTTTATTATTGGATCTCCGGAATCGTAAAAGTCGTTTAGATAATCCACAAAAACATTATCTGACTGCCAGATTAACTTCTGTAACAAAAATTTAGACTTTAGGTATAAATACCAATAGGGTCCGACGGGCCCGTGTTGCCCCTTTACGTGACAAAATTTTTTCGATGCAATAATTTCAAAAATGATAATGAATATTTTGAATAGCTCACGACTATGTTGAAGTAAACATACTTCTAAACAAATTCAGTGATGCATAAAATTCAATAAAAATTTTTTTATCAGTTTATGATAAAAAAGTTTATGAAAAGAGTTGGCGTCTCGGGCCCGTTTGACCCACCTTGCCCGGATAAGGGTTAATAAACTGACTTATTTTAAGATGAAAACTTTTATCTCACAATAAAACACTGAAAAACGTTTGTTTTTCTATACTTCCACAAAATTTATTACAACTATGTTATTACTACAGCTGTTTCGGCAAAGTGACTTTCTCAAGTGATATATTTTACAATGTGTTTGCCTTTTTAAGTCTTTAACTGAAGAGGTTGAGGAGTGGGGAGCTGTTTGTCTCGAGTTGGTCATTCAGAATTATATCTGTATTTTTCAATTTATTAATTTCCATTGATTCTAAAAGAGATAGCTTAAGGCCTTTATTTTGAATATGTAGAATTTGAAACTCTTCATTGAAATAATGATTATGATCTAGAAGGTGAAGTGCGTATGTAGAAGTGTCTCTTTTTCTATTGTTGAAAGCCCTTTTGTGTTCTGCTATCCGTTTGTCAAAAGTTCTGCCAGTTTTACCGATGTAAGTTTTCGGACAGTCACCACAAGTTAGTTTGTACACACCACTCTGTAGTTGCTTTCTCTTTCGGCTTTTATTGTTTTTAATATGTTTGCTTAAGTTGTTGTTAGTTCTGAAAGCTGGTGTTATTCCTTTCTTTTTTATGTATCTGGCTATTTTTGTTGTTATTTTGCCAGTATATGTGAGATAGCAGAAGGTACTGGGTTCTTTCTGTGGTGGTGGATACACTAATTTCAAGGCTTTCTTATGGAGTTTTAGGTTTAAAATGTTGTTAACTGTTTGTTCGTTATAGCCATTGTTTACTGCTATTTGTCTAATGATATTTAGTTCTGTCTCGAAGTTATTTTTTGTCATAGGAATTTCTGTCAGTCTATGTATCATGCTATGGTAGGCTGCTAATTTGTGTTGTGTAGGATGGGATGATGAATTGTGTATAGTTGTGTCAGTATGGGTAGGTTTATGATATACGGAGAACTCATGTTTGTTGTGTAGTCTGGTAATCGTTACATCTAGAAAGTTTACATAGAACAGAACAGAATAATTCCATAAACTTTCTAGATGTAACGATTACCAGACTACACAACAAACATGAGTTCTCCGTATATCATAAACCTACCCATACTGACACAACTATACACAATGCATCATCCCATCCTACACAACACAAATTAGCAGCCTACCATAGCATGATACATAGACTGACAGAAATTCCTATGACAAAAAATAACTTCGAGACAGAACTAAATATCATTAGACAAATAGCAGTAAACAATGGCTATAACGAAAAAGCCTTGAAATTAGTGTATCCACCACCACAGAAAGAACCCAGTACCTTCTGCTCTCTCACATATACTGGCAAAATAACAACAAAAATAGCCAGATACATAAAAAAGAAAGGAATAACACCAGCTTTCAGAACTAACAACAACTTAAGCAAATATATTAAAAACAATAAAAGCCGAAAGAGAAAGCAACTACAGAGTGGTGTGTACAAACTAACTTGTGGTGACTGTCCGAAAACTTACATCGGTCAAACTGGCAGAACTTTTGACAAACGGATAGCAGAACACAAAAGGGCTTTCAACAATAGAAAAAGAGACACTTCTACATACGCACTTCACCTTCTAGATCATAATCATTCTTTCAATGAAGAGTTTCAAATTCTACATATTCAAAATAAAGGCCTTAAGCTATCACTTTTAGAATCAATGGAAATTAATAAATTGAAAAATACAGATATAATTCTGAATGACCAACTCGAGACAAACAGCTCCCCACTCCTCAACCTCTTCAGTTAAAGACTTAAAAAGGCAAACACATTGTAAAATATATCACTTGAGAAAGGCACTTTGCCGAAACAGCTGTAGTAATAACATAGTTGTAATACATTTTGTGGAAGTATAGAAAAACAAACGTTTTTCAGTGTTTTATTGTGAGATAAAATGAACTTCCATCAAGTAACGGTCGAATCCATCAATTATGAAAACTTTTCTTGTATATTTTCATAAAATGCTTATTTTAAGAATAAAATGCAAACAAACAATTAAAAATGCTAAAATATAAGGCGAATTTAAGTTTTTTCAATAGGTTGGCCATTTTTCAATAGGTTAAACAAAAAAAAAAACCAAAAATATGAGTTGAAAACTTAAATTAAGTTGTTTTTAAATGCGCAATTCCTTTTTGGTTTTATATTGTCAAAGTTAGTTTAAACTGTTGAAATTGTTTAAATGCTAGCTGGTAAACTAAAGAGACAAACAAAATTTTCAAATACAATTTGTTTCTGGAAAAAAAATAAATGGACGTTTACTACACCACAGAATAACTAACCACAACTAAACTATAAACCAAAGCTTTTTCAATCGTAACTCAGCTTTGACGCATGCAAATTAGCTTTATAAAGTCTCGTGTTAAAGTTTAATTGCTAGACTTTAAAACACAATTTGTTAAATTACTTTATAGGCTTATTTCTCTTAGAGTTATCTAGAAATACAGATTATGGTATACAAAAGTAAAAAAAATATAGTGTATGTATGAAGTATGTAGACCAAGTATAAGAATAGCTGGAGCTAATTAAAATTAGATTCTTATTCGGCAAATTTCAAATCGAATATTTTAACATAAATAACCAAAAGATGAAGCACTTCTAGGTGAAAACTCATCAAGTGTTTAAAAAGCTTAATTTTTTTTAAGTTTCTAGTATCAAAATTAAGCAAGTTAAGCTCAAAATATTGTTGGTCCCTTTTTTTCTCAAAAAAAAATCTTGAAGATCACCCCCCAGTTTGTAATTATGTATTATTTATATGATCTGTAAGGTTCACCGGTTCACAGTGCTTATATTTTAAAATATTGGGATGTAAAATAAAATATTTTTTTATTTCGAAAGAAATGTCTTTTTTTCAAAATAACTTAAAAATTGTTAGTGATACCAAAAATACTCAAAAATCAAGAGTAAAAAATATAGGTTTTGTTTTTCTAAATATGTCGAGTTTTGTTTTACTGTAAGACAAAAATTGGTTAAGATATGGCTATTCAAAATTTGGACAAACTCGTGATTAGTGACGTGTTCAAGCCCTTTTTACTACAACCCTTTCATAAATAAGCACATTATACAGGCAAAACTTACAGAGCATATAAACAATATATAAATAAAGAGCATGAGAAGCGGTAACGATTAATTTCATTTGGGATGCTAATTAGAAGGTGAGTTTCACCAGTTTTTGAATTATACAAATAAGGACCTACTTTTCATTAGCTACAACTCTGGTTCTAATAGGTCTGCACACATACACCGTTTTTTTCACTATTTTATAAGCAGTATTTTTACGAAGAATATTTTTTTTCAATAAAATACCTACTTTTGAGTTATTTCCGTAAAATCATCTAAAAAAGTGTTATTTTTTTTGTTAAAAAATGAACATATTCACTCGCAAATAGCTCGAAAAGTATTGACTTAGTGAAAAAACTCTATTAAACAAAACTCGCTTAGAATTAGTCAGTTTATCCACTTCCGGACGTATTTTGACCGTATATCTTTTTATCCCCGAGAAGGGGTGAACTTAACCTTAGAGCAAACATCGGCACAATATCACTTTTCTTCGATATTTTAGCTATGTGTATACCAAATTTCATGTCAATCCAAGCTCTTCTTTAAAATTAAAAGGTTCTTTAAAATCCGGAGGTTTTGCAATATTTCACCGTGAGTTCTTGAATAGTTCTTGAACCATACCAAAATAATTAACAGCTTCTAAGCAAAATTTGCTTGAAAAATTGATTCCCTAATTGAGGGAGTGATAAGAACAGGGAATATAAAATCCGGTTAAAAATAACTAGTCCATTAAAATGTTACATTTTTTAGGCCGTACCTTGCATTTCTTAGAGGAGTTAATTTTATTTCTTTAATGTATAGGGGGGGATGAGTAGAAGCTTAAGTTGAAGTTTTTGGGGTCGCCATCCTTGTCCCCCGGTCGCCATCTTGGAAATGGGGTGCAAAGGGGTTTCGCGCTATATCTCGTAAACTACCAACCCTACGTAAAATCTAATTAAACATAAAATGTAACAAATTAAATTTTCCACAATTTTATTTCTATTACTTTTTATCGTCAAGTGACCAACAAAAAAGATATAACCAAAAATATGTAAATTTTTTTAACAAGTTTCCTTTTGGATGTTATAACTTTTTTTAAGTTCATTTTAAAATAAAATAACATGATAGCAATTTTGTAGAGGGTTTTTCAGCGAACAATTTCCACTATAAAGTTGTTTAATTCTATTTATTTATATAGGTTTTACAGCGCTCCAAACTTGACCAGATTCTCGAATGCTCATAGGGATACAATAAAAACAAAAGTTAGGCTTATTTTTCTATCTATATATATATACTTTTTATTCATACAATTTATTATGATTTTAACATTCCTATGCTATTATTAATCTGTTTCTGACCTTTCTTCCCACTATAAAACTTATAAATCTAAGCATATATAGAAAAGGTCCAAGAAGTTGTTGGAGGACAAATTCGCCGCTTCAGAAGAAGAATGATGCAACCGCAAAATGCAAAATTATTAAGAAGAGCAAAAAACGAATTTTTGATATCAAAATCATAAAGTATGATAAAAATTAGCCATTCGCTACACCGTGGTCAGGATCTCGAGATATAAGCGTTTTTTGGGGTGTGCCGCTTGTATATGAAGTAACATAACTTTTTTCCTATTATATATTTTGACTTAAAATTTTCCAAAAACTTCTTCATGAACTATACTTTATTGTTGTGTTGGTTTAAATTATAAACTAAAAAGTTTGTCACTCAACTTTTTTAAGTAAACATGAAACTAACGAAATATGATGACAAAATTTTAATAAATTAACAACTCCTTTTTTAATGTGTTTAAACATTTTGCACAAATTTTATTGTTATCTACATACTTCAAAGATGACACAGTAAAATTTTTAAAAGGAAATATTTACAGCGACTAAAGATACAGCGAGGTAAATTTGAAAAATCATCAAAATTGATTTTTGGCATTTTTGTATAAAATTTATTTTTTTAACATGTTCCACCAACTCTACATAAAAATAAACTTCATATTCGGATTCAGCGACCTCGAAAACATAAAAATAGACCAAAATTGATCATTCACCTTAAATTTGATTTTCGTGGTTGGCATAACGGTTAATGCCGCTCGTCTAATGTATAGATAGAAAAGCATTATTTTTCTACGAGAATTCGAGAATCTGGTCAAGTTTGGAGCGCTGTAAAACCTAGATAATAAATAAAATTAAACAGTTTTATAGTGAAAATTGTTTATTGAAAAATCCTCTACAAAATCGCTATGATGTTATTTTATTGTTAAATGAACGTAAAAAAAGTTATAACCTCCAAAAGGAAAGTTCTTACAAAATTTTCTCTTATTTTTGTTTATAACTTTTTTGTTGGTCACTTTACGATAAAAAGTAATAGATATAAAATTGTAGAAAATTTAATTTGCTTTATTTCACGTAAAATTAAATTTTCTGTAGAGTAGCTAGTTTACGAGATACAGAGCGAAAGCCCTTTGCACCTCTTTTTCCAAGATGGCGGCCGCGGGACTATTGATAAAATTGACTCCTCTAAGAAATGCACACTAAATGTAACATTTCAATGGACTAACCAGCTTAATTTTGACTTAAAGTGGGTTGTGTTTTCCTGACATATTTGAGAGAATACCAAACAAAAAACTGAGTTTGATAGGAAATCATAAGTTAACCATTCTTTTTTCTGTGTCTCCGTTAGCCTTATTTGATTTATTTAATGTTTTATTTTTTTTTTAATTACTGCTTAAATAGTTCAATATTAATTAATAATGCGTTTGAGTGAAACCCGGGCCCCATCAAGTGCGCGGCCCTTAGCGGCTGCCTAGTCCAACCTAATGGTTAATCCGGCGCTGGTCAGGTTCCGGAATATGGTCGGGATATACTTAACTCACCTATTATACTTTTTTGATTATTCTCCGTTCAACACACAGAGGATAATCAAATGATTTTCCGTTTTGCTTAATATCTTGGCGCACTCTAGACGACAAAATTATATTATCGTCGCACGGTTTACTGAAAGTCGATGGACTGTAAAATATGCAGCAAGATCTATTAAAATATTAAAACCACAAATAAGGTTCTGTATACAATACACTTTGACAATTTCCATAAACTTTCGCTTGTGGGTCATCATCTAACCTGTTTACATTTACATTTAGCATTCAACAACATTCAATATTTACTTCCGAAAACTACATCCCAACAAACCGAATTTGGCATTGTGTTACTTCATCACGGAGTTAACTTTAGGTACGTTATTGACAGGAAATGTTGCCTAAATGTCTTACGAATTTTATGCAGCGTACTGATTAGAGTTCACTGTTTCAGGGAACTTTATATAACTCAATCACCGAAATCTCCTCTACAAAGGAGTGCTTCTAAACTTTTTAATACAATCAGTTCTGCGTGAGTATTAGAATTTGGCAAAGTTGACGTTAAAGAGTCTATTATGGTAACTGTTTGGAAAAGTATTTAGAGCTTACTGACAGAATTTAGTTCTTGATATTTTTAATATGATATGACCTTATTTACTTAAGTAAGTTGCACTTCAGGTAGGCGAAGGAAAGCCACCAGAGAAGAGCTACATGGAAGGTTTAGTCTCGAAGCTATTAGACCTTTTAAAAAGCATCAGGCTTCCAATCTATGATTGGGGAACAAAAATAAATCTAAAAAATTCGCACTTGAACAGGACAAAAGCCACTTCATTGAATATATCTAAGTATGACATGAGAAATTCGAAGAGTAGGTATTGTAGTCTAATGTTTTGTGAACATTTTGTTTTTGAATGTCCCTGATATCTTTCGAAACAAAGAAAATAGACGGTTATATTACTGAACGTGTTTTAACTAAAATAACATTTTGAGACATTCTGTGGGGAAGAAAAGGTGCAATGGTGGGTATACATCAAAATTATGTTCTCATATTATATTATGTAGTCTCATATCTTGTGAACATTTAATTTTTTTTAGTTTCTCTGATATCTAATAACAAAGAAACTATTGTTGTTTTGTGAATATTTTGTTTTTGAATGTCCCTGATATCTTTCGAAACGAATATTTTGTTTTTGAATGTCCCTGATATCTTTCGAAACAAAGAAAATAGACGGTTTTACTCTTGAACGTGATTTAAATAAAATAAAATTTTAAGACACCCTGTGTGGAGGAAAAGGTACAACGGTGGGTATACATCAAAATTATGTTATACTTTCATATTTTGTGAACATTTTATTTTTCTAGTTTCTCTGATATCTTTAAAAACAAAGAAACTACATGGTTTTCATCTGACTATAATTTATTTATTTTATGTGTTTTAACTGACGACATGCAACACTTAAAGAGGCCTGTCTACATGTCCTATCAGACACTAAGATAAAATTATTTCCTGAAAGGAACAAATTGTTTACAGAAATTTTCTGTGCAATGTACTTCTCGCCCTTCAAAGAGCTTCCATGTATATGCTATAGTCAAAGCCCGAATTTCAGGCACCCCTAGGTTTGACTAGGCAATCTTCAGGTCTGACTGACGGTCTTAGTCAAAGCCCAAAATAAATTACAGCTTCGACCTTTGACTAGTCAAACCTAGGAGAGACTAAGTTGGTCAGGCAAAGGTCGAAATTTAATTTTATGAAATCGGGGTTTGACTAGTCAAACCCCGATCAGATATTAAAATGTTGTAATTTGTTAAATTAGGTTTAATAAGACGTCATTTTTTAATTTTAATGTTTAATAATTTTATATTGTCTTCATTAAAATAAAAACATTTGATAAAATATTTAAAATAATTTTTGATATAATTTCTCTTAGAGACAGCTTAACGTCTACCCTGAGGAGGCCTAGGCCTAAACGGGGATTAAAGAACACGTCTTCATTCAGCATAACGTTTGGAACATCTTCGAAATTAAAAAAAATTCTCTTTTCATTCTCTTTTTGATTTCTTGAAAAAAGTATGTTTATTATTCCGTATTTCGTACCAATAACTCTATATAAACCGTCAATTGTTTTTTCTTGTATGATACCTAAAATATCTCGAGCATATTTTTATCAAAACTGGGGATAGGTATTGTTACAGTTTTTCCGATAAAAATTGGAGGAAATTTTTTTTCACTTAATTGTTTCATAGCATTAGCCTGCGCATGAAGATCATCAATCGCCTTTCCTGTATTTATTTCAAAACCTTCATAGTATGCACCAAGTGTGCTGTCAGCGCACACAACATGTAGCACCTGATTACAAATTATGCACGTATGTGAGCCATAGCTCTCTTTTTGCAAAAAAAAACAAACCATATATATGAAGAAGTAATCTGAATTGTTTGACAATTTATTCCTCTCCTAGTGACGACGGTCCAGGAGCTTCGTTAGTGTTATGGTGGTCCATAGTTTTTTCTCCGATTACAATATCTCCTTTCACAGTTGACGATGGCATTTCCATTCCATCTGTTTGTGCTAAAATAAAATTCATATACAAAGTCAAACCAAATTACGGAGGTGCTCGAAATATTTTGGGTATCATACAAGATAAAAAAACTGAAGATTAATATAGAGTTGGTACGAAATACGGAACAATAAACACACATTTTTAAGAAATCAAATAAGAGTATGCAAAGAGAATTTTCTGAATTTCGTAGACGTTCCAGACGTTAAGCTGTCTCTAAGAGAAATTATTACCCGTGTTGAGCTGCCCCTCCCCACCCACTTGCAAAAATTAAAAAACAAATAGCCCTGATTTATGAGCTATTTATGAGCTTTCATATTCCGCAAACTAAAAATTTTGAGCTCGTGCCACTGAGCAGGAATTTAATACTTTAGTAGTAGTAGTGGGGGGGGGGGGCTGAGTCAGCTACCCACTACTTAAAACTATTTAAAAACTACTACTTAAAAATAGGAATATGGAATCGGTTTTTGCGGCAGAATTACGAGCTATTTATGAGCCCTTGAAATTATATAGTTTCGATTTTTGAGCTCATCTCCTTCACCCCCAAACAACCCTTTAATTGATTTAACTTAAGAGAAAAATGCTGAGAAAACTTAAAATATATCGTATTGCGGATATAATTCCTATAGCTTACAGTCGGAAAAATGAAAGAATACCCATGAACGAACATATATAACACGCTGTATTTTCCTGTCACCGTGTCACAAAGAAAATTGTCCAGTTTAAGTACATGTAACAATAATTATTACATGTACTTGCACTGGCCAATTTTTTGTGTGACACGGTGACAGGAAAATACAGCGTGTTTTATATGTTCGTTCATGGGTATTCTTTCATTTTTCCTACTGTATGTACTCTAAAAATAAACTATTAAATCACGTGCATTTCTATTATTGAGCTACAACCCCTTCTCAAGAAGACCACCCTATTTTTCCGGCTTAAGGGAAAGTTGTACTTAAAATGCATTAAATTAATTATTTGGCAACTACATATCATTTAATAATTTATAAGCTTCCAAATTACACGCATTTAGATCAGTAAATTGCAATTTATTTTGTATAGTGCAGTCACTGAAGGTAAAAATTAACGATTACCTTCAATTTCGGTGAACCTTCATCGATTTTCACGAAAATTGGTCAGTGGTTAGAGGATACGTCAAGAAACAAAGGTGACATGGTACCACCTTGCGCCTTTACCCTGAGGGCGGATATCGCCCCTTCTCGGAGGTGAAAATTATTTTATAAAAAATAACTGCACAAATCAATAAAAGGACAAATTATAAGCAAAATTTGTTATATAAAGTTATTAAAATAAGTCAATACTTTTTAAGTTATTAAAGATCAAAGATTTTAATTATTCGTGAAAAAAATGCATGTTTTGAACCGGTTTTTCGTAAATCACTGAAAAACTGTAAGTTTTTACAAAAAAGTTAACAGTAGTTTAATTCGTATAGCTTATAATCTAAGAATAAACTCTTAAATCACGCGCCTTTAGATTATAGAGCTACAACCCCTTCGCAAGAAAACCATCCCATATTCCCAGCTTAAGAGAGAGTTGTACTTAAAATAATTTAAATTAATTATTTGGCGACTACATATCGTTTAATAATTTATGAGCTCGCAAAATATACGCATCTCAGTTATTGAATTGCCATTTTCTTTCTATAGTGCAGTCACTGAAGGTGCAGGTTCTTTTATTGATTTGTGCAGTGATTTTTTATAAAATAATTTTCACCCAGGAGAAGGGGCGATATCCGCCCTCAGGGTAAAAGCGCAAGGTGGTACCATGTCACCTTTGTTTCTTGACGTATCCTCTAACCACTGACCAATTTTCGTAAAAATCGATGAAGGTTCACCGAAATTGAAGGTAATCGTTGATTTTTACCTTCAGTGACTGCACTATACAAAATAAATTGCAATTTACTGATCTAAATGCGTGTAATTTGGAAGCTTATAAATTATTAAATGATATGTAGTCGCCAAATAATTAATTTAATGCATTTTAAGTACAACTTTCTCTTAAGCCGGGAAAATAGGGTGGTCTTCTTGAGAAGGGGTTGTAGCTCAATAACAGAAATGCACGTGATTTAATAGTTTATTTTTGAGTGCATGAGCTATAGGAATTATATCCGCAATACGATATATTTTAAGTTTTCTCAGCATTTTTCTCTTAAGTTAAATCAATTAAAGGGTTGTTTGGGGGGGAAGGGGATGAGCTCAAAAATCGAAACTATATAATTTCAAGAGCTCATAAATAGCTCGTAATTCTGCCGCAAAAACTGATTCAATATTCCTATTTTTAGGTAGAGGGGGGGCCCCCACTAAAGTATTAAATTCCTGCTCAGTGGAACGAGCTCAAAATTTTTAGTTTGCGGAATATGAAAGCTCATAAATAGCTCATCAATCAGGGCTATTTGTTTTTTGATTTTTGCAAGTGGGGGGCAGCTCAACAAGGGGGAAATTATTACAAAAGATTCTAAATTTGGAGGACAAGACTTTTAGCCCAATAAATGACCGTTTTGGAGTGTAATTTTCAGGGGCAACTCCGAATTGTATGAAAATTTGGATTTAGGTTGTACTTACCCTCCACTTCAAAATTGAATTTGTCCCATTGGTTGCTTTTACTTGGGGGTGACAGTCACCCCTTCTTAGGGGGTGAAAAACGCGTGTTTAAAATAAGCCCGGAAATGGATAAATTGACCGATTATAAGCAACTTTAGTTCTATAATGTTTTTTACGTAAGTCAATACTTTTCGCTTTATTCGCAATTGAAAATGTTGATTTTTCGACAAAAAAACTATGTTTTCAGACCGTTTTTCGCAAATAACTCAAAAAGTAAATATTTTATCGAAAAAAATATTCTAAGCCAAAGTGTAGCTTATAAAAAAACAAAAAAAATTGTATATTAGTAAAGTATATAAATTGAGAAAAAGCAAAGTTGTAGCTCATGAAAAATACGTTCTTATTCGTCTAATTCCAAATCGAATAAGTCAACGCAAAATCACCGAAAAATTAAGCACTTTTCGGGAAAAGCTTATTAACATTTTTAAAGTACCTATAAAAAGATTTATATTTGTTTTTTACAAAAGTTTATAGCACCAAAAATAAACGAGTTACACTGAAAAAGAGTTGTCCCTTTTTTTGGTAAAAAAATGTGAAAACGTCCCTCTATTAAGCACCCTAAATAAGATTAATCGTTACCGCTTTACCATTTATTTTAACTGTATGTATATTGTTTATATGATCTGTAAGTTTTATTGGCTTGAAGTGCTTATTTTTGAAAAAATTTGGTTTTATAGTAAAACAAAATTTTCTAAAAATTTTTGAAAAATTTCCTTTTTTCAAAATAACTTAAAAAGTATTAGTGATAAAAAAATCTTAAAGAGTAAAAAAATATAGGTTTTGTTATTATAAATATGCTAGTTTCATTTTGTTTTTCTTCAAGCTTTTTTAACTATAACCCTTTCAAAAATAAGCACTTTAAACCGGTGAGACTGACAGATCATATAAAAAATAGATAATTAGGTAAATTGTTTGTAAAGCGGTAGCGATTAATTTCATTTAAGGAGCTAAACACGGGGAGATTTGCATGATTCTTTTACAAAAATAAAAGAGGGCCAACTTTATTTTGAGCGTAACTCGCTTATTTTTAATGCTAGAAACTTTTATGAACAATTCTAATAAAGCTTTTTGTAAACACTTTAAAAAAGTTTAAATATGTTTTTCCCTAAAAGTGCTTAATTTTTCGGTGATTTCACCTTGAAATATTCGATTTGGAATTAGACGCAGAAGATCGTATTTTTCATGAGCTACAACTTTGTTTTTACTCGATTGATAGACTTTACTGATACACATTTTTTTCAGTTTTTTATAAGCTACACATTTAGAAAGGATATTTTTTTCGATCAAGTATTTACTTTTTGAGTTATTTACGAAAAACCGTCCAAAAACGTAGTTTTTTTGTCGAAAAATAAACATTTTCAATCGAAAATAACTCGAAAAGTATTGACTTACATAAAAAAAGAATGTGTGTGTACTTTGTACGCACGTAAGAAGTTATACTTCTATTATATGATTATATGATTATAAACGAAATTAATATACATTTTATTAATATTTTATTTAAATATTAAATTAATTTATACTTACTACTTCTCAAACATTTTTATTAAAACAGTGCCAAAAAACACATTAAAAATGCCACAAATGATTTCTGAACATTAATTGTCGGAAAAATTTTTAACTAAATACGTATTTTCTGAAAATAAAATTATATAATAAATATACTTACAATCATAAAATGTATAAAAAAAAAATAAAAAGTAAAAGTTTCTATTGGGATTCGAACCAACTTACCACGCGGCTGGTATTTGCGTTGTACTGGGATTCACCCGCATTAAAACTTCGCCACAGAGACAGCTTGTCATTATGTGCGAAGATCGTCTAACTAAACAGATTAACCTTTTGACATTTTTAACTTATGTAAATCAAATTATTTTGATTTTGAATTGAAATGATTTAGAATTGAAAAAATACAACAAAACATAGAGTAAAAAGACAATATATTAGGTGAATATTGATAGAAATTTTGATGGTAATCAAATTATGTAAATAAAAGTATTACATACTACTTCTGTATTTTGGTAGGTTCAAGGTAGGTATCGGAGCCCGTATAACGACTAATAAATTTCGCAATCACTTGCGTCGTGCAAAGTGGCTATGTTCAAATATCATAACAAAATTTGATCAACTATTTATAAAACACTTACCAGTGAAAGATTCTTTAGCTTTGAATAAGCGAGATCTGCGGCACTCATACTAGGCACAGTTTGATGAGCTTTCACATTGGCATGCAACAATAATCTCTTCTATGTAAATAAATAAGTAAAGGCAGTATAACCATTAACTAACTTTTTGTTTGTTGTTTCTCTTCCTACAAATTTTAAAACGCAACAAGCATACATTATAACCAAACCATGCACAGTCCCACAGCTGTGCCACAGCTGCCATATTGGATAATTTTTGTCATGTCATTTGAACATCCAATCAGAACAAAGTTGTAATGCGCATGCGCCCGGTCGCTAGGTTTTCCCATATAAAATTTCACCGTCATTACGCCCGTAAAGAAGTATAACTTCAAAAACTCTATAGAACAAAAGTTGCTTAAAATCAGTCAATTTATCCATTTCCGGTCTTATTTTGAATATATGTTTTTCACCCCCGAGAAGGGGTGACTGTCACCCCCCAAGTAAAAGCAACCAACAGCACAATTTCAACTTTGAAGTGGAGGATATGTAGAACCTATATCCAAATGTTCATGCAATTCGGAGTTGCCCCTGAAAATTACACGGTATCGCCGTGTTTCCCGTTCATTTACTGGGCTATTTATAAAATGCTACTGCAATAGGAAATGCCTTCAAAAGTATAAAAGTGTAAAAGGTATAACTTATTGTGCAACTCTAAATGCCATAATGGCTCAACATGTGAGAATAAACACTATTTTTTTATTTTAAGTATGACAATATAAAAATAATAAATATTAAATTTAAAAATTACGTCTTATTAAACCTAATTTAACAAATTATGACATTTTAATAGCTGATCGAGGTTTGACTACTCAAATTGACTAGTAATTAGGCTTCTGTATGGCTGACTATGCATTAGTATGCGAATATGTGCGTATCGTAGATCTGATTTCTCGTTGATAAAGAATTGAACTCGTGGAAGATTCAGCAGGACTTGCAGCACCGCTGTAGGACTTGTTTTTATGGCGCCCGTTATACACATCCATTCTAGATTTGTGTATTATTTAGCAGCATTTTTGCGTCCACTTGCTGCGTCTTTGTTCACTACGTCATATAGCCGTAGGATACCATTGACCTAATACCCTCTGTGTATACTGCCGTCCTTAGGAAAAACGCCGTATCTGCAGAGAGATCACATTTGAGTAAAATCGGTTTTTGTTTAAATGTTTAGCCGTTGAAAACTATTTAGAATTTTTTTTTGTTTTCTACTTTATATACATAATAAATATCATAGAATTCATGTTTATACATAATATTGGCAAAATATATCTTATTTACTCTAAAAACTCATGTTACTGCGTTCTTTCTAAGTATACTACATAAATTAACGTCTTCCTTCTTAGGAAGAATGCAGTACTGCATTTGCGCTAAGCATTTTCTTATTTTATAGTAGACTCTCTCTATAACGAACACGGTTATTACGAGGTTTCGCTTATAACGAGGTACACTAGATGTTCCATGAAATTCCTATTGAACTGAACACCTCTATAACGAGGCATATCTGGATATAACGGGGAAAAATGGAATCGTAAAATATGTTTCTTTATTATTCTTTATCTATTTTTAGCGCTGTAATGGCTATAAATAAATACCCCAACTACCTGTGTACATAAATTCCCAACATCTGTGCGGTTATCGAGGGTAGTGCTTTAATAAAAATCCACCGCCTACCTATAATAAACTTCTTCCTGTTCTGTTTATCTATTGGTCGATACTGAATATTGTAAAAAAAACTATAATTTATGATGGCGAAGCCTTATTGTCGAGGAAACAATATTTAGCACCTTATATTGCTCCGAATGGCATCACTATAGAAAGTTAATATTTTAGACAACTATATGTATTGTTATATTTCTGTTTGATATGAAAATTAAATTTTAATAATTATAAACAAAATTCAATTTAATATAAAATATTTTCAATTTTCTCAACCACGGGCATATAAATTTAGAACAACCTGTATACAACAAATTGTTATATTTAATTTTAAGAAGTGATTAAACGAAACTCGGGAAAATGCGCTTAGAATAAACAAAGTGAATGGCGTACCATTATCGTTGTTCGCGGAAGGTTCGATCATTAGCCTATGCTAAATAAAACTCAAGTGAAATCGATAATAGGTCATTATCGTAGTTCGCGGAAGGTTCGATCATTAGCTTATGCTAAATAAGACTCAGTTGAAGTAGATAATAGATCATTAAATTTTGTAATTAGTAGAAAGTAATTTTAGAATGGGAATTAACTATTTTCTTTGAAATCCATTAAGCATATTTAGAAAGATTAAAAATTGGTTTTGAGGAATACTGCGAATGAGAGTTGGTGGTGGAAGTTTGATTTGTGAATCTGGAAGGGATATTTAGAAAGTAGGGGAATGAATGACAAATAGAGATCAGAATGTTTTGAGCTGTCGAGAAGTGAAGTCCAGTAGTAGACGGTAGTGTACGGAGAGTGAGAAAGCCGGTGTAGTTCCGTGAGTGTGGAGTATCTATCGTGGAACGAGAGGTAGGCCAGGTTGAGAGTAAAAGAACCTCCTTGAGCCAAGAGTTCCCGGTAGCTGATTGCAGTTTCGAAAAAGGTAGAACACAGCATCACGACAGAAGCAGGAAACGAGAGCTATACGAGCTAGTTTCAAAGGAGAACATTACTGGAAGCCAGGACGAGGTGTTGATTGCAGCCAAGGATAGCAGGAAACGGGTCTTGTGTGAAGACATTCTCAGTTCACCAGAAAAAGGTCAGTCTCATTTGTTTGGACATGAATGTATGGGTTTTTCGTATTAACCCTGCTGTCCTGTTCGGGTCTATTTGACCCAAAAAATAATTTATTTCTTATTTTACAAATTATTACGCAGCGTAACGATTTGGTGTTTTGTGACTTTATTACCTAATATGAGGTCTTTCAATTGCATATGAGATAAACAATCAACTTCCTGATTTTTTTGATAAAAATGAAATTGTTACCTAGGGTACGTTCGGGTCAATGTGACCCGAGTATTTAAACCGTTAAAAATTACTTGTGTATGTGTGTTTAGTTGGCAGTATTCTATAGTAGCAGTACCTGTGTGTTTGTCAGCCGCATACGTCTGTAAACAAAAACAGGTTTCTGCAAGCTAAAACTTGTAAAGTCAACTGTAGTGTAGCTGGACGATGTTGCAAACCAAATTATAAATATGACCAACATGGACAGACAGCATGTATTTGGAACCAACTGGAAAGACATGAATAAAGTTAGTTTCCAAGCATACATTGGTTTTTAATTTTTAGCTCGAGTTTATAAGTCCCATGGTGAATCAACTAAAAGTTTATGGAATGAAGAAACGGGTCGTACTATATTTAGATCAACAATGTCGCTTGATATATTTACAGAAAGTTTGCAAGTAATACGTTTTGATAACAAAACTACTAGACAGGATAGAAGACGTTTTGATAAACTTGCGGCAATACGTGAAATTTATGAAACATGGGTAGAAAATGTAAACAGAACTTTTAACCCTGATGAAAATGTTACCGTCGATAAGCAACTAGTTGCCTTTAGAGGCCACTCTCCCTTCAAATGGTATATTCCAGCAAGCCAGCGAAATATGGCACAAAACTTTAGGGTTTATGTAATTATGAACAGTAAAACTTCTTATGCTCTAAAATTGAAGATCTATACAGAAATGCGTGTGATGTGTGACTTGAGTAGTGATTTGAAATGCCACAATATTACGTGTATAATAACTTTTTTGCATCGTAAAATTTAGGAAAATTTCTTCTAAAACAAAGTAGATACAATGCCTGGGATTATAAGTAAAATAAACCGGAGCTTTCAGCAAAAATCGCGAATAGAGAAGTTCATAGCTCGTCTTTTTTGCTTCATGCAAGATTTGACAATATTCCCAAAAATAATAAAAATGTTGTTCTTATGAGTACTTTGCATCATGAATCGAGGCATCATGCATCATTTTCATCAAATGAAAAAGCCCCAAATTATTTTAGATTACAATTCCAATAAGGGAGCAATGGATACTCTAGATTAGCTTGTTGGCACGTATATATGTGAGAAGAGATAAATCGCTGGCCAATGATTGTTTTTTACAATCTACTGGACATTTCTGCCTACAACGCGTTCGTATTATGGGCATCAATAAATATCCAATGGAATACCAATCAATTGGGAAAACGGCGAATTTTTCTTGAGGAATTGGGAAAAAACTAATGAATCTAGTCATCATTTCCAGAAAAAATATACCAATAACTAAAGGCTCTTACGAACTGGCAAAAAGGACACGAGCAGGAACAAGTAGACAAGATGGAAATGCTAGTGAACCGTCTATTAAATCTAACTCCGCCTGCTAAACGAACACGCTGTAAACTTGCCGTAAAAACGATGACAAGACAAATTATTATATTGGATTACATCACAAACATATTTGTAAAATCCATTCTTTTTATTAATGTCCCAGTTGTAAACTGAATTAAATTTTTGTAGATATTTGTTACTAGGCTTTTGTGAAAGAAAAAATGTCTTTTGTTTTTGTTAAGAAGGTTTAATTTACATTAACAACATAATTTTTGTTTAATTAACCATAATTTATTGTTAGAAAAGTTTTATTTATCACCATTAGCTTATTTTATTTCGATTAAGGAGCGTAAACCATAGTTGGGTCATATTGACCCGAACAGTACATTTGTGTAGTTGACTCGAACGGGACAGCAGGGTTAAATACCACATTTAAATTTGAAGAAACATAATCAATAATATCAGAAAAGCTTCATCAAACTTAAATAGAATTGTTGCTAATAAATCATAATAGTTAAATGTTAATAAAAACTTTCAATTGGAAACCAAAAGGAAATAATATTCCCATGTGTAAATGTTATGTTTAAGAATAATAAGATATAGCAAATATTAAGCAGTGATTGCCATTTAAATAAAATAAACAATATTTTGATTACAATTGTAACCCATATGTGTTATTATTTTACTCTTTTCTTTCCTATCCCGATTAGGAACCATTGAGAAATACTTAGAAGCCACGTAAGTAAGTAATTAATTTTATAAAAAGCCCTGAGATTGAAAACATATTGATATGTGATCTGGTAAATTAATTAGATTATTATTAATGCATTGATTAAATTAAATGACATAAAAATATTATCTCATATCAATAATCAAGATCACATCAACTGTCGTCCAACGTGGAAAGCATTGTAAAGTATTTCTAGTGGCAAATTTGAAGGATAGAAAGAGTAAAGCCGGTATTTGAAAATTTATATGCCTGTGGTAAAAAGTGAGATACTTACATTTGATAACATAAAATTTTAGATCTCTTTAGGTACAAATTTTACATAACTGATTTCATATTTTATTTTTACGATATTTACATTTGATATATTTATTGACAATTTATAATATTTGGGTGAGAAAAAGTCGTCTTGGTAACATACTAGTAAAATTTCATATTTGGCGGGGACAGTACTTCTTGAAAACAAATGTCTGTGACAAGAAGGCAAAGCAAGGACAACAAAAAACAAAAAGAACATTCAGACCAAGAAGATATTTTAGACACGACAATCATGGCATCAGAACAGCAAGAATTATCAGGAATAGATAAATTATTACAAATGATGCAACTCCAGTCACAAAGAATGGAACAGAAAATGGATGAAACACAACAAAAACTGGATGACAATCAAAGAGAAACAAAACAAGCAATGGATGAAGCAAAAAGGACGATGGATGAAAATCAACGTGAAACGAAACAAGCCATGGAAGAAACATCAAAGAAAATGGATAAAGTGGATCAAAAAATGGATGAAACACAGAAAAAAATGGATGACAATCAAAAGGAAACAAAACAAGCAATAGAAGAGAACAATAAGAAAATAGAGGAACACATATAAAAGTATGAAAAGGAAATAAAAGGATGTTTGACAACAATGAAAAACGAGATAGACCAGCAAGAAATGAAAATTAAAGATCACATGCAAGAACAAGAAATAAAAATGAAGGAGTTAACGAATTGCCAGAAAAAAGAAATGGAAAATTTGGAAAACAAGTTGGAAAATGCTATTCAAGTAGACAGAGAAGAAGTGGAAAAAAGAATCACAGAAATAGAAAAACAAGTCACCGAAAACAGGACGCAACAGAATGTCGGAGAAAGAAGAGAAATGGTTATACATAGCACAGATGACGTGAAGATAAGGTTTGGCGGGGATGTAAGAAGATTACACCCAGTGCCGTTCATAAATAGCCTGAAAAAGAAAATACAGCACATCGGAAATTTCGAAACAGCAAAAGAAACTATCAGAAACCATCTCAAATATGAAGCAAGCCTATGGTTCGATAGTAAAGAAGAAGAATTCGGCAATTGGCAACAATTTGAACAAAAATTTTTGAATTATTTCTGGGGAAAGGTCCAACAATTGGGAATTAACAAGGAATTGCAAAATGGGAAATACAATGATAGGATGGGTGTATCAGAAAGGACATATGCTTTACAAATTTACAATAATGCAAAACATTTACAATATAATTACTCATCGGAACAATTAGTCGAACTGATTGCAAGACATTTCGAAGAAACGCTGGAAGACCATATCACATTGCAAAACTACAAAGACATAGATAGTCTATGTCAATTCTTACAAATAAGAGAATCACGGCTAAGAGAAAGAAAATCAAGAAGGTCGCGAGAAGATTACAGGCCCCGAGAAACACAAGATTACAGAGATAGAAATCAAAATAGGAGGGACTATACAAGACGAGATTTTAATCCCAGAAGGGAAAACGAAAATAGAGACAACGGAAGAGGAAATTATGAACAAAGAAATAGGCAATGGAATGAGGACAGAAATCGAGAATACCAGAATAGAAACACCACACGCTCAAATCAAGAAAACAGAAATAATGGTAGACAAAATGAACAGGGATATAGAGAAAACCGAAACAGATCCGACAGACCAAGAGAAAATAGAAGAGAAGTAAATAATACCCAGACAGATGAATATGACGGAGAGAGACATTATGACGAAAATATAAACAACGATGAGCAACCGGCGTCTTTTCACGACGGCGCTCACTAAAAACCAAAAATCAAACAGGAATCTTTTGTCACCCCAAGGAGTTTATTAAATTGGCAGGAAACAACGAAAAGAAAAATGGAGTTAATTTAAAATTTGTGGATGGATTTATCAACGAGAAACCAATTAAAATTATGATAGACACTGGATCTGAAATAACATTGGTCAACAGAAAATTAATAGAAGAAGTTAACTTAACAAATTTAATTTACAAAATACCTAGGGTAAATTTAGTGGGCGCAAACAAACGGACATTGGCAACTATAAATGAAGGCATACGAGTAATGGTACGACTGGGTAAGAATATGTATGCACTACAATGTGTAATAATGCCAAACATGTCACATGACATGATAGTAGGAGTCGACGAATTAGCAGAAAAACATGTAGTGATAGATTTTAAAAATAATACGATGAAACTAACAGAAGAAAAAGAAAAAGAACAGGACAAGGAACATGAGAAACAAAATATGGACGAATCAGGTAAAGAACAAACAGTGGAAATGAATTTGGAAGCGAAGCAAGGACAAAGAAAAAAAGGAGAAAAGGTCAGAAAAAGATAAAAGAAACTGAAACCTGTGGCTCCTCAAAAGAAGAGTTGAGCCCAGAAGAAGAAAATTTGAGAGTATCAGAAACAAAGGAAACCTGGGATTCCTCAAAAGAAGAGCTCAGGAGAAGAAGAAATAAAGCTAAAAAATGAAAGTGAAAAGAATATGTTTGAAACAGTAGTATTTGAAGAGGAGGTATATGCAAACGAGGATGCAGAATGCACGGTAAACATGTGTGAAGAATCTGAAAAAAAAGACAGAAAATTGATATGTGGAGAAGGGAAAGAAAAAGAATTGCGGTTGATGTTAAGAAAATACGAAAATTTGATCAATGAGGAAAACAGAGTGGCTAAAAAGTACGAACATTCATTTGAGGTGAAAAACTTGGGAAATTTTCGATCAAAGACTTATCCGATTCCATACAAGTATCGACAAGAGGTGAAAGAAGAAATAAATAAAATGTTGGAAGATCAAATCATCGAAAGATGTGATTCACCGTATGTTAACCCGATTGTGATAGTAAAGAAAAGCAATGGAGAATTGAGATTATGTTTAGATGCCAGGAATATCAACCAGCACACTGTATCACAATATGAATCACCTCTAAACATCGAGGCCATTTTTGGAAGAATCACCGGGTCACACATATTTTCAAAAATTGACTTAAAACACAGTTTTTGGTTGATACCGTTAGCTGAAAAGTATAGAAACTACACCGCTTTTTCTATTGATGGTATTGTCTACCGGTTTAAGGTAGTACCATTTGGATTGCAGAGTGCTTGTGCTGCACTCGTCCGAGCTCTACATGCCATTTTGAATCGCCATGAAGATTTCATAGTTCATTATATCGATGATTTATTAATTTTTTCACAAGATACTCAGAGTCATCTGGAACACATAGAAATAATTCTGGAAGAATTGGACACAGCGGGATTGAAATTAAACATTGAAAAATGTCAATTTTTTCAAAAAGAAGTCATTTATTTGGGTTTTCAATTGGACACCAAAACAGTAAGATTAGCCGAAGACAGAGTCAAGCTCATAGATGAATACCCAAGACCAACGAATTTGAAAACATTGAGAGGTTTTCTTGGCACGTTTAATTATTTTAAAAAGCTGATTCCCGATTTGAGCCAAAAGGAAATCCCTCTGATAAAATTGCTTAAAAAAGGAATAAAATGGAATTGGAAAGAAGAACAGGAGGAAGCTTTCGAAACATTAAAACGAGAATTCGCAAAAGGAACGAAAATATACCACCCCATTTACAATTTACCTTTTATACGCCGAACTGATGCGTCCATACAAAAATTTGCAGGAGTTCTGTCTCAAATACAAAACGACCAAGAAGTGCCGATATGTTTTATATCTCGAGTGACTAAAAAACATGAGAGAAAATATAGTGTTACAGAATTGGAGTGTGCCAGTGTACTATACTGCGTAAACAAATTGAGGTTTTACTTATTGGGAGCAAAATTCACAATCGAAACAGACCATGCAGCTTTAGTACATATCATGAAGAATAGATTAGTAAATAATAGAATACATAGAGGCATTCTATTATTACAGGAGTATGATTTTGAGTTCCGATATATAAAAGGGAAAGACAACATAATAGCCGACGCTCTAACACGGGATGAGGACACCGGAAAAAAGGAAACAATTACTCTACAGGTGGGACTAAATAGATTAATACAAGAAGAAGGGATATATTCGTTAAATGAGATAAGGACAAACCAGGAAGACCTAGAGGAAAGAGAAAAAAAATGGCGGAAATAGAAAGGTATCTAAATACAATTCCGAGCACAGTAACAAAAGAGACCCCAGAATACATCATGAAGGGTGTACTGCCGATAAGGCCATGGGAAGACCAAGATCCAAAAGAATATCAACAGGTGATTGAAACCGTACAGAGAAGATTACGGCGAAGCAACGAAAAATATATCCAAAGACAGGAACAAAATAGAAAAAGAAGACCAGTGACTTTCCAAAAGGGTGAAAAAGTACTCGTGAGGGCATTACGAGTATCAAATCTTCCTGGTGGCATTTGCGCAAAGTTGATGCCTGTTTTCGAAGGCCCGTACATCGTGAATAATGAAAATGGGATAAATAGTTATGAGTTGAGGCACAGGAACTCGGAAAAGATCCGAGGAATTTATAATATTCACGATGTATACAAATATCACGAGTAAAAGACAGAATTCCATGAAGTAGATAGTAAGTTAGGATATAAGACGTAGATTAAAGTAAGGAAATATACAGGGAGTTGGTTTTGCCTCGAAAAAATTTATTTAAAAATGCAGATAAATTTTATCGAATACAAGGCGGGGATTTGTTATATTTCTGTTTGATATGAAAATTAAATTTTAATAATTATAAACAAAATTCAATTTAATATAAAATATTTTCAATTTTCTCAACCACGGGCATATAAATTTAGAACAACCTGTATACAACAAATTGTTATATTTAATTTTAAGAAGTGATTAAACGAAACTCGGGAAAATGCGCTTAGAATAAACAAAGTGAATGGCGTACCATTATCGTTGTTCGCGGAAGGTTCGATCATTAGCCTATGCTAAATAAAACTCAAGTGAAATCGATAATAGGTCATTATCGTAGTTCGCGGAAGGTTCGATCATTAGCTTATGCTAAATAAGACTCAGTTGAAGTAGATAATAGATCATTAAATTTTGTAATTAGTAGAAAGTAATTTTAGAATGGGAATTAACTATTTTCTTTGAAATCCATTAAGCATATTTAGAAAGATTAAAAATTGGTTTTGAGGAATACTGCGAATGAGAGTTGGTGGTGGAAGTTTGATTTGTGAATCTGGAAGGGATATTTAGAAAGTAGGGGAATGAATGACAAATAGAGATCAGAATGTTTTGAGCTGTCGAGAAGTGAAGTCCAGTAGTAGACGGTAGTGTACGGAGAGTGAGAAAGCCGGTGTAGTTCCGTGAGTGTGGAGTATCTATCGTGGAACGAGAGGTAGGCCAGGTTGAGAGTAAAAGAACCTCCTTGAGCCAAGAGTTCCCGGTAGCTGATTGCAGTTTCGAAAAAGGTAGAACACAGCATCACGACAGAAGCAGGAAACGAGAGCTATACGAGCTAGTTTCAAAGGAGAACATTACTGGAAGCCAGGACGAGGTGTTGATTGCAGCCAAGGATAGCGGGAAACGGGTCTTGTGTGAAGACATTCTCAGTTCACCAGAAAAAGGTTAGTCTCATTTGTTTGGACATGAATGTATGGGTTTTTCGTATTAAATACCACATTTAAATTTGAAGAAACATAATCAATAATATCAGAAAAGCTTCATCAAACTTAAATAGAATTGTTGCTAATAAATCATAATAGTTAAATGTTAATAAAAACTTTCAATTGGAAACCAAAAGGAAATAAGATTCCCATGTGTAAATGTTATGTTTAAGAATAATAAGATATAGCAAATATTAAGCAGTGATTGCCATTTAAATAAAATAAACAATATTTTGATTACAATTGTAACCCATATGTGTTATTATTTTACTCTTTTCTTTCCTATCCCGATTAGGAACCATTGAGAAATACTTAGAAGCCACGTAAGTAAGTAATTAATTTTATAAAAAGCCCTGAGATTGAAAACATATTGATATGTGATCTGGTAAATTAATTAGATTATTATTAATGCATTGATTAAATTAAATGACATAAAAATATTATCTCATATCAATAATCAAGATCACATCAGTATGTACAATATTATTGTTGTCTGATGTAACGAGATCCGCGTATAACGAGGTAATTAGTCTGCCATTTCAGTTCTCGTTATGGAAGGAGTCTACTGTATAATAAATACAATATAACGATGAAAAAGGAGAATAAAAAACATTTTTTATAAAAGTGTGTCATGAAAATGGACAAAAAAAGTGCTGGAAATAATTTTGGAATTAATAGGTTTGCCGCTAAGGGGCGTTTCTTGCATTTTAAAATTAAAGACATTCCAGAAACGATTAACATTTACGATCAAGTTTCTTTTTAATTATTAGACATTGATTTAACTATGTACTTTTATAACACATTTTTTATTTGGAAATTCTACGACCTACGGCGACCAAAATACTTCGTACCAAAATTTGTACTTCGAACAAACTTTATAAAATTTGCACTGTTTAAAATGCCTGATGTAACGTAATAATACAATGATTAACGTAATAATACATCAACAACAATATACACACACATAGGAAACTCCGCAAAACTCCACATTTAGTGGAAGTATTTGTCTCACTTAGTAGTACCGCATTGTTTTTAGAACCACACATTATTTCTTGATCACCAACAACTCGAACATATGTGTTTAGATTTTCTGTTGATAAAGAAAAAATAGGCTTCTGCAGTATTAACTTTGTTCTATTTGACATATTTAAAAAATTATATCAAACAACCGTTCTCGTTGAAAAATGGCAACAAACTAACCTTATTAAAAATTTTAAACATGCTGTAAAAATCTGTCAAATGCTTAGGCAGAACGCCGCATCTAGTGCCTGCTTAGGATAAACGCGGCAAGTGACCTTTAAATACGGCGTTTTTTCTAAGCATTTTTCAGATGACGCATTTATTCTAAGTATCCATGAACATTTTTGCAGATACGGCATAAAATGCGTTGTGTTTAATGTATTTTGGCTTAACTTACGTCATTTTTAGTAAGCAAATAAGATAGATATGCACATTTTGGTTAGAAAAATGTATAAATCTAATTTTTTCAGATTTTTGCAGATACGGCGTTTTCGCTAAGCACGGCAGTATAACCAGAGGATCAAATTAGGGGTTGAGTCCTCAATTTTTACCACACTTCGTTCTACATGTGACAAGGTGTAACTTTCTGTCATAGTAGGTTTTAACTATATGGGTATTCCATGTAGGTAAGCATACGATCAAAATATACTCCTCGGTATTTTGTTTCTTTGGCTAATGTGTTCTCCTCAGCACCAGTGGTTTTATACCTTGTAATGCTGTGTTTTTGTGTAAAGTTGATGATTTATGGTTTTTGAGCATTGACTGCCAATCTATCTTTTTAACTCAGTTAATGACTATATTTTAGGGCTGCTTGTATTCAACCAAATACAATCTGAGTGAATTTGATCCTGAAGACTATTGCCATATTGTTAGCGGATCCTCGAGAGTAAAAGTCTTTTGTGGATAGAATTTTGTGAAGATCATCTACCAATGTTACCCAAAGTAGGGGTGAAAGGGTCCTCCTTATGGTCAACCTCCACCTGCTCTTGCTCTGATTGTTGTTTTAGCCAGATTGAATATTACTATCCTATTCTCCAGGGATGCCCCTATCCATCAATCTGCCTATTACCGCAGGTGTGCCGCGACTATTCATTGCTTGAACCAAAGTGTTGTTACAAACGGCTCATAATCTCACCATTGGTTGTTTTTTAATATACCTTCCCTTTTTAACCCCTTCAAAAATTCTTCTCCATATTTTCCTTTTTCATACATTTTTTTTCTTCTTATGTTTGTTTTAGCACCTATGTCTTGCACATGTGTATATAGAAGTTCAGAATAAATATAAATAAAAAATATAGCTTGAAAAGAGCTATTGTTAATGAGAAACTGATTTAAACGATTATAGAATATCAAACTTTACAATAGGGCTTATGAACTTTACCGAAGGAAATTATAAGGCTAAGCTAACAAAGCTTTCCCGATTTAATACAACAAAAGAGCAACTGATATACCTTCATTCAAAATTAATCACATATTAATATTAAAAAACTTTGCCTTGAAACAGTACCCGGGTTTTAAAAGTCAAAATAAAGGAAGAACAATTTATTCCTGTTGAAAAAGCTGTTTAAAAGTTGACAAAAATAGGTAATTACTTTAAAGTTAGAAAAGATTTTAATTATGCTTGATATAACAGGTAGGACGTTAAAGGTATGATGATTTATATTAAAACCCTGCTCAACATAAAGGGTTTCTTAGGAGTCATAAGCGTACATAAACTTTTCAAAAGGACGACTCACCTAATAATAAAAATATCGTGCGTAATTAAAAATTTCAAATAAAAGAGGTTATAGCTGTATATGATATAAAAAGAACAATATTTCTGTAATAACGTTTAATAACGATTGCTATATTACATTATTGGTTGCTTTTATAATCTCTGTCTCTTTCTTTCGCTTTCTCTCTCTCTCTCTCTCTCTGTCTCTCTCTCTCTCTTGTCGTTTCCCCATTACTGAGGATCGTGATTTCTTCCAATATTCCTAACAATGTTTCTCCATTCTTTATTTGGTCGGACCATCTAGTTGGTGATCGTCTTCTTGATCTTCTCCCCGGAACGTTTCCAGAAACAATTAATCTCTCCAAACTGTCGTCACCTCTGCGAACCACGTGACAAAAGAATTGCAGTATTCGTTGCAGACTTATTGTGGACAGCCTTTCTTTAATCTTGAGTTGGTTTAGAATGGAAACGTTGTCCTATGTGCTGTCCAAGGTATGCGCAGCATTCTTCTCCAGGACCACATCTCAATGGCATTAATTTTTTGGCGCTCGCATGCGCGAAGAGCCCAAATCTCTGCTCCGTATAGAAATATTAAGAATACAAGGGCATTAGATCTGTCTTTCCAAACTTAAGTTAGGCGACTTATCGCATTTTTTGCCATACCAATACGTCTCCGAACTTCTCCGTACTTCACAGTTACCATCGTTAGTTATACTAGACCCGAGGTAGACAAAGGTGTTTCCATCCATCCATCCAATGGTACTACAGCCCAAATCGAGCCTTGGCCTCCTTCAATAAGCTTCTCCAATCATTTCGATTTACCGCTGTTCTTTTCCATGAACGCGTTCCCAGGAAGTTCCTGGCATCCTCATCGACTTCGTCTTCCCATCTCTTTTTAGGTCTTCCAACCGGTCTTCTTCCCTGCATTCTTGCATTCAGCAATTTTCTGGGGATTCTATTCTCATGCATGCGGACCACGTGCCCTGCCCACCGTAATCTCTGTAGTTTAGTGTGTTGTGCTAGAGTTGGTTCGCTATATTGCTCGTATATTTCTCTATTATACCTAATTCGCCAGTTGTTATTTTCCCTTATTGGGCCCAGTATCCTACGTAATACTTTTCTTTCAAACACATCTAATGCATTGGCAGATTTCTGTGTCACCACCCATGTTTCGCAGCCATAACTTACTATGGGCCTGATTATTGTTTTATATACCCGGAGTTTTGTTTTCCGGTGTACGTCTCGCGATTTGAATATGTGGCCCATCGCGAAATATGCTTTATTTGCCAGCACAAGCCTTCTATTTATTTCCGGTTCTTCTTCACTGCTTGCAACCAGATCCATTCCTAGGTACGCGAATCTATTCACATGTTTTATATCGTCAATAAAGTGTTGTTGTGCCGGTCTATTTGATCTGGTTTGTATGAGTAGTTTTGTTTTATTTGTGTTTATTGCTAGCCCTACTGCTTCTGCACTCTGTTTCAACTCAACGTAGGTTTCTTCCGCTGCATTCATTGTTCTGCTCATTTTGTTTATATCATCCGCGTATGCTGCTAATTGGGTAGATTTGTTTGTAAGTATGTAATTTCCGCTTACCGTCAACCGTCTAATTACATATTCAAGAACAAGATTAAAAAGCGTTGGAGCCAGTCCGTCGCCTTGTTTCAGTCCTTGCGTTATCGTAAACGCATCAGTGATCTGTCCTTGAATACATACTTGTGCTTCTGTTTCTGTCATTGTCATTTGCACTAGTCGTATTAATTTTGATGGTATGCCAAATTCTTCCAATATATTAGGTAGAATTGTTCTATCTATTGAATCATAGGCTTGTTTAAAATCTACAAAGAAATTGTAAACGTCCATGTCATATTCCCATGCTTTGGCTAGTATTTGTTTAACTGTAAATAGTTGGTCAATGGTAGATCTATTTTGCCTAAACCCTGCTTGATATTCCCCGATGATTTTTTCCGTGAGAGGTTGAAGTCTTCGAGTAAGGATGTTTGTGAATATTTTGTATCCCGAACAAAGTAAAGAGATGCCTCTATAATTCTGACACAACAGTTTGTCTCCTTTTTTATGAATAGGGCAGATTATACTTTTCTTCCATTGTTAGGGGATTTCTTCTTCTATCCATATCTCTCGTATTAGCTGATACATCTGTTGTGTCAAATTCCTTCCTCCTTGCTTGAGTAGTTCTGCCGGTATTTTATCTATTCCCGGTGCTTTATGGCTTTTTTGTATGTGGATTGCCGTTTGGACCTCCTCTAGCGTTGGGGGTCTAGTTAATTCATTTTCTTCTCCATCTTCCCCCAGCTCTTGTTGCTGTACCTCCTGCCGTGCCTGCTGCTGTCTCTGTTGTTGTAATGGTGGTTGTGCCCCTTTGTTTAATACTTCCTTAAAATATGTCATTCAGGTTATCTTAATTTCGTCCATATCGCTAATGATTTCACCCTTCTTATTTTTGCAGAGGCTAGTCTTCGGTTTGTATCCCTGTCTTAAATGTTTAATAAGTTGGTATGCACTACGTGTTTCGTTTTCCTGAAACTCCCTCTCTATGTTTAGTATCCGTTGGTTTTCGTACTTTCTCTTTTTCTGCCTGCCCAGTTTATCTGCTCTTCGTCTTTTGTTCTCAAATTCTGTTTTTCTCTCTCTAGTACGTCTAAGTATGTAATTCTTATGTTCTTCATTTCTTTCCTGTATAGCTTGTTTGCATTCTTCATCGAACCATGTTTCTTCTCTCCGTTGTGTCTTTGTTCCTATGACTTCTTTCGCTGTGTTTTGTATGATACTGCTTATGGTGTTCCATTGATTTTCTATTGTGGAGTCTGCTCTGTTTTCTTCTAGTAATTTTTCATCCACTGTTCTCTCAAATCTTTCTTGTACCTCAGGGACTTTTAGGTTATCTAAGTTTAGTTTTTCTTGTTTTGGATATTTTTCCTTTACCTGTCGACTGATTTTGCATCTAAACCGTGTCTGCACTAGTAGATGGTCTGAGTCACAGCTTGCGCCACGTCTGCTTTTTACATCTAATATACTCGTCGCCATTCTTTTTTCAGTCAGTATATGGTCTATTTGATTTATTTTGTTTCCGTCAGGTGATATCCAAGTGCCCTTATGTATGTCCTGATGTGGGAAGCATGTCGAACTGATAATCATATTCTTTCCAGCTGCGAAATCTATTAGAAACTGACCATTCTCATTTGTGTCTCTATGCAAACTATGTTTCCCTATTACCCCTATGTACTCTTCTTCTTTTCCGATCTTGGCGTTTGTGTCGCCTATCACCATTTTAATGTCGTTTCTTGGTATTGAGTCATAGATTCGTTCTAGATCTTGATAAAAGGCTACCTTAGTGTCTTCTTCCTGTTCATTTGTGGGACAGTGTACATTTATAAGGGTTATGTTAAAGAAATGCGTTTTTATCCTAAGCTTGCAGATTCTTTCATTGATGGCTTGAAAATCTGTTATCAGGTGCTTCATTTTATTATCTACGATAAAGGCTACTCCAAATTCTTTATTTCCTTCATCTTTACCGCTATACAGTATAGTGTGTGTTTTAGTGTCCCGGATACCTTTTCCCAACCATTTAGTTTCTTGTACTGCAGTGATTCCTATTTTATATCTTTTCAGTTCGTGTAGAAGGATCCTCTGTGCTCCTGGTCTATTTAGCGTTCTGACATTCCATGTTCCCAGCGTAAATTCCATATTCCGTTGCCAAAGTCGTCGTCTTGATATCCGTCCATTCCGAGGCCTATCTGAAGGTTTCGTAGTAGTACTTTTTTACAAGAATAGGTTACTGGCCTATCGCCCAACCCCCTTTTCGGAGGACCATTTCTCCCTTCCTCGTCAGCCCTGACCCTACTTTCCACTGGGGTTAGTTACCCAATCTCCGGTAAGGTTGCTCAGGTTCTCCAGGGTTCACCCGTGCAGCCCAAGCTGCACTTCGTGGAGGTGAGGATAGGAATTGAGTAGGAGAGGCTAGAGATGCTAACTGGAGACAGCATCTTGTATTGCGCTTCACTACCCCGTTTAAACCCCAGACAAAGGTGTTTACTATCTGGTATTCTTGTAACATGTTAGTCAGTTGAATAGTGTCGAATCTGTCGACCAACATTATTTTTGTCTTAACTTTATTGATTTTTAGACCAACTTTATTGCTTTCGTACTCAACTCTTCGCAGGAGATCAAACATTTCTTGCTTATTTGCTGCTGTAAGTGTAGTGTCATAAGCAAATCTTAAATTGGAGATGGAAATGGCTTTTATAATAATAATCTATTATTATTACTTAACCTGTAAGTCTCACGTGAGACCTCGTGACGCCTGTCTTTTGTCATTGTGTTGCCAACCAACATCAAATATACTAATTCAAGTGATCTATGACCACAGGACTTCTTAACATTTATCAGATATTCAGTGTTATGACATTTTTTTATCTCAACAAAACCAAAAACTTACAGCAACGAACCAAGAAGAAAAATATTCTAAAATAAAGGCACTCATAATATTACTAACTCATTGCAATACTGGTACATCTCGAAGCCATTATAATACTGAGATGGGGATTTAATTATTCTGTTACCTCTGGTAGAAAACTGATTTGGTATTTCACTCTCACAGTCCATTGATGTTTAAGGTCTGTCATTCTCATCATGATCAAAATTATCTTGTAGGTAAATATAATTCTGGGCATATTACTAGATGGTCTCAAGTGATATATATTTCTTCCTACCAATGTCTGATTTTTTTTCTCGTATTATATATAATATATTATGATCTCACATTATGATCTTGGCTTTTGGAAACACCGCTTGGCCACATCAGGTGGTCGAATAGAGTACTCTGGAAGACAAACGGCAAAAACTCGTAATGGGAAAAAGCAGAAAAAGACGAAGAATTTTTTAAACTCGAATATCAATGGAAAGTACTCACTTGAATTTGAAAATGACTGAACCAACTGAGGTATGACACTGTTTCCTTCCTTGCCTGCTCCTTTTTAATATTTTTTAAGTAAAAAAACTTTTCTGCCCCTTGGTCCCCTCCAAACCTCCGGTTTGGTCTAAAACACTTTGGCAATCCAGCTTTATTTTCTTTGACCTTCTCTTTCTGTATTATTTTAGGCAGCAAAGTTTCAAAAGCTGTTGTTTTAAGAGCATGATTTACATCACGATTCAATTATTAACGTGTAAAGTTTTGCTCTATTTTTTATTGTTCTAATTGTTTACAGTCCATGAGTTGATAATTATGTTTAGGTAATAAACAATTTAAAAATAATGTGTGTGTTTGTTGATAGTAACCTTAATATCTTTACAGATTCTGATGTAGCAATTTTTTTGAAACTGGTACTATTAGGAGTTACCGGTGACCGTATTTAATCGGTGAAATGATGGTTTCATAACATTTCGTAACGCGACAGTTCGTAACCTGACAAATGGTAACGGAAAATTCGTAAAGGCGTCATAGTACATTATTTGACGGTTTTTGGGGTAAATTTTAAAGAACCGCTTGGATTGACTTGAAATTTGGCATACATATACATAATATGTCAAAGAAAAAAAGTAATATTGTGCCGATGTGTGCTTTTGCTCTGGGGGTGAGTACCACCCCTTCTCGGGGGTGGAAATATTTAACATCAAAATAACTTCGGAAATTGATAGATGTTTTAATTCTGAGTAAAAAATCTTATATACGACTTTTTCGGCAAATTGATATTTAGCAAGTTATTCCCGATCGAAATTGATAATTTTGCTACATGAAAAATGCATGTTTTTGAGTGGATTTTCAAAAGTATCTCTAAAATTATGAATTTTTACGAAAAAGTCATTATAATCAAAAAGAAACTTTTTAAATTAGTGAATGGAGTGGTGTTTTTTGAATTATTATAGCAATAGCACAACCTAAGTTAGAGTCTACTTAAAATGGGGGTTTTTTCGAATTAACTTTTAATCAAATATTTTATCATTAAATAACGCAAGAAATAGAGATCTAAAAAAAAATATGGAGACATCTTTTAAATATTTTACTGATACCTTTAAAAGTTGATAAGGTAAAAGTGATTTGGATAAAAAATGGCTGAGTTATTACAAAAACAAAACGATTATGTCGTTGAAAAATCAAAAGAATAATTACTTAAATTGGTGAATTTTCCACAAAAATAAAAATTAACATTATTCCATAAACAATTAGGTTTATTTATAACCTGACTACGTGTTCTGTTATTTTAACCAGTTTAAAGTGCTTAGGTTTGAAAAAAATTCCAATATAGTATTAAATTATTTTTTGATATTATATAAATGTTTTCCAATTTTTTAAAATTACTTGAAAACTAAAAGCAATCTAAAAAATATATATCAATACTAAAATGTAGTATTTTTCATACTAAAACTTTTTCAGTTTTTTCAATGTCTCTATGGTAAAAACTTAGTGAGATATTTATATTTTAAGTTTGCAAGTAAGTGTGAGAAGCAGTTTTCTAAGCTCTTTGAATCGCATACTTTAAAAATCAAAGACCTCCAGAAAGTCCAACCTTTGAAAACTTTTAGCACTTACAATTCCCCATAAAATAACGGAACAATAAAATATCTTGAGAATTACAGAAGTTATCGTTAAAAAACCATATTGAAACTTATGTCGAATACTTTTTAAGCGTTGATAAGTATTTTTTTATTTTTTTTTTCATGAAAAAGGCGCATCGTATAAGAAAGGGAAGATATATATAACTCAAAAATGCTTTTTAATTTGAAATACCTCCCTGGGGTACTATTTTTTTTTAATTCAGAATAGTACCCGTATGCGCGCCAATGTTGAATATAAAATTTTTAATAGTAAGTCTGTCAACAAATTCGTAATAACTACCTCTTAAAACCCACCAAATTTCATTTGCATGTCTCAACCGGTTTTAGAGCAATCAATAAATATTCACTTTGTAAGAGAAATCTCAACACTCCGTATCTTGGAACTTCATTAGCTACGACTCTGGTTCTACTAGGTCTCTAAAGTTCATTTATAAGGTTATAAATGTAAAATATAAACAAAACAACGAAATAATAAAAAGTGCTGACTCGATTAGAAAAGTTTTCGTGAAATGTAAACACCGGAGACCAAAAAATAATGCATTTTGGTTAAACCAAAAAAATATAAATTAATAACACGTTGCAATGAAAGATTAAGAGAAAGTTTAGTTGGTGGCTGCGAATGTTGTTTGGCATTCTCATTGGTGATATTCAGAACCTGCGAAATTTCTTCTGCAATGCCTAGGTACTCTCTTCTGTCGCTGTCGATTTCTGCATGATTTATTATTTCTGCTTCATTAGCATCACTATATTCAGGTATTATTATATCGTTAGCTAACTGGTCGAAAGTACAGTTCTGAACAGAATCATATAGACTTCTCAATCGCAGTGTTCTTTTCATATAGATCATACGACTCCATTTTAAATTGAACACTAAAATAAAGTGTAATTAAATTAATTATATAACTTATAAAAAGAAATTGTTTAAATATTTACATACGATCACCTCTGTTAGCAAATTGTTCACTTAACTCGTTACTCTATAACACGCCTGTTATTTTTTACCTGCCTGTTTTGAGCAAAATTCTCAAAAAACACGATTTGTTTCGACAGCGAATAACGGTAGACTAATTTGACCTACGAGCGCACTGTGTAGGACGCTTGTTTCACACACTAAGAATTTTGAACGTGCGATGGTTGAAATGTACAGTTACGGTCATTGAATAGTTTACAGGCTTACGTATCTAGGAGCCGATTTTTTAACCTTTAACTACCGATGCATCAAGTTATAACCTAACTACACGCGTGGCGTACTTTATACGCCACAAGAAAATACACTTAAAAAGAGCGAATTTGTTAATTTTTTTTTGAAAAAATACATTTAGTTGTTTGTTATAAACCTTATTCGGCATCAGCGAATACTTGGAGTTCCTTCTCAGTAAGCCAATTGGGATTTAGAACTGGAATCTGATTCCACGATAAGTAAAAATACTAAAAAAATTTTTTGAAATGTGATTTTTTACATAAAAAAAGTATTGTTTATCAAGAGAAGTATATTTTGTGCCATAATGACTGAAAAACAATTGAAAGATGTACTTATATTACTACTTATATTACTGTAATCGTGGCGTATATTGTCCACCACCGGAAAAAACAAATAATAAACTCTAAATTACGAGCTTCCTAGAACGCCGATTACAACCAAACTAAAACCAATTGTAATGCACATTCCAGTGACAGGTTAGAGAGATAAACAAGGTCAAAAATTAAATTTTTAAATATATTTTCGGTAGAATTTTTATATCTGGCGTACAAAGTACGCCAGCACGTGTAGTTAAAGGTTAAATTATTACCTCGTTTAAACGCATCTTTTACGTCAAAGTTACGTTACCAGTGGTGGACCTAAAATAGGTTATTTAAAATTAAAAAATGAAAATATTATAATTATATTTTACAAAGTTTAACAAATTGGAAAGTATAAAAAGAAGTTTTTTTGAATAGAATGGATTATGGTCTTAATAATGAAAACAAGGAAGTCTGGTTTGAAAATACCGATTTTATTTTATATCTATCCCAAATTATCCAATCTTTGATTGATTTTCCATATGCACGTAAGTATACTGCAGCAACTTGTCTTAAAAACCAACCGTCGTGGAGTTTGGCAATTGCTCTTGCTTTTGCGCATCATTCAAATTCATTATAACCATTTTAGAGGAGTTTGATATCGTTATTTTATTTTTCAACACACGCGAAATTTTTGACAAGTATTAACTTTTTGAAATTTTTTGACTTCGACATTTATTAAATTCGTACGACACTGCAATTTTACAGTATTACAATATAAAAATTAAGGTGTAAACTATTCAGTAATCGTAACTGTACATAGCGGCTCGAGCAATCATTTGAAATCTTTCTCCCTTCACCGAACTTTTCAAGCGGTGAAGGGAGAAAGATTACATATGATTGAGGAAGCCACTATGTTCATTTCAACCATCACACGTTCAAAATTCTTAGTGTGTGAAACAAGCGTTATGCTGGGGCCACAGTAACGTTAACGTCTAATGTCCATTATCGTATTAATTAACACACCAAAAATTATGGAATAGACTGCGCGTTAAAGTGACTGGCCAAAACGCGTTTTTTAATCCAATAATTTCAAGTGTGCTGATTATTATTTTATTTAATCGTATTAAATTCGTAGGTATATAGGTTTAAGAAAACTATGCATGACATCAAATGCAAACCAGCTTGTTTTATATACCTCTTTCGTTTCCATGCCAGATTTTAAAACGACTTTTTATATTTATTTAAATGGGTTATATAGCATCCCATAAGTGTCCTTTTTCTTTTTCAAATCTTCCACTGTCACTGGAAAAGATAGTTGCCACAATTTGACGCCAAGCATCACCATGAACACCACGATTTTTATGTGTTTTTTTGTCGGGGATCCCATAAGCAAGTTTCTGTTTCGAACACCATTAAAAATTCAAGTATTTTCTCGTTACTCCACTCCATTTTCGTAGAATATTATCTATGTAACCTATTTCATACAACAAATTACTCTGCTCTGCAAGCTAGAACCTGTTGAAACAGTGCAAATGTAGCCACAACAACGCGATAAGTAACGGAGTAACTCCTTTGTAGTGTCGAAAGAAACCGACACCGATCTATCGCCAAACTTTTAACGGCAATAATAATGGCATTAACAAATTAGCGCGCTAAGTCATGGCTACACCTAACACGTTAGTCAAATAACGCGTTAATTAACGGTATTAGACGTTACTGTGGCCCCAGCATTAGGGGGAGGAATAGTCATCACCGCGCTACTTCTTTATACGAACAATGGATTTATTTTATGGATGGAAATGCGGCAAGTTGCCGGGCGCGTGCGTGTAATGACGTTCTAAAGAAATTATCTTCTTCTTTCAAAATGATTATACAGTACGTAAATTGTTCAGCTGGACATAGGAAACATACATCGTATATATTTAGATACATAAATCCATACATTGCATTATATTGATATAATTCTGGCAACTGAGCTACAAATACAAATTGTCAGTAATTGTTTATCCTGGATGTTAGCAATAACTTCAAAATTCGTTAAACGTCAAGTATTATTGGTTTTTCATCTGAACCCCGAAGCGAAGGGTATTGCTTTTTTTTTCTCTGATTCTGGCCTTGGTTTAGAACTAGAACCTTTAGCCACGTAATTGTATAACTTATCACTAACTCAGGTGTAATGTGTAGTGTGTGTGTTGAGTAAGTGTCTTGTTACTTTGCAAAGTCGACGTCATTGTCTTTGCGAAGAGACGCTAATTGTATCCGAACGTCTGCGGTCCCTCCGGTGAGTGCCGATCCCACAAGGACAGAAACTATTTTCATTTATTAATTTATAATAAATGAAAAAATTCCTGACCCTGGTGAGATTCGAACTCACTACCATTCGGAACTTTCGATCCAAAGGTTAGGCGCTCTTAAGTATTGTTTAAAATGTTTATTTATACTTCTCCAGAAAATATGAAAATAATTAAATGATATTATCAAGGTAATTCGTTGGCTCCAGTCAAAACTCCACCATTGCCTGGTCCCAAGCCCAGGATGAGAAAGGAGGAGGGTTGTGCGTGAGGTTAGCGACCTCACCACATAAAAAATAATATTGCTAAAGAAACCTCTACAAGCCTCGGAAATAGGACGGATAACGCGACGACGAAAATGGCCACGGAAATGGATTTGAGAAAAACAACGTACATAGGATGTTGGAATGTCCGGACAATGTTTGAAACAAGTAAAACACATCAAGTGGCAAAAGAAATGGATAAAAATAACATTAGTATATTAGGATTATCTGAAATTAGATGGAAGGGATGTGGAAAAACAAGAATTGAACACGCCAAAACGGTTATATACTCGGGAAAATGTGGCGAAAAAGACCGACACGAGAGTGGTGTTGCATTCATGATTTCAAAAGAAGCAACAAATGCCCTAATAGAATGGGAAGCCATCTCAGATAGAATAATAATGGCTAGATTTAAAGCGAGATATAAAAATCTAACAATTGTTAATGTATATGCACCAACAAATGAAAAAGAACAGGACATAAAAGATGAGTTTTACCAACAGCTGCAGATGGCATACGATAAAATACAAAATAAATATAAAAAAGATATTGTGACGATAATCGGAGATATGAATGCCAAAATAGGAACGAATAATAGTGGAAGAGAAACTGTAATGGGGAAAGAAGGACTGGGACAAATTAATGAGAATGGAAACATGTTTATAGATTTCTGCACCCAAAATAGTTTAGTCATAGGTGGAAGTATATTTCAACACAAACGCATACATAAAGTAACATGGACATCCCCCGATGGACAAACACACAATCAGATTGACCACATAACCATAGATAAGACATGGAGGCACTCACTCTTAGATGTTAGAGCAATGAGAGGGGCAGACATAGGGTCCGACCACATGTTGATTAGAGCCAAAATCAAACTCAAACTAGCCAGAAGCAAGAAAACGCCAATGGAACAACGAGAAAGATATAACGTTCAGTGGCTCAAAGACGGAAATGAAAGTACTGAAGAATATAAGACCAAGTTAAGAGAATTATATAATAAAACTTACAACACAGAAAATGCCACGATAGAAGAGCTGTGGGATAAATGCAAGTATGTATATACACAAGCAGCAAAAGAAACGATAGGAATACAAAAAATAAGTAATAAACCATGGCTATCGAGAAGCACGTGGGAAAAAATAAACGAAAGGAAACTACTTAAATGTAAAATGCTACAAAATTATCTAAGAGATAGGGAACAAATGAAGAGAGAATATAGAGAGAAAGATAAAGAAGTTAAAAAAAGTGCGAGAAACGACAAAAGACAATATAACGAAGAACTGTTAATAGAAGCAGAAACAGCAGCAAAAAACAACGACATGGGAACTCTATATAAAACGACGAAAAAACTAAGCTCGCGCGGAAAAATGAATGTTGAGCATATAAAAGACAAGAACGGGAAAATGTTGAAGAATGAAAAGGAAATAGTTGAGAGATGGATCGAACATTTTAGAGAAGTATATGCCAACAGAATAATAGAACACGAAATAGAAAATGAAGAAATAAAGGAAGAACTAAGCTGCACCGAATCGGAATTCACAAAAAAAGAAGTAAGTAAAGCAATACAACAGCTGAAAAGAGGGAAAGCAGCTGGAATAGATAACATTACCACAGAACTACTGAAAGCAGATAGAGAAACATCGGAAGAAATCCTGTATGTACTAATAAACAGAATATGGCAGGAGGAGAGAATACCTGATAATTGGAAAAAAGGTATAATTGTAAAGATACCCAAGAAGGGAGATCAAACGAATTGCAACAATTGGAGAGCAATAACACTACTTTCTACAGTGAGTAAAGTCATGACAAGGATGATACTAGAAAGAATGAAAGAAACTATAGACCAGTTGTTAAGACCAAACCAAGCGGGCTTCAGGAGTAATAAAGCATGCACAGATCATATTAACACATTAAGAAACATTGTAGAACAAACAATAGAATGGCAGAGCAAAATCTATACAAAATTTCATTGACTTTAGACAAGCCTTTGACCGGATTAACAGAGAAAAAATGTGGGAAATACTAAAGAGATATGGAATTCCATTAAAATATATAAGAATTATCAAAATTTTCTATGAAAACTATACCGCACAAATCATGCACAATGGGAAACTCACAGAACCAATCAACATAGACAGTGGAGTCAGACAGGGGTGTATTCTATCTCCAACCATATTTTTGATCTTAATTGACTGGGTCATGAAGAAGGCAACGAAAAATAAAACAGGAATTAGATGGAATGCTTTCGGTCAGCTTGAAGATCTAGACTTTGCAGATGATATATGTCTGGTGTCCGAAAAAAGACAACATATGCAGAAAAAAACAGAAAAGGTGACAAAAGAAGCAAGAAAAATAGGACTAGAGATTAACACAAGAAAAACCAAACTTATGAAGATAAATACGGAAAGAGAAATGGGTATATTTATTGAAGGAGAAGAAGTAGAAAATGTACAGAAGTTTTGCTATCTGGGAAGCATAATTGACGCTAGCGGTGGAATAGAAGAGGAAATTAATGGAAGGATAACTAAAGCCCAAAATGCGTTCTATATGCTGAAGAAAACATGGGAGTCCAATAAATTAACAACCAAAACCAAAATCAGGATATTTAATACAAATGTAAAGAGCATTTTGCTATATGCAGCAGAAACTTGGAAAATAGAGAAAAAGATTATACAAAAGGTTCAAACATTTGTAAATAGATGCCTTAGACGAATATTGCAAATATATTGGCCAAATCGGATAAGTAACAAGGAACTTTGGAGAAAAACTAATCAAGAGCCGATAGCCAAAACGATAAACAGACGCAAATGGAAGTTTATTGGACACACATTAAGGAAAAATGAAGATGATATAACCAAACAAGCCCTGGATTACCAACCAACTGGAAAAAGAAAACAAGGCAGACCAATGACATCCTGGAAAAGAAATATTACCAGAGAGCTAGAAGACAATGGGTTAACATGGAAAGAAGTGAAAGCCCTGGCCAGAAACAGAGATGAATGGAGGGGGACTGTAGAGGCCCTATGTTCCAAATGGAATCAAGAGGAGTAAAGTAAGTAAGTAAGTAATTCGTTGGCAGAATGTGTAGATCTATTTGCTAATACTTTCGAAACTAGACCCATACCTTGCAGACAAACAATTGCAAATGTTATAAATAGTTTTGAAATACAATATTGTTTAAAAGATTGTACAAAATGTCACAAAATAAAAGAGATGTCCCCGGAAAGACAGCAGGGGATGAAGATATTTGTTCTACAATTGAGGTAGATAACTGCAGAACCACCAGAAGTGTCGCCAAGGAGTTGGAGGTTTCGCATACCACAGTTCATAAAATTCTAAAAAATATGGCTTTAAGAGTTTCAAATACTCGAGAACCCTCGAGTTATTTCGCGGAGATCGTTATCGTAGAATGAAGTTTTGTCAAGCTGCAATGGATGCATCTCACGAAAATGATGATTTTGTAAAAACATTCTTTTCACCGATGAATCGTCATTTTCTGTACGGGGTCATCACAATCCTTCCAGAACGCGGTATTGGTTTCAGGAAAATGAACATAGAAGCATTGAACATCGGACTCAACGCCCTCAAAAACTTAATGTGTGGACCGGCATTTTGGGTGACCATGTAATTGGTCCATTTTTCATTGAGGGAGTTCTGAATTCAGCTAAATATCTCTTTTACAAGATAGCATTATTCCAGCTATTCAGAATCTCTCAGATGTACGTTTAGAAGATGTCTGGTACCAACAGGATGGCTGTTCCGTTCATAATGCGCGTATCGTGAAAAATTATTTAAGCACAATTTTTCAAAATCGCATTATAAGCGGAACAAGCAACCAAATTAAATGGCCTGCAAGATATCCCGATTTGGCTCCCATGGATTTCTTTTTCTGGGGACATATTAAATCCGCCATCTATGGCAACGATCTCGTGAGGGCACATAGTCTAGAGGATTTGGAAAATAAAATAAGAAACGGTTGTGCTACGATTACGCCACAACAGCTTGAAAACGTGAGGCAAGCATTTGATGATAGACTAGGTTATTGTCTTGCAAATCAAGGTGGTCTATTTGAACCTTTCATTTAGTTTACTTATTATTTTGTACCGTATAATGTTTTGTTGGATTTTCAATTACTTTAAATTAATTATTTGTTTGTGTTTAACTAGTTTGAATAATAATTTTTCGTTTTTCGTTGGGAATAGTACACAATAAAATTTTTGAAAGGTTTTTAACTGCATTTTAATAACTTTAAATTATTTACGTAGATTTACGTAGGAGAATTACCTCCCTCGATTCACACGTAATAGCGTCTTTTTCATAATTCTACATAGAGTTTAAAAACAATAGGCGTGGTTTCCTGTAGGCCTATTGGGGACGATCTTTCCACAATAGAAAAGATCAACGCACTAGCTAGCTTACCTCAAGTGGTGTGAAAACGGCTAGATATGTTTGTAAAGGAGAAATTTACTTTTCTCAAAGGATTGTGACCGATCAGAGGTCACAGGTCAAAGTATCCTCAAAATACTAAGGTAGCCACTTAAGGACACTTTTCGACTTTGACCCCTTACGACACGCAAAGACCGCCGTTCGTGAAGTCACAATCTTCGTTTATATTCATTTCGACTGACACAAATAAACGTCAAAACATGACAATATAGTAGCTGAATATTTTTGGCCTGAGGGAATGAGAAAACTGTGTCTATTTAATTTTGTAATTAGTTTTAAATAAAAAATATTTTAAAAATTAAAGTAAAATTATTAACTCATTAATCATAATCTTTGTTTTTGAGTTATTTATGGACATTCTTGATTACAAATTCACTTATTCTATTCGTTGTAACAACTCTATTGCACCAGAAACTCGAACTCGAACACAAGCTTCAACTAACACAGATTAGCGCAGTTGCCACACTCAACTTAATGTACATTGCCTATGTCCAGCTGTACGATTTGCGTACTGTATCATAAAAATATGTATATTCAAGTTCCACATCATGCTATAATCATGTTAGTGAATTCTACTGAGAAATGTTATTTCAAGCTGCATGCTTTCCCATTTTACAACATTTTTTTCCTTAGATAAAGTACATACCGTTTCATATTTTTATAGCAGTGCAGCACACGTGAGCACAAAGTGTAGAAGGAAGGAAAATGCATTCCGCAATTCCACAATGTAATACGTCTGGGAAAGTATGGAGAATGGCAAATGGATGAGGACTTTAAGAAAACACAAATGTCAACGGCAGAACGTGTCCCCATATATTTCGACTCAAGCGGCAAACTCGATATTTCTTTAACGCCCGAATGAACATTCCACGCGGTTTGGGACTATTCAGGATTGGATTCGAATTTGCCTTAAAATAAACATGCACAAATGGCTATAGATGGCCTTTTACGTTTATAAAGAGCGAATTTTTTAAAGGTTGTGCATTTTACAGAGGTTCAAAAAGAATTGGTGGGGCTTTCTTGTCGGAGTTATTCTCAAGATAATTTTTGATTACTGTATTGTCGCCGTTACTTTTAAAGTACGCTTCCATATTTTTAAACATAGATTGAGTTTTTTTGCTTCTTAATTATTATGATTTTATTTTGACATTTCATCTTTCTTTTTCGTGAATAATCCATATATTTTTTTAAATATTGTGTTAAAAATATTGTACAAGGGATAAGAAGAGGTAAAAAAGAATATATGTGTTTTTGATAACTTTACAAACGACTTAAAAAGAAAATGGGTATTAACTACTATTATTATGGGTGACTGGAATACGAAAACTGGCGGAAAACGCGGTGTAATTATTAGTGATTTTGCTCTATGGAAGAGAAATGAAAGAGTAGCAACTAGTGTTGCCCAAATGCAAGACCAAGACGAGACTTGCACAGTCTTGGTCTTGGTCTTGCACCAATACACCTGGTCTTGGTCTTGGTCTTGGTATTGCACTCCCAGTCTTGGTCTTGGTCTTGGTCTTGCAGCATGAGTCTTGCAAGTCTCGCAGTTACCCACTAGCATATTGCTATTTATTAAATATTACTTTAGATCTTAGATTAACGTAAACGTATAGGTACATTTTCAGCTTGACTTAACATAGACATAGTAAAAACCAACCAAATTAATAAAATGTCTAAACAACTCACATTGGGTGGGTTTGAACCCACGATCTAAAATATCCCTGCCTATGGTCTAACGTCTAACTAAATGACCATGACTACCATGTCCCACGGGAGTCAGTCTGTTTCTTAATAAAAGTTTGCAACTTGTGTTTGGTGTCCTTAGATAGATTTTTTAAAAATATTGAATACATGTAATTTTCAGTTTTTCGATCACATATTCTTTTCGCGAAATATCGTGAGGTTCACATTTACAATTTAAAATTTACCCCCACCCCTCTCCGTGGGTGGTCGTGTTTAGTATCATTCGATAGATTTTTGAAAAATATTGAACGTACTTTTTAATTTTTCGATCTGACATTCATTTCGCGAAATATTAGCTTTTTTGTGAAACTGTGTGACTCACCCATTTCCTTACGCCCCGCTCAAATCGTCTGATTTTTTAAATATACACTGTTTTGCATGTACATACTAAACTTACCTTATCTTTATCTGACGATTTCGAGTTTTTCTAAGGATGTATATTTTTTTCGGGCCTCCCTTAACGAATTCCCCTGTATTAAAAGCCAATATATGGTAGATATATGGTTTCTCCCCATGTGATAACCTGACGCACTCCAGTAACTGCAAAAATCCCCGCCTGGGTTCCCCTAGCATTAAATGCATCATTTTATTTTAATTTTTTATAAGATATATTTTTACTTACAATATTTTTTTCGATAAAATACTTACTTTTTGAGTCCTTTGCGCAAAAACCGTCGAAAAAAAGCGTTTTTTTTGTTGAAAAATGAACATATTCAGTCGCAAATAGCTCTAAAAGTATTGACTTGGTTTATTTGTAGATGAATAAAAAAGAACAAAAGTTGCTTAGAATTAGTCAGTTTATTCAACCTTGACTTATTTTGAACCTTTGTCTTTTAACCCCCCAAGAAGGGGTGAAAGGTGAAACTCATCCCCAGGGCAAAATCACACATGCATCGGCCAATATCTCTTTTTTGGCGTGTTAGCTATGTGCACGCAAACATGTCAATCCAAAATCCAAGCGGTTCTTTAAAATATCAAGGTTTTATAATATTTTACAGTGAGTGAATGGACTATACAGGGTAGCCGGGCATTATCTTATCTAGTGCTTTTTCAGCAAAAAATTTTGTTTGGCCTATTGATCTAATATCTAATTGCACACTCTGCAAAAAGTTTATAAGTAGGACGTTTAGTCTTTACGATATGGTATTATTCCCACTAACTGATAAGGAAAGACAATTGACTGGGTGTCCGTAACAGTGGATATGCTATTCGTATCATATTTTTATCAACAAAGGCGACATTATATCTTTAAAAGTTTCAATTTTATTATACTGTCGGCGGTGTCACACAACACAAGCAGATTATTTTATGAAAGGTATTCTCAAAATCTAGTACAATTACTTTCAGAGCGAAAGCGTTGTCTGATATTAGGAAAGAATGAAAATAAATATTTTTCCACCTACCTCTACCGAAAGTATACTTTTCCGGACCTGATTATAGGGAGCAAAGTTGTACTTTTCCTCCCTAGGGAGGAAAATATTTTTCCTCCCTAGGGAGGAAAAGTAAAAGTGACGTCATGGTATTTCATTCATGAAATATAACTTATTGACACCCTGTACAATATCTATTTTCTATTACGTAAGTATCTATACATTTTAACGTTTATTTAAAAACACTCTGTATTTTGCAGAATGGCAAAAAACAGTAAATTGTTATTCTGATTTAACAATGTTTACATTAATAATTTGACTTATATGTGACAGTTGACAGTTATATTGTACCTACCATAGAGTTATATATTAGCATAGAGAGAGTGTCATTCAGAGCGAAGTGACGACACCATCTTTTTTATTTGGATTAGTGTTGTTTCACTCTTACGCATAGTAAAGCTGCTACAGTTGTCCTCCTCTTCCGTGCCTATATTCACACTGAATGTCATCATAGATTTTCGATAAAATGTGTTAGAAAGAGATGCAGCAAACCAGTCCATGAGATCTTGTCGTCAGGAAGCGCGGAAGGAAGGCTCCCTCTATGTTAATATATACCTCTATGGTACCTACTTGTTAGTTTTAGTTCTAATAAATTTTGTTGGTTAGTTACATAAATAAATGAAGTAAAACTGATAAAATGACTTGTTATTTGAGGAAGGTGGAAAAACCATATGTATAACATGGGAGTAAAGTGCCTTTTCCTCCCTTGAATGATTACTGCCCTCCGCTACGCGTCGGGCAGTAAACTTCATTCTCGGGAGGAAAATAAGCACTTTCCTCCCTTGTTATACAAATAGCTATTATTTTTACATTGTAATAATTGACCTCTGAGTGTTCTTATATGGATATTTTAATTCGCTATATACAGTCCCTGGCCATATTATTATGACCACCTATGAATTTTTACAAACATCAACTATTCTACTAGGTACATTTTGTTTAAAATATGATTTTGAAATTTAATTTTGATATGCAATGTTTTTTTTTTTTTTTTTTTTTTTTTTTTTTTATTGAAAATTTACCGCATCAACCAAGAGGTGATTAGCGGGAATACAGTGTAGGAGTACAGTTCCAATAACTTACAATCTATAATATAATTCTATGAGTTTTAAATAATTATCGATATTATTATCTATAATTACAGTATGTATCTTAAATTAAGAATACAGTGTAGGTATAACTTCCAGTAATTTAGATTCTATAATATAGCCCTATACATTTTAAATAGTTTGCGATATTGTCATAGTAACCATCTGTGCCTAAAAGTTTGTTGGTGTTGTTAGGAATATTGAATCTAATTCGTTCATTTGCAAAAAGTGGACAGTCAATTAAAAAATGTTTTACATTATTTATTTCGTCACAAATTTCACATTTAGGGGGATCGTCTCTTGTAAACAGGTGAGAGTGCGTGTATCTTGTGTGACCTATACGCAGACGTGTGATAACAGTTTGAAGTTTTCGGGCTCGTATTCTCGATAGCCGCGGGTAAACATTATCCTTGATTGTTCTTAAAGATGTCTGTGAATATTTCCATTCTTGGTTCCATTTACACGTGATTAGATTTCTAAAGTACGATTTTATGTCACTCGCGAGATTTCGACACTCCGTTACCTCTGTTTCGACACTTTCCGACACTTTACGGGCGCACTGATCTGCTGCTTCGTTTCCATCGATACCAATATGAGATGGGATCCATATGAAGGTAATGCGTCTGGAATTTTCTTGAGCCTCTTCTAGTTCAGATTTTACCATTTTCTCTAGGGGGTTTTTAGGATACACATGATTTAAAGTTTGTAAAGCACCGAGTGAATCACTTAGGATCAAGCATTTTGGTATTTTGTTTTTGTTGACATGTTCAAGGGCTTTGAGTATTGCATAAAGTTCAGCAGAAAAAATACTGAAATATTTGGGAAGTCTACTGTCATTTCTAAAACAATTGAACTGCTTAGAATTGTAACTTGTGTTTGGACTAAGGTTAGTTTCTTGTGGGCAAATTATTTCTGGACAGTATTCTGATTGGATGATTTGAAGCATGGGTAAACAATGGAACAGTCCATCAATATTCCACTGTAATATAGAGTTTAAAATTAGGCATCGGAGGAAGATAATTCACTGTCAGTGATATCTTTACCTAGATAGTGATTCAATTTATTTTTAAGTCGGGTGAAGCGATGTTTCGTAGTTTTGTCTGATAGGTATGGGTAAGATATGGTTAATAGGTTTATTAAACCGGGGAGATCGGTTGTGTATTCCTGGATAATTTCTATAGGTGAATTGTTACCTTGGGTATTTTCAATTAGCATTATTAGCTGATCATAGTTTAATGGGAGTGTTGTGGAATTTTTATTCATGAAAAATTTAAGTGCGTCAGGAGTAGGTGCTGTGCGTTTAGGTTTTTTGGGCTTTTGGATGTTGATTTGACGTGGTGTTTGAGGGAGAGCAAACGTTGGATTATTAGTATTCAGATTTTCGATGGGAGGGGATAACGTTTCGTCAATACTTCTTTTCACAGATGTACTGGATGATTCTCCTATGATTCCGAGTGAAGCTTGTTGATCCATTACTTCAGAGGTTTTTTCACATGGATTTTTAGTGGGAGTGTTCTCTTCGGTGGGAATTATTTTGCTCGCTTCAGAAGTTGGCAGTAGGGTTTGAGGAGTAGAAGAAATTGAAGAAGGTTTTTGAATATTTATGTTGTTTGGATCACCGTCTTCAGCTTGATGTGATTCAGTATGGGAGAAAAGTTGTGTGTTCTGTTGCTGTGGCGTAGATTCGGTGGTGGTGGTTAGGTCATAAGAGATAGTAGAGTTTTGAGATAACACATTGTCTGTCACAAGTTGTGTATGCTGTTGCTGTGGCGTTGATTCGGTAGTGGGAGTTGGGTCATGAGAAAGAGTAGAATTTTGTGATAACACATTATCAGATGAAGTATTGGGGCAATTTGACGCAACGTGTCCAGCCTGTTTGCATACGAAACATTCCATCTTGTCCGTTGAAAGAAAAATTCTATTATCATTGCCTTCAAATGAAATTAATAAGGAGGTGTGAAGCTCGAAATTATCAGAGGGTGAAAAGACATACACTTGGCGGCGGAAACTGAGGATGTGGGAATATTCATCACCTGGAATTCCTGCTCTAAGGAAAGACACTGGGGAGGCTATTTGAAGACCAAGACTCTTGATTGCATTTTCTGCAAGTTGGTGGGGAATATAAGGAGAGATATTCGAGATTAATATTTTTTTTGTCGGGGAGACAAGTTTCCTAATACTTAAAATTAGGGATCCGATTTGGATAGTTGGGTGGGACTTCAGAAGTTGATCAACGAGATTTGGGTTGGCTAGATATATGCAGATTCTATTATTTGAGATTCTGGAAGCAAAGGAAATATTTTTTGGTCCGATGACATCACCAATAGCTTTAACGTAATCTAGAAGTTTAAGGTTTTCTTCTGCGTGAAGGACTATGGCTTGCTCTTTTTTGGGTAGGGATGGTGGTTTCGGCGAAGATTTTGCAGCGTTTACGTACGACATTGATGTAGTAGCTTGAGTATTTGTAGCACTTTGAAGGGCCATGGTTGAGGTAGAAACTGTAGGATTACTGTGTATGTTTGTACTTGTCATGCAGATACAGACAATAGCTTCGTGTTATATTTTTTCTTTAAATGGTTCTGGTATCAGAATTGCATTCAAAGCCATTATGCTGGATGGTCAGCAAGAACCAGCAAACTGGTGAAACCAGCCGCTGGTATGCACTTTTTATAAATTAAATACAATTTATAATGGTTTAATAATATAAAGAAAGCAATACGTACAAATTTTGTCCAGAAATCACTTTTTAAAATACACTATTAAATCGAAATGAAATACACTAATTACTACTGATAAGGTAAACTAGATTTTAATTATACTTGGCACAGGTCTTACTCGTATGAATGCTAGAACAAGACTCGATATGCAATGTTAATGTTAAGCATTAACTATAATATATTTAATAATAAACAGCAATAAAATATTTGAAAATATTACATATTTATATTTTTTTAATATTTTGTTGAACTTCGGACCTTAATCAGATGGAAAATATTTGGTAGCTTTTAAAACGAGAAATTTCCGATGAAAAGGTCACTAACGAAATTGTTTTGATTAAAGAACTAATATATCGTTGAAACGACAATGACAAATTGAAGCAAAAAAATTTAACTGCATTCAAAGTATGCCAAGACGGGTACTAGCGGTAATCAAAGTTAGAGGGGGCTCAGCAAAATTTAAAAAAAATACAAATATGTGATATTTTCAAATGGTTTATTGCTGTTTATTATTAAATGTATTATATTTAATAATAAACACCAATAAAACATTTAAAAATATCACATATTTTTATTTTTTCAATATTTTGTTGAGCCACCTTTAACTTTGAATAGCGCTCCTATCCGTCTTGGCATAATTTGAATTCAGGTAATTTTTTTTTGCTTCAATTTGTCATTGTGGATTCAATGATATTTTAGTCCTTTAATCAAAACAATTTCGTTAGTGACCTTTTCAACGGAAATTTCTAGTTTTAAAAGCTCCCAAATAATTTCCATCTGTTTAAGGTCAGAAGTTCAACAAATTATTAAAAGTATATAAATGTGTAATATTTTCAAATGTTTTATTGGTGTTTATTATTAAATATAATATAGTTAATGTATAACATTAACACTACATAACAAAATTAAATGTAAAAATCATATTTTAAACAAAACGTACCTAGTGGAATAGTTGATTTTTGTAAAAATTCATGGGTGGTCATAATAATATGGCCAGGGACTATGTTTATCGTATTGTTCATAATGCGCATAAATCCAATTTTCCAAATTTTTGTTATATGTTTTTTTGCGTCTCATTGTCTCTAAGCATATTAGGTCTGGATCCCGCGTATGAAAAAAAAGTTGATTAATAGCAAGCTGAAAATTTGTTAATAGCTTAAGGGTGTCTAGTCGGACAAACTTTGATATATGGGAACACTGAAACAGGGGAAGTTTTAATTGCGGAACAGATTAAAAATTTGGAACGCCAGAACACGAAAACGTCACATGTATTTTGTCCGACAGAACTTCCAATTGATTTGTTACTCTTTCATTAAAGTCTCATGCAAAAATCAAACTGCTATTTATCACTAAATGGGCATTTTAATGAGTGGAACACGTAGAACATGTCAAATGACAGGAATTATGACAGGTGATAAATAGCAGTCTGATTTTTGCATGAGCGTTTAATGAAAGGGTAACAAATCAATTGGAAGTTCTGTCGGACAAAATACATGTGAAGTTTTCGTGGTCTGACGTTCCAAATTTTTAACCTGTTCCACAATTAAAACTTCCCTTGTTCCAGTGTTCCCATACATCAAAGTTTGTCCGACTAGACACCCTTAAGCTACTAACAAATTTTCAGCTGGCTGTTAATCAACTTTTTTTTCATACGGGGGATCCAGACCTATATTCCCGAACTAATATATTCCATAAAACGACACTCAATCCTAACTGCAAGACGCAAGAGTCTCGAAGGCTTAGTCTTGTTCTTGCTCAAGTCTTGCACGGTCAGTCTTGGTCTTGGTCTTGCTAAAGTAAGGCGGTCTTGGTCTTGGTCTTGGTCTTGCTAAAACGCAAGAACAAGACCAAGACTGCAAGACCAAGACCGATTTTGGGCAACACTAGTAGCAACATTAGAACTGTTTGTAGAGGAAGAATAATTTGCGATACTCACATATTCTTCGAAATACCACTAAAACTCTTCTATAAACCGCATGTTGATCTTGGAAACGTATTATGAAATCAAATTGATTACATAATGGGAAACATTAGAGTCAACAAAGAGAAGAATTCCTTAATGGATGCCTTATCAGTTAAAAGTTACATATATATATACATAATGGTAAAAACATATCGTCATATCTGCTCCTATTGTTGTTAAATACTGGTGTAGATTTAAGAAGGTTACAAAAAAGAATAGTCACAAAAAATGCAATATGAGAAGACTAAAAGGTAAGAAAACAAAAGAGCCAAACGGATATCTTCAGAGAAGCTAAGTAAGATGAAGCAAACATAGAATGCAGAAGAATCACTCCAAAATATATGTGACACCTAAAAATATCAAGAAGAATATCTAATAGAAAAGAAAGAAAAAAGAAAATGTTTGACGAATGACAATATACTGCAACTTATGGAAGAAAGAAGAAAATCCAAGAAAAACAAAATAATTTACACAAATATTCAAAGGCAAATAATATAAGAACCGAAATAAATACGAAAGCAAAAAAAAATTGCTTGAAATCACAATATGAGGAGATAGAGTTGTCGGACCAAGATACGTTTAATACATATAAAAAGTTTAAACAAACAGCTGGTCTTCAGAAATACCACACATCTAGCAAACTACGAAAACGATAGGAGGACATCGTCACAGATAAATATCCAGAAATTTGCATGTATTTGGACGAAATACATACAAGAACTCTTTGATAATAATAGATCGGAACAACCTTTATACTACATATTTATTGAACACTTACCAATCATATCAGATGGAGTGGAAAAAAACATCACAATTAGAAGATGGCAAAGCTCCTAAGCCTGACAATGAATATTATGAAGTCTTAAGGCTATTTAACCATGAAGGAACTAAACACTTAACAAAAATATATAATGATATTTTATATTTAAGCGAATTAATACCAAGAACATGGCTGAAGTCGATGTTTATTGCTTCACCAAGGAAAACAAACTCCATATCCTGCAGTGATTTCCGAACTATAAGTTTAACAATCAATATTTTAAAGTTATTTCTAAAAATAATATATCAAATGGTAATGGTATAGACTATAGACTGTGCGAAGAAAAAGTCAGCCTTGTAAAATTTGGTTTTTGGAATGAAGTGTGTATGAGGCGCTCTATTTATTACACTGGTGCTATTTCAACGATGTAGAGAAATCGATTTGATAACCATTAGAGCGAGGCCCCAATAGTGCGTTGCGCTGCGTTGCGTTGCGACGTCGCAACGAAACAACGCATCGGAACGACGCCCCATCGGTGCGTTGCGGACAAGGGTGTTTTTCGATATCAGTGTCATCGCAAGGCAGGTGTGGCATACAATGCGTTGTTCCGGTGCGACGTTGCAATGCAAAGCAGCGCAACGGACTAATGGGGCCCTGCCCTTAAGCGTTCGATACAGTAAAGTATGACAAGCCGATGCGGATAACAAATTTTTCAACAAACACTCGTGATTTAAACATTATTAGTTATCTTTACTGGAATCAAACATCGTCTATCGAAGCGAAGGCAGGGAATCTGTCAAGATATTAAATCATACAGGGATTCTATCGTGCTATGTATTAAGAGTATATAAGTCAAAAATGAAAATTTTTCACTACGACTCTTTTAGGCTTTTATTACCAATGCTGAAATAACTATTACAAGTAAATATCAAAATGATAATGGAATATGATTCATAACTATACTAATTACCTATTTTACTTTCTATTTTGTTAATACTTAATTAGTTAATTGAGGGGTCAGCTAATGAAAATATTGAAGGAGTGCTGGGCAAAAATGGACTGGGACAGAGAAATGAGAACGGCGACCGTCTAGTGGAGTTCTATGTAGAACAACATTTTACAAATACAAACACGTTATATCAACATCATCCACGGAGATTATACACATGGCGCAGCCCAGATGGACGAACAAGAAACCAAATAGACTACATCCTAATAAGATCAAGATGGAAGTCGTCGTCCATCAACTGTAAAATATATCCTGGCGCAGACTGTGGAAGCTATCATCAACTTCCTGTATTGAACGTTCGACTTCGTTTTAAAGTCCCCAAAAGAAGATCCCAGAGGAAAGTCATGTCTCTAAATCCATCAAAAACCAACGACTTTCAACAAAACCTAGAAGAAGCCCTTTCTTTAGACTAAGTAGATATTGACCCTGAGAGCACTTGGATCTATCTCAAAGATAAGATAATCGAGGCTGCAAAAGACTGTGAGGCAGCGGTTTCCGCTGGCAGTAATCCATGGATATCCGATAATACGTGGACTGTGATTCAACGCAGAAACGAACATAAAACTAGATACGGAACAAACGATGAATACAGAGCGTTATCGAGAGAAATCAGAAAACAGTGCCGCAAAGATAAAGCTGATTACATCTGTCAAATATGCAGAGAGATAGAGGAACATGGCTGTCGAAATGAACCGAGGGACATGTTCCAGAATATCAAACTCCTTACCAGAGAATTTAAACCTCAAACGTGGTCTGTAATAGATAAGGAAGATAATCTAAAGACAGATACTGATGAAATATTGGAAACATGGCGAAACTACTGTGGCAAGCTATATAAAAATAACGAGGCATCAGCAGAAAATCAGTGGCCTTCTGACTACCCTAGAGAATCTACTGTCTTACTCGCTGAAGTCAAAGATACAATTAAATCACTAAAGAGAAATAAATCACCAGGCGTTGATTCAATACCATGTGAAATACTACAGTTACTAGGTGACAAAGGATTACGTATCATCCATTCTATCTGTGTCGCTGTTTGGAATTAGGAAAATGGCCATCTGATTGGTGAACCTCAATTTATACCCCACTGCACAAAAGAATCTACTACCAGATGTGAAAACTAGACCGCACACTGTCACTAATAACACATGCTAGTAAAATCTTGTTGCATATCATCAAAAACAGGTTAAAAACCTATCTACATTACCAAATACCTCAGAAACAAGCGGGGTTTGAAAGGGGTAAAGGTACAACGGAACAAATCCTGAACCTGAGACAACTCATTGAAAAGTCTAGAGAATTTCAAGTACCTATGATTATATGCTTTCGTTGACTATCAAAAGGCATTTGATTGTGTAAGCTGGATAAATCTGTGGTCAATTTTAATAGAAATGGGCGCACCACTGGTGACACTTTTTATAAATCTGTACCAGTCTAATATAGCGACAGTATGACTAGATCAGAAGTTCTCAAACAAATTCTAGACCGAGAGCGGTGTTAGACAAGGATGCGTGTTACCTGAATTATTTAACATTTATGGTGAACATGTCATGAGGATGGTTTTAGAAGGATGGGCTAGTGGAGTTACAGTAGCTAATAGGAAAATCTCCAATTTAAGATTTGCTGATAACACTACACTTATAGCAACAAATGAGCAAGAAATGTTTGATCTTCTGCGAAGAGTTGAGTACGAAAGCAAAATAAAGTTGGTATGAAAATCAATAAAGCTAAGAAAAAAATAATGGTGGTCGATAGATTCGACACTATTCAACTGACTACCAACTAGATGGTCTGACCAAATAAAGCATTCAGCTGTAAACTCATTCTGCGAAGCTCTTAGAGCAGCTGAAGATAGAGACCAATGGAGAAACATTGTTAGGAATATTGTAAGAAATCACCATCCTCAGTAATCGGGAAAGAGAGAAAGAGAGAGAATTAATTATAAAATTCAAAATATTGAAGAATCCTGAAAGGTCTTTTTTATGACTAATACTCTTGTACGCACCTATATACTATCACCCCTACTGTTCAATACTCTGAAACAACCTTTCAAGAAGCAGTAGAGGATGTTCAAGCCAACATTGGAATTAATGAATATTGGACCAATAACATCAGATACACGGACGATACGGTAGTATTCGCTGACAGTTATGAGGCTCTCCGTAAATAGGCTTACCATACGTCCCGGTTTAACCGGACGGTCCCGGTTTGAGATCCCTGTTGATCCCTGTTTGATGTCCCATTGATCAAGGACCATTTAAAGTGCTCGAAACACAAAGCCAGCACAAGTGCCATTACAAGCTCCTCTACCATAACATCGTTTTTCAAAAATACTTATGCAGAAAATGAACTTTCCATTGCTTGTAAAGAAGTTACTTTTGCATTCTATACAGCAATGTAAGATATTAGTAAGTTTTAAAACATCTGATTGCTCCACAAAATTAATAGTGAAGCTGTTGTTTGAGCCCAAATTTGGGTCTGGGGTACTAGGAATTTCAGAGGGGTAAACAGAAGAGGCACCAACAAGGCCGCGGCGTTAACATAAATGGCATTGGTTGCAGTGCGCACATCGTTCACAATACAATCGGACATGGAATTTATGGTCTTCCTGCCGAAATAGAGACTATCGTTGTAAAAATATACAAATATTTTTGTAAATCTACTTGTGTGCGTTACAAACTTAAAGTGTTTTGTGAGCCAGCTGACATTTAGTACAAAAAATTACTGAAACATGGAAATACAAGATTTCTTTCATTATTATCAGATGTGGAAAGGATCATATAGCTATACGAAGGCCTGAAATCTTATTTTCTTGCTCAATTGAACCTGAGCACTTTATTTTTGTTTTGATTCGACAGTTAAATGTATTCAACAAAACCATTTAGTCTCGGAGAAGACTAATTCAACTTCGACAGATGTAGGTATGGAGTTGACAAAGTTAAAAACAAATCTTCAAAATAGGATGAAAAACAAATTTTTTCAAAAGCAGCTAACAGCTCTTACGAAACTTGGAAGATTCCAAAAATGTCGAAAACTTCATCAGTGACGTTCACGCTTTTTATGAGCGCTGCATTTCGTATTTGGAATTATGGGAAAAGAGATTCGACGCTCTTCAGCTGAGCCGAAGATTTTGAGTGGATCTGTCTGGAAAATGCAAAAACCTCAATAGAAAACCCAAACAACGATTGATGAGCAATTTGATGAGGTGTTAATAGCAAAAGCCTTCTTCCAAAATTCTAACGAAGCTAGTTACTCCGAGAAATGGGTCCAGGGATTCACCCATTTCACAAGTAGCATTGAGGTGCCAAATTAAAAAGAAATGGTGGAGTTTGCTGTGTCTACCCGGTACTTCAGCGCCAGGGTAAAGAATTTTTTTCATTAATGAAAAAAATGTGGTCTGACGTTCGGGAGAGGATGGAAGAATGCGTTGTGGAAGCCATGTTTACGTGAAAATTCAACTTGCACATGTCATGCAGTGAATTTTACGACAAGGACGAGAGAAATATTATGAAGAATGTGCATTGTAGTGAAAAATATTAAACAAGCGTGAGCTAATAATAAAACTGAACAAATCTTTAGTGTTGTTCGTATTAATTGTACTTTATCTCTTTTTTCAATTGCATTGTAAATATGAAAAATACAAATTAAGCGAAAAGAAAAACGTATATGAGCCTCAATGGATAGAATCACAGAAGTAAGTCAGAGATATGGGCTTTCACTAAACATTAAGAAAACAAAATGTATGATGATTTATAAGATGGAAGATATTTGAACGAATCGGAGTGGACGGTCAATGGGTAGAAAGACTAAAAACGTACACCTACCTCGGTATAAACGTATCAAAGAGAAGGCAAGATCTGCATTTAAAAAAATGACTGAGCTATTAAACTGTTATGATTTAGCAATACTTGATGGATTCGACCGTTACTTGATGGAAGTTCATTTTATCTCACAATAAAACACTGAAAAACGTTTGTTTTCTATACTTCCACAAAATTTATTACAACTATGTTATTACTACAGCTGTTTCGGCAAAGTGCCTTTCTCAAGTGATATATTTTAAAATGTGTTTGCCTTTTTAAGTCTTTAACTGAAGAGGTTGAGGAGAGGGGAGCTGTTTTTCTCGAGTTGGTCATTCAGAATTATATCTGTATTTTTCAATTTATTAATTTCCATTGATTCTAAAAGTGATAGCTTAAGGCCTTTATTTTGAATATGTAGAATTTGAAACTCTTCATTGAAAGAATGATTATGATCTAAAAGGTGAAGTGCGTATGTAGAAGTGTCTGTTTTTCTATTGTTGAAAGCCCTTTTGTGTTCTGCTATCCGTTTGTCAAAAGTTCTACCAGTTTGACCGATGTAAGTTTTCGGACCGTCACCACAAGTTAGTTTGTACACACCACTCTGTAGTTGCTTTCTCTTTCGGCTTTTATTGTTTTTAATATGTTTGCTTAAGTTGTTGCTAGTTCTGAAAGCTGGTGTTATTCCTTTCCATTTTATATATCTGGCTATTTTTGTGGTTATTTTGCCAGTATATGTGAGAGAGCAGAAGGTACTGGGTTCTTTCTGGGGTGGTGGATACACTAATTTCAAGGCTTTCTTATGGAGTTTTTGGTTTAAAATGTTGTTAACTGTTTGTTCGTTATAGCCATTGTTTACTGCTATTTGTCTAATGATATTTAGTTCTGTCTCGAAGTTATTTTTTGTCATAGAAATAACTTCGAGACAGAACTAAATATCATTAGACAAATAGCAGTAAACAATGGCTATAACGAACAAACAGTTAACAATATTTTAAACCAAAAACTCCATAAGAAACCCTTAAAATTAGTGTATCCACCACCACAGAAAGAACCCAGTACCTTCTGCTCTCTCACATATACTGGCAAAATAACAACAAAAATAGCCAGATATATAAAATAGAAAGGAATAACACCAGCTTTCAGAACTAACAACAACTTAAGCAAACATATTAAAAACAATAAAAGCCGAAAGAGAAAGCAACTACAGAGTGGTGTGTACAAACTAACTTGTGGTGACTGTCCGAAAACTTACATCGGTCAAACTGGCAAACCTTTTGACAAACGGATAGCAGAACACAAAAGGGCTTTCAACAATAGAAAAACGGACACTTCTACATACGCACTTCACCTTCTAGATCATAATCAATCTTTCAATGAAGAGTTTCAAGTTCTACATATTCAAAATAAAGGCCTTAAGCTATCACTTTTAGAATCAATGGAAATTAATAAATTGGAAAATACAGATATAATTCTGAATGACCAACTCGAGACAAACAGCTCCCCACTCCTCAACCTCTTCAGTTAAAGACTTAAAAAGGCAAACACATTGTAAAATATATCACTTGAGAAAGGCACTTTGCCGAAACAGCTGTAGTAATAACATAGTTGTAATAAATTTTGTGGAAGTATAGAAAACAAACGTTTTTCAGTGTTTTATTGTGAGATTTATCAATACCCTTAAAAATTAGGTTACCACGAAGTTACATCTTTCCTATACTGTTGCACGGAGTTGAGTTGTGGCTCTCACATAAATATGCTACCTGCAAGAAGATTGAGGCTTTCGAAATGTGGCTTTATCACCTAAACCTAAAGGTATCGTATACCCCCTATGAAAATTATGACAAATATGACTCAAAATAACTGAAATTCTATATCAATGGATGCAAAGTTATACGAAGAGGTCAAATATCGATTTTCGGTTTTACTTCCGGTCACGGGTGAACACTTAGGACTTACGAAAACCAATAATGGCTTGTGGTAGGGGAGCAAAGTATGCTAAATGTGCAGTCACTCGAGCGTTTTGGTGACCTATTGGGTTGTGAAGATTAGGTCCTAAAACCAAAAAAGTAAAATTTTCCATATTAAAGGAGACTTTCCATTTTTAATTTAATTTTCCATTTCCAACAACCGTTTTTCCAACAACCCATCTATCCATAATTCGAAAAATGTTTCGAATAAAAGTTACTTATTTTTACGTAAGGAATTCAAATCTGCAATAAAAAATGGGGGCTCTCGTTTAAGATTTTAAAATAACCACCCACCCCACCTACGTGGGGGCCGTGTTTTGTACCGTTAGATAGATTTTTCAAAAATATTGAATAAGTGTATTTTTCAGTTTTTCGATCTGACGTTTATTTCGCGAAATATCGCGGGATTCGTATTTCAAATTTAAAATTTACCCCACAGCCCTCTCTGTGGGAAGTCGTGTTTGGTATCATTTTTTACTTTTTCGATCTGTTATTCATTTCGCGAAATATTCGCTTTTTTCTTGTGAAACTTTGGGTCTCGCCCATTTCCTTACGCCGCACTCAAATCGTCAGATTTTTGAAATAGACTACACTGTTTTGCATGTACTTAACTTACCTTATTTTAATATGACGATTTCCAATTTTTCTAAGGATAGATTTTTTGTCGGCTCCCCCTTAACGAACTCCCCTGCATTAAGAGCCAATATATGGTAGAGGTACATTTTCAGGGTACAAGGTTTCTCCCCATGTAATAATCTGACGCGCTCCAGTAACTGCAAAAATCCCTGTTCGGGCTCCCCTACCATTATATTATTTATTGGGACCGTGCAAGTTCGGCAAAGCGACCTCTATTTCTACGCTCTGACTTTTATTCGCACTTTTAATTATATTGGCCAATTATATTAGTCCTGGTTGCTGGATAATTGTCAAGGCCATAGTCCAAACAAATAATAAGAAGAAAAAATAAGATGCAGGTTATGTTTTGCAAACGTAAACAATTGTATGTAGTAAATAAAATTAGTTATTAAAATGCAGTACTGCAAGCAAAATACAATTAATTAAATTTACCTTTATATAATAATTGCATATCATGTCAATATTGTGGAGCAATATATAATTTTTCTGCTTCGATGACAGAAGGTATGAAATATACGTCAATTTGACAATTTCAATTGACAATATGAATTATTTAAGATAGTTGCAATATTTCTCCGCGAATCGCGCACGGTCGTTTCTCGTTTCCCTTCCAAGTACTTGGTGTGTTTGTCAAATCAATATCTATGTTTTTAGTGCCACGTGACAATATGCTAAAAAAATTAAATTTTTTGACATAAACTTCCGCAAATAAAATCAAATCGCAAATCGAAGATTACCAACATCATTTTGTCTGCAACTATACACTTGTAGCTACATCCATTGTGAGAACCACAAAATGGCTTCCAACTAAACTAATAGCGATAAGCGCGTTCTTGGTAAGTATATTTACCAGAGAACATTTTGTGTATGCTCTGTGCTTATTAACTTAACACATTGACGATCAGTAGGAACAAAAGAAGTTCGACAATTAACACTATACATAACTTTGTAATTTTTAGAATATTAGAAGTATAGTTCTTTTCTTTTCATTTAAATAAACGTATTTTTTTTATTTGATCAATGTGATTTATAAGTTATGTGAAAATTATAAGTGATGTTTTTGTGAGATCGAAATGCCCCAATCGGCAAAGGAGATTACTTATCAGACCATCAGAAATTTTTATTCATGAGATAAATCACAAATAGCTTTAAAACTTGAAAATAAATCTTTAAGCAGCGCATAAATAAAACAACCGAAAAATCCAAACACTACAATATTACCACTTTATATTCGGATATTACATACTTTGCTCTCCATATCATTTCCGCAGGCAGGAAAAATATTATCATAACACAAATCTGCCGAACAGCATCCGACAATAATTTAAAGAAGTGCTGTTAGAAACGAAGAGAAACATACATAATGTGGAGAAAAATGTAAGAAATATTTTTACAAGCGATATATTTATATCTTATAGTCTAAGTAATGAAGGTTAAAATAGGACAAAACCTCGCAATTTTTACAGAATGGACTGATTTGCTTGAAAATTGGAGAATAAATAGCAGATAGTCCAAGCATCAAAATCTATAAATATAATGCCGAAAGGCGCTTTTACTATGGGGGTGGTTACCGCAAAAGTTAATAAAAATATTCATTCTAAGCAAAAATCATTCTATATATTTTTTTGATAAAATTAATAGTTTTCGATTTATTCGCTATCGAAAGTGTTAGTTTTATACCGAAAAAATCATGTTTTTAATAAGTTTTCTGCTAATAACTCCAAAAGTTTTCGTTTTATCAAAAGAAAAAATTTTACGTAACAAAAATGTACCCTTAGAAAAAATAAACAAAACCGTTTTCTTAATTTTCTTCAAGACCAAGAATAATCGAGCTATACTTTTTTATATGCTAGCTCTTTTTCGTAGAATACTAAATATTGTTGTTTCAAAGTCAAAAGAGGGGAAAACCATGCATTTTTCGAGGATAACTTGTTGAAGCTAATTTAAAGTATTTAAAAATATCTATCTTCAGAAATAAAAAAACAGTCTCTAGCTCAAAAATTAAGTGACTGATAATGAAAAGAACGTCAATCCCTATTTTTTTCAGCGAACAAGTGATCAGAAGCAACCCCCTAATCACCACTCTAATTAAAATTAGTCATTGACCTTGTGTGTTCTTCTTAACTTATGTATTATTAATAGATTTTAGAAGTTTGACTGGCTTAGAATGATTAATTTAAAAAAAAATGGAGATAAAAGCGAATAACGAATTTTTGTGGTTTGGGAAAAAATGGCCTTTTCTTGAGAATAGAAAGATTAGCATCAGAGATACAAAAAAATATTTAAAAATAGAATTGTAGCTTAGTTAGTTCCCAAGAACCTGATTTGCAAAAATTTTTTCTACGGTAAAAATTGAGTAAGCCATTGACAATTAAAACTTTTAATAACATGCAAAAACCACCTTTACCAAACTTTCAATGTCTTTTTTTTGTGACTAAGGATTTTAAAAGGATTTAGTATTAACAGCCTTATTGATCTTGTAAAAGCCTACAAAATTATTGTTTACCAAACTTCCTAAGTTAAAAAATAAAAAGTCACGGTTAAAAAATCAATATATTAAAAAAAAGGGAGAAATCCAATTGGAAGTATAATAATGCAAATTAGCGGTGTTTTTAGTCATTAGCCTTATTCATTCTTCTTTTTTTTATGTATTATTAATATATCCTAGAAGCTTATCTGGCTTAGAATGATTAGTTTTCAAAAAAAATGGAATTTAAAGCGAATAACGAAATTTTGTAATTTGGTAAAAAATGCCATTCTCTTCAGAATAGAAAAATTAGCATCAGAGATACGAAAAAATGTTTAAATATAAAATTGTAGGATATCTCATTACCAAGAACTTGGTTAAAAACATTATTTCTACGGCAAAAATTGAGTGAATCGTAAATGAGTACTTATACCATCGAAAAACATTGATTTTTCGGTATAAAACTAACAATTTCGATAGCGAATAAATTGAAAACTATTAATTTTATCAAAAAAATGTATAGAACGTTTTTTACTTAGAATTAATGTTTTTATCAACGTTTGCGATCAAAATATAATAAAAAATTTCCATCCACGAGATGGGGTGGCAACCACCCTCATGGTAAAAGTGCCTTTGGACATCATATATATTTTTATCCTTGGACTATCCGCTACTTATTCTCAAATTTTCAAGCAAATCGATTCATTCTGTAAAAATTGCGAGGTGGAAAGCTTCGGTTCCTGGACTATTATGCAATTTATTATTTGTCACTTGTTAATACTTAATATATTATTAAAAAATAAGTCGTTTTTGTCTTCGTATTATAGATTTTGGAGTTTATTAAAATCTAAAAACAAAAAGGCAACTCCCTTAATCAATTCATTTGATATTTTTTGTTATATCAATCAAACTTAAAAAAATAACAACATGCGAAGTCAAGCAATATTAATTTAAATAAATAATGTACTCCCAAAAAAGTATGTGGGACCAATCTTTCGTTGGAACTTTTGCCACGCTGAGCAGGCAGGAAGTGGGATGCAATTCTTAGATCTCCCCTAGCCTCCTTTGCCTCAGCATTCGCATGGTTTGCAAATTATAGAAACCGCGAAAGCGTTACCAAAATATTGGTCTCAATACAGGTTCAATAAAAGTTTTACTTATCTCAATGTTATTTTACTATTATTTTTAATTTTGTTGAGCTTATATTAATAAGCGAAATGGTAGGGGAGGCCAAGCGGGGATTTTTACTGTTACTCAAGCGCGTCAGATTATTACATGGGGAGAATCCTTGTACCCTGAAAATGTACCTCTACCATATATTGGCTCTCAATGCAGGGGAGTTCGTTAAGGGGGGGGGGCGAAAAAATCTATCCTTAGAAATACTCAAAATCGTCAGATTAAGATAATGTAAGTTAAGTACATTCAAAACAGTGCGGGGCGTAAGGAAATGGGTGGGTACCAAAATTTCACAAGAAAATAGCGAATATTCCGCGAAATGAATGACAGATCGAAAAACTAAAAAATACGTACTCAATATTTTTCAAAAATCTATCGAATGATACCAAACACCACTTCTCACGGAAAGGGGTGGGGGTAAATTTAAAATTTTAAATACGCATCCTGCTATAATTCGCGAAATGAACATCAGATCGAAAAACTGAAATATACACTTATTCAGTATGTTTGTAAAATCTATCGAATGGCATCAAACACGACCCCCTACCGAGGTGGCGTGGGGGGTTACTTTAAAATTTTAAATAGAAGCCCAAATTTTTTATTGCAGATTCGAATTCCTTACGTAAAATAAGTAAATTTTATTTGAAACATTTTTTCGAATTATGGATAAATGGCGCTATAATCGGAAAAAACGATTGTTGGAAATCGAAAATTAAATTAAAAATGGAAAGTTCCCACCAAAATGGAAAACTTTACTTAACTTTTTTTGGTTTTAGAACCTACTTTAGGTTCCAATAGGTCCCCAAAGCACATTTAGCATACTTTCCTCCCCTACTAAAAGTTTTACTTTCACTTATTAATATTAATTTATATTAAAGCAATTTAACTAGCAATATACAGTATGTCCCTGTAAGTTGGAGCCATATGGGAAACTTTTTTATTATTAATTTTACGAAAAAAAGTAATAAAAAGTTCTGCATGGTGCAAAACCTAAGATTTAACCATTAATTATCAAATTTTATAAATATTATACGAGGTACGTCGAAAAATATAAATTTCGCTCAAGAGTAAACTAGCTTTATTTTTCAGAATATTGAAAATTGTGATTATGAAAAGTTGTTTGTAATTAAGAACTATATTCTAATATGTAATATATGTAATTACATCCTTCTAATTAAAAAAAAAGTTGACAATTTTTCTTAAATTGAAGAGTACAGGGGAAAAACAAGGAATGCCACTTTTCCATGAATTTTGGCTTTTCTTGCCATGTGGTAGCAAAAACTGAGTACTATCAACTAGGACTAGACTGTCGATTCAGAACAATAACCAGAAAGATCAGTCAATATAAATTTTCTAAAAATTTGTGTCCAGGCAAAGGACCAGGATTGTCCGCGAACCACTGAACAAAAATATGGACGTCAGCATTTTTTGGTGCATTATTAAATGAATAAATTGATATAGACTAATATTATAATATGAAGATTATAGCATAAGAATTGCTAGAATTCTGCTAAGAATATCCTAAGTGGTTTTTAGATATCATTAGAATTAAACCTGTATTTTTGTTTATCTCAATATGTCGTATAAAATGTGACATTCCTTGTTCTTCCCCTGTACTCTTCAATTGTGGATAACCAACATTATCTACAGTTATTTCAATTATGATAACTCTTGCATTATTAATTTTACGAAAAAAAAATTATTCTTCATAAAAAGTTCTGCATGGACTAAAGCCTAACTTGACTTTGGTTTTTAACTTTTTTTGTCTGTCGATTCGTAAAGTGATTTATACCGGAATATGATTTTTAATCGCGGAATAACTAGAAAAAAATGGGAACAGCTGTTGTACGTTTCTCACTACACTCAAGCGCGCTGGCGCGAATATGCTGCAAAGCGAGTCGAAGATAGTGATATTTAACATTATATCATCGCGTTTTATATTAAAATTTAATGATTTAATATTATTTAAGATTCTTTAATAATCTTTATTTTGCTAAATATTGTGATTGGTAAACAGATCAGCGCAGTCACCTACATTTGCTTAAGGCCGTCGGCACATGAAGCGACGCTCGAAGTAATCGACTCGATTCCAATCGCGTAGATTTCTCCCCGTCACTTAAGTTCCTTCGTTGTGGCATTGAGCTCCGTACACGGAGCGTTTAGGATTGCAAATCTCCTCGTCTTTTACGACTCTCGTTCAGTGCGATCTGAAGCGCACGAGAAATTTCGAGTGAGACGCACGTTTACAGTCATTATTTTATTTGTTGGCTTCGTTTTCGTGTATTTTTGCCCTAAATTAAATTTTAGTCATTTTAAAGATCGGTGAATGTTATGTTCGTTGATTGTAGTACTATTAGCTTTGTGGAAATATATTGTTTGTAATGTAATATTCTGAAAACACTTGAACTTCTGTTTCTAGGTGTTTATTATAAAATTCGTTGAGGAAGTAGAAAAATACACTCAACTGTATAATGCAACTGTATAAAAATGTAATAATACCGTACTTTTCACAGATCGCAATAGTCCTTTTGGTTGCTATATAAAAAATGCATTAATTTATAAAAACAGAATCAACTAGTGTGCGGAGGGCAATCGCTTGTGTCGCAGGGTTCGTACAAGACGAGCAAGACGCGCGAACTTCGAGACGTGTCTTCGATCAACCCATGTGCGGACGGTTTAACTGTTTACACTGATTGCTCGGTAGCCATGAACGTTAACACGTGGGCAGTACCTCATACACCTATTTTATATGTGTTAAAAATTTTATTTCAACAAAACTTTACTAAACAATTTTTTTTAATATTACAATTTTTGGGTTGATGGATTCGACCGTTACTTGATGGAAGTTCATTTTATCTAACAATAAAACACTGAAAACTTTTGTTTTCTATACTTCCACAAAATTTATTACAACTATGTGACTACAGCTGTTTCGGCAGAGTGCCTTGCTCAAGTGATTTAAATTACTATGGGTTTGCCTTTTAAAAGTCTTTAACTGAAGAGGTTGAGGAGTGGGGAGCTGTTTGTCTCGAGTTAGTCATTCAGAATTATATCTGTATTTTTTAATTTATTAATTTCCATAGATTCTAATAAAGATAGCTTAAGGCCTTTATTCTGAATATGCAGAATTTGAAACTGTTGATTAAAAGAATGATTACGATCTAGAACAGAGGTTCTCAATCTGTGGTACATGTACCACTGGTGGTACATATCATTATTGGCGGTGGTACACAAAACACAGAAAAAATTAAAATAGTAGTACTTAGTAAGTATTGATAATACAATTTAAAAATATAGGTGGTACCAAAAATAATAAAAATAACTGTAGGTGGTACATCACTCAAAAAGGTTGAGAACCGCTGATCTAGAAGGTCAAGTGCATATGTAGAAGTGTCTGTTTTTCTATTGTTGAAAGCCCTTTTGTGTTCTGCTATCCGTTTGTCAAAAGTTCTGCCAGTTTGACCGATGTAAGTTTTCGGACAGTCACCACAAGTTAGTTTGTAAACACCACTCTGTAGTTGTTTTCTCTTTCGGCTTTAAGTTGTTCTCGTTTAAGTTGTTGTTAGTTCTGAAAGCTGGTGTTATTCCTTTCTTTTTTATGAATCTGGCTATTTTTGTTGTTATCTTGCCAGTATATGTGATAGAGCAGAAGGTCTATCCACCACCACAGAATGAACCTAGTACCTTCTGCTCTATCACATATAAGAAAGGAATAACACCAGCTTTTAGAACTAACAACAACTTAAGCAAATTTAGGAACAATAAGAGCCGAAAGAGAAAACAACTACAGAGTGGCGTTTACAAACTAACTTGTGGTGACTGTCCGAAAACTTACATTGGTCAAACTGGCAGAACCTTTGACAAACGGATAGCAGAACACAAATGGTCTTTCAACAATAGAAAAACAGACACTTCTACATACGCACTTCACCTTCTAGATCATAATCATTCTTTTAATGAACAGTTTCAAATTCTGCATATTCAGAATAAAGGCCTTAAGCTATCACTAAGCTATCTTTATTAGAATCTATGGAAATTAAAATAAATTGAAAAATACAGATATATATCTGAATGACCAACTCGAGAAAAACAGCTCCCCACTCCTCAACCTCTTCAGTTAAAGACTTTAAAAAGGCAAACCCATAGTAATTTAAATTTTAAATCACTTGAGAAAAGCACTCTGCCGAAACAGCTGTAGTCACATAGTTGTAATAAATTTTGTGGAAGTATAGAAAACAAACGTTTTTAGTGTTTTATTTTTATTTTAAAAAAGGTGTTTTTTGAAAATTTTAAAATTTTTTATTTCTTTTGTTATTTGAAATGTTAGTTATTTGAAGAATACTCTTTGAAAATTTCAATTTAATTGGAGGAAAGTACCAAAATACAGCACATTGAATATACCTACCTTCGACTCACTTTGCAGAAGTTTCGCGCCAACACGCTTGAACGTGATGAGCGACGGTCAACAGCTGTTCCCATTTTCTATTGTACACAAATTTTACACCGTTGGCTTATTTTTCAATACTTTGTGAATAGTCCGTATTATGAATATGCTTACTTATGTGCATGAAATATTAATTTCAACCCCTACCCCCCTCCCATTAAGTATATGTCTATGTATGAAATATTTGCCATATTTTTCTATATATGAAATGTAATAAAATGATTGTTAAATCTGGAAAGCAAATGGGTGAAGGTCGATCTAGATTCGGATCTTAAAATAAGTTGTACGATACCTGTACCCAAGAAAGAAGAAAATCGTTAGTTCCCTGGCCTATATTTAGTTTCAATTAACTTTGGTTATGAGAAGTAATCCTAGAAATAAAATATTATTCATGTATATTTAAATGCACAAAGAAAAAACCTTTTAAAAACCATAACTTTAGTTTACAACATTGATATTGTTATAAGGGTACTAAATTCGAGACCACGAGATATCAGGAATTTGTGTAAGCACATAAACCTCTGTGTAGAGCTAGTAAAATCGGCATTTTAGATAAACTACGGCTATAAAGAGCCATAACTGTTGAAACTAACGTCACAATATTGTACGTGAATGTAATAATTCGTGGAGATTGGCATGTGATAGCTGGTGATGGGTATTTGCTTTCCAGTGCACACAAATGCTTGCATAAATAAAGCATATTCGTTTTGAGAGACACAATAAATTATAATATGAGATTATATAGATTTGTATTAAATTTTTTAGTGATAAGGTAAATAAAAAAAATTGACTTTTCATCTATTTGGTTAATATCAAATATATGCTACTTATTTGGTATTGAGAAAAATTCTAATGATAATTGCTAATAGGGGAGTCGAGATAGAACGAAAACATGCATTCACGAGGAAAAAATTTTCCTGTGGTTGGCTGTATACCATTACAAAAACATAAAATACTTTATAAAAGATATATTTGTTAAAATCCCTATACAGGGCTACATCAAAGACATAACTAGTTTTCAATCGGTTGACCGATCATCATCTCAGATGATGTTGTACTCTCAGAATCTAACATGCTAACCACCAAAGTAAAAAATATTTGGGTATAAACCCTTTATAATTAATCCGTCATAGGAAAATATGAAACTGATGTGGTTTTGAACATGGATGTATAAAATATCAAATGTTTCACGCTCGAGGTACCATGGAGCTCAATTTGACTAATTCACATCATGGTTGTATGGAAACAAGCGGATATCACTTGCTTCCATACAGCCATGGTGTCGTAAGATACCAAAAAGGTTATTGAGGTAAAAGTTGTGGCACAGATAGAACCATAATCTAAAAATATTTTGAAATATACAGGGGCATGCGTATTGACAGGGTGACACAATCGTATGTTTTTTTAAATGGAACACCCTATATATTCTTATATTTTTGGATTCTCCTCAATGTTTCCTTTCTTAACATATAGGGTTTTGTGGTATTATACGAGGTAGTTTAAAAGATAATTACTTTTTTTTGTTAATTTCGTAGTAATATTTACACCCTGTAGGATTGTAGTGATTTGACATCAAATTTTTATTTTATGTTTAGACGATTTTTAATATTATCTTCTATTGTTAAACATTAACAGTACAGCGAAATGATAAATTTTAGTATACGTTGTTGGTCGAAACCCGGAATGAGTATTTTCTGAGTTTTTTTTAAATGGAACACCATTTAGTATTGTAATAAAATAATATTTTATGGTACTTTTTTATTTCTTAAGCATTCTCTATACCTAAGTGCTTTAATTTGTAAGTTATTCGTGATTCTTTAAGCCAAACATGAATTGCAAAAAAATTACGTCAAAATTTATTAGGTGGCCGTGAAAATATTCAATCAAAAATAATTTTTCGAAAATAAAATTATGATAATCCAGCTTGATACTTAATTTATTATTATTGGATGATATATCCAAATAACTTTGTAGTTAAAATTGTTGGTGCGCAAAGTATTAATAAAAACGTACAGTATTCTACCTAGTCGGCAATGACACTAAATTTGTTTAAAAATTTGACATTGTACTATTTTTATAGTTTCAGTTGCTTTGTTACCATTACTAATATGAATTTTTCTAATGAGGAACTGATTAATAAGTTTTTTGTGCTAATGGAGTATACCAAAAATGTGTTACTAGCAATAAGAATGTTTCATCAGAAATTCCCTGATAGACGACAAGCAAGAAGATAAACGTTTAAAAATATACTAGAACGGTTTCAACGGACTGAACACTTAGATTATGATAAATCTGATAAAACGGAAACTATTGTAAATGAAGAAAACAGGAATTAAATGTAATCCTTAGTGTCACTGAGGATCTGCATATTAGTACAACCGTTTTTACAATCTAAGTATCCTAGTATGTTGAGAGCGTTTTAGTATGTTTTCAAAGTTTCTCTACTTGGTTGTCGTCTATCAGGGAATTGCTGATGATAAATTTTTATTGCAAGTAGCTCATTTTTGTTAACCTCTCCTAACACAACGCCATTTTAATCAGTTCCTCATTAGAAAAATTATTATTAGTAATGGTAACAAATCAACTGAAACTATATAAATAGTATAATGTCAAACGTTTAAGCAAATTTTATGTCATAGCCAACTAGGGAGAATTTTGTACGTTTGATTAATATTTTAAGCATCATCAACCTTAACTACGAATGTATTTGAATATCTCATCCAATATTAATAAATTAAAGAACAGGCCAGATTATTATGAATTATTATGTATTTTTTTCGAAAAATTATTTTTGTTTGAATATTCTCACGGCCACCTTATAAAATTTCACGCAATTTCTGTTGCAATTAATGTTGGGTTTAAAGGATCAATTACAAATTAAAGCACTTAGGTATAGAGAATGCTTAAGAAATAAAAAAGTACCATAAAATCTCATTTCATTACAATACGAAAATACAGGGTGTTCCATTTAAGAAAACTCAGAAAATACTCATTCCGAGTTTCGACCCACCCTGTATACTAAACATTAAACATTTTACTAAACATTAAACATTTCGCTACACTGGTTAATGTTTAACAATAGTAGACTATATCAAAAATTGTTTGAACATAAAATAAAAATTTGATGTCAAATCACTACAACTCTACATGGTGTAAATATTGCTGCAAAATTAACAATAAATCGTAATTATCTTTTAAACCACCTCGTGTAATATTAGAAAATCATATATTTTAAGAAAGGGAACATTGAAGAGAATCAAAAAATGTAAAAATATATAGGGTGTTTCATTTAAAAAAACATAAGTTTGTAATTAACTAGTTTTGATGGAAAATAAGCCACAGTTTTACTAAAAAAATGATTGTATTAACATTCAAATCGGGTAACTAATAAACAAAGCAAATAAAGTAAGTGAAAGATATGGACTACAAGTAAACATATCAAAAACTAAATTTAGAGTCATCGTGAAAAATAAAATTAGAGACGCCCAACTGATTATCAAGAATACACTAGTGGACCGAGTAAAACAGTATACTTATCTTGTAACAATAGTAAACGAACAATGGAATCACTCACAAGAAATAAAATGTAGAATAGGGAAGGCTAGGAGTAAATTCAATAACATGGTAAAACTCTTTAAAAGCCATAACGTTATTATGGAGATAAAAGTAGGGCTCCTACTATGTTGTATTTTCAATATTATACTACGGAGTTGAATCCTGGACACTCACCGAAGCGATGGAGAAAAAACTTGAAGCCTTTGGGATGTGGCTATACAGGCGAATCCTAAATATCATGGACTGAAAATATAACCAACCAGGTATTACGAAGAATGTGAAAAGGAGAAAGTTGGAATATCAAGAACACATAGAATCCTTCAAGAAAAAGTATTCGGAAAGCGAGGAATTGGGAGAAGAAGAATATCGTGGTTTAAGAACCTAAGGAAATGGTTCTCCAAAATAACAACTAATCTATTTAAACCATCAGTTAAAAAATAATTTTAGCCAAAATGATCGCCAATATTCGAAACGAATAGGCACCAAATGAAGAAGACTCCATTCATGGTGGAAGTGTGCTCCAAAAAGTTATTCAACCACATGCAGTATATTGATTTCTATAAAGAGTATTTTAAACCTTGAGTTGAAACAACTTTTGTTAGATAATAAATATTTATTTTTTAATAATGGATCCCAACTTAAACATGAACTCCTTGTAGTATAAAAACTTGAACTGCTTGTAAAATAAAAACTCAAAAACACTCAGGGGTATAACATTTTAAAACACTGTCTACGATTTATATTCCACTAAGTTAGGCATAAAGAGTGCTATAACTTTTTTTGTATCTGTTTTTAAAAACTTAGCTATAAAATTCTGGCTCAGCTCCACATCGTTCTTGGGCTATAATCGAATAAAACTTAAAATAAACGATTCCAAAGTAGTCCTGCTAAGCTCGTGATTTACATCCCCAAGAGTAAAAATCAATGACACTCCGGACAGAATCCTTCACACCGATGCTCGTTGTATAATCGTACAGCCAGCTTTCAGCCTAAATATGTTTACTATTCTCCTAAATATTTAATGAAATTCACGTAACAACAACGATGATAACCAAAAAATATTACAGTGATATACCAAAAAAATCTATAGCACTGCACTGCTCTAGGTGCATGTAGAAAACAAAACAAAGAATAAAGCCAGTTGTATTTTTCTTTTTTGTTGTCTTTGATACGAAAATACTCAGCTGCTATGAATTTGTTTCATCAAAAAAAAAAAAAAAATTAAAAACTTACAGTTTGTCCTGTTTTATCTCAAATTCCATAGACTGAAAACAAACGTTTTAAATTGGCATATTGGAACTAGGATTAATAACTTGCCAATATTTGATTACTTCGTATTTATACGTATGTAGTTAGTAAAGTTATAATCTTACTGACTGCATACATCACCAAACTACACTACTGACTCTGCCAAAGTTAAACCAAGTTATTTTTTGATCTCAAATTAAAATTCTCAAATATCGAACAATTGCCCTTATCGGCGAAAAAAGCCGGTTTCGTTTGTCTCATATTTGACTCACCCCTGAAGATCTAATTAGAAAGTGTCTTAAATCATATTCGTCTCCGCGATCTAAATCATTCCGCCTTGAATCTGTAACTTCACCCTGCTCTGATGAGTGTTATCTAGGAAGCCATTGGTGAAATTTAGATACATCTGGTAGAGGCTCCTTCCAAAAATGCTTGCCAAGTAATTTTAATCACGTATGAGATTCTAAAACAGAACGATATTCGGTGTTAATCAGACTAGATAGACAAATACTTAAATTTTATTAGCAACGGCCACCAAGCGTTTTTCATCTAAATTAAGATGTTTGTAAGTTCGAATATAAAATTAAGACGTAGTGGCAAACATAGAAAACACTATAGGATCGCATAAAATTACTGCTTTATGAATTAAATGAAACTAAAAAAAATCAAAGATATTTTGGATAGTTACAGTCAAAGCGTTCAACCCTTATTCAAAATGGGAGCAAATTCATGAAATATACTGTAGAGTCCAACCTGGATGATGCCTTAAAGAGCGATTTATGCGTTGAGGCGTATATTTTTGAAGTAATCCATTGAACTCCATGGCAGTTTAAACAGTTTACAGCAACTAATAAACATAGTAAGTAAATAAAGTAAGTGAAAGATCTGGACTACAATCAAACATATAAAAAAATAAATTTATGGTCATCAGCAAAAATAAAATTAGAGACGTCCAACTGATTATCAAGAATACACCAGTGGACCGAGTAAAACAGTATAACGTGAAATGGGGTGAGATTGATCAATTTTAACTTTATTTGATTTATATTTTAAAGGTTTTTGTGTCTGTTCTATATTTAAACACTTCGCGTATTATATTAATATCTACAGAGTAGTGATTTAACATTAGTTTTGTTTTAATTATTAAGAAAATCCACTTATCTCATAAAAAAAGGGTGATCAATCTTAGACCCGTGACTGGGATGAGATTGATCATGATGATTTTATAGCATGAAACAGTAGTGCTTTTAAATAGAATATGATCAATCTTAAACCTGACTAATTCGGTCAGACAATTTTTTGAATTTTTACAAAGGGGTGAGATTGATCATGCGGGGTGAGAATGATCACACTATTTTTATTGTACTATTCTTAATTTATACAAAAAAAAACATATTTTAACAACTAAAAATGTAATTTAGAACAATTTATAGAGAAAGAAAATTTGGTTTAACATTCTTTTATATTAATTTCTCCGCGAAAATGATATTTTTGTATCCTATCAGAAATCTTCTCAAGTGTCGGATCTGGTAGTAAAGCAACTACTTCCTTGAAGGGAACAGTGGATATGTAATTTTCAATTTTTTTGAAAATCTTCCACGATCCTGCTGATTTAAGGCCTTGAACTTCGATTTCTTCTCCTTCTAAAACTCCTTTTACCTGACAGACATACCGAAATTCCGTCTTTTTCCGAGAACCAGACAAAAATCTCACTAACAGGAATTTTCCCTTCGTGATGTTTTCTAATGAAGGACAGAAGAATTCTACATCCTCTTCATCTTTGTTAATATCAACATCACTTTTGCTATCATCTAATTCCAGGTTTTCATTTGAATTATTTGGACTCGGCTTCTTTTTAATATTAGTTGCTAATCTTTTACCAGCAATACTTCCATGTCTCTCCAACAAGCTATTTACCCAGTCAATTCCAGGAATATTCTCCTTAAATCTAGATACACTTCTACCAGTTTTGTCCAAAAAACTTTTGAAGAACATTCTCAAATCCATTGCACTTAGAGGATATCCCCAATCTGCACATGTGAAAACGCTATTAATAATGGCTACTTCTTCTTCATATGTGAATACAGGTTGTCCACCTGTTTTCTTAATCTTCCTTCCATGGTACTTGTTATTTAAAGTTCCGTAGGACAATTTTTATTTTTTTGCGGCTTTTCTTAGCGATAATCCATTTTCCGATACATCGTGTAACGCCTGATTAACTTGTTCTTCATTAAAATTGCCATACGTTCTACTGCCTAATTGTCTTTGGTACGTTCTTCCCATTTTGATTTATATTCTTAAATCTGTAATAAAAATTATTAATTAATTTCTGAAACATACGTAACGTGGGGTTGATTCAATATTATCCTTCATCTTAAAAAAGCTGGCGTTAGTTAAAATGCTAGATACTTAAAATTATTATTACAGAACCATACAAAATAATGTTATAACACTAGAAATAGCGAACTTACCTCCGGTCTTTCTCTACCATCAAAAGTACACAAACTATAAAAATAGGTCTAAAATTATGGTTAATTTCAAAGCAACAGAACTTCTTCTCAATGCCAATTGCAAACTAACAACGACGTGAACTGATCATAGCCAAGATTCAAGAAATGAATAGTACCACGCCCAGAAACAATTTTACGTTGTGGCCGGTTGAATCTACATATATGTGATACAGCGACAAATGATCAATGTCACCCCGGGAGATCAATCTCGCCCCATTTTACGGTAGGTACCTATCTTGGAACAATAATAAACGAACAATAGGAGCACTCACAAGAAGTAAAATGTAGAATAGAGAAGGCTAGGAATGCATTCAATAACATGGCCAATCTCTTTAAAAGCCACAGCGTTAATCTGGAGATTAAAGTAAGGCTCCTACGATGTTATGCCTTTTCAATATTATAATACGGAGTTGAATACTGGACACTCACTGAAGCGATGGAGAAAAAACTTGAAGCCTTCGAGAAGTGGCTATACAGGCGAATCCTAAGGATATCATGGAAGGACAAGACAACCAACGAGATCGTATTACGAAAAATTTGGAAAGAAAGAAAGGTGATGTATACCTTTAAAAGGAGAAAGTTAGAATTTCTCGGACACATAATGAGAAACGGCACTAAATACAGATTACTGACCGTAATCCTTCAAGGAAAATTATTCGGACAGCGAGGAATTGAGAGAAGAAGAATATCATGATTAAAGAATCTGACAATATGGTTCTATACAACAACAACTAATCTATTGAAAGCATCAGTTAATAAAATAGTTATAGCAAAAATGATCGCCAATATTCGAAACGAATAGGCACCAAATGACGAAGACTCCATTCATGGTGGGAGTGTGCTCCAAAAAGTTATTCAACCACATGCAATATATTGATTTCTATAAAAAGTATTTTAAGCCTTGAGTTGAAATAACTTTTTTTTAGATCATAAATATTTATTTTTTCACAATGGTTCCCACCTTAAACATGAACTCCTTGTAGTATCAAAACTTGAACTCTCAGCCCGTTCCTGAAATTTCAGGTAGAAAAGTCGAAATACTTTGAGCTCCACAACTTTTACAGTTTTCAGAAGAAACATAGTAAATTTAAATAATAAACCGAAATATGTAGAAGCAGTGTACAGTGATCTGTTAATACCTGTAAATACAGTTTCCAAATTTGCAGTAGTTTGACTAGAAGCATTATTTTTATATACATACGAAGAGCAATATTTATATTTCGTATTTATTAATTATTTAAAAACTAGTTTCAACTATTGTCATTATCTTGCTAATGGCTAGATCGACCATTTACTTTTAAATAAACAGAGTCGTACCAACCCAAATTAAAACTATTGAAATGACAGTTTAAATTAGAAAAAAAGATAGAAGATTAAATTTGACAAAATGGCAGGTGGTACTTCTGACTACAGCGGTCTATCAATTAATCCTGATCAGCAAAACATTACTTATTCTACCATCACTAAGCAACAACCATTAACAAAATTCCCAACAAAAACCAAGCCATAATTTTACCGGCAGTAGACGGAATAAGAACAGAAGAGTACACCATTGCAGTAGGAACTATAGTCCATCCAAAAAATGTGCTGTTCTCATCCAAAATGTGAAACGGAAGAATATGCATCTACCTTTCAAGCATACAAGTTGTAGACGATTTTCTAAGTCAACATGGTGAAATTAAAATTAGAGAATATATAATCAAAGCACGTAAACTAATTACACCCGCTAATAGATTAGTTATATCCCAAGTATGTCCATCTATACCCCATAACATAATCGAACAGTCTTTAATCAATCTTGGTTTTAAATTAATGTCTCCGATTTCGTTCCTTAGAGTTGGAATACAAGACCCGCAATACAGCCATGTACTTAGTTTTCGAAGACAAGTTTACTTTGCACCTACAGACAATTTTACTGTACCCGACTCCGTCCTAATTGATTTTGAAAATATTTAGTACCGAATTTTTCTTTCCGATAAACTAACTTGTTACAAATGCCACCAAACTGGTCACGTTTCCTCGTACTGTACCTCAAATCCCTCTTATCCACAAAATATTCAAAAGCTCCAAACGGAGGAAAATTTTCTTCCACAAATACCATCTACTAGCCCCGAACAAAATCAAATTACACATGTAAATGACGAATCTCGAGAATAAATGGATGCTCAAGTCAGCACTGATACCGATAATAAAAATAAACGATCTCACTCGGAAGTTTCATCCCCTACTTGCTCCACTCCTACAGAAACTATACCAACAGAATTCACGAAACCAAAACCAGTGCAAATTAAAAAGAAGAAAAAAATTATCAAATTAGACAAATCCACTTTAGACACTACTAATATTGAGTCATTATTACAACCAGTCAAACAATTTATCCAGGATGCATCACCACCATATGTACTAAATTACACCCAATTACTAGCATTCTTAGAAGACGTTCACGGTTCTTCCACCCCAGTAGAACTGGCCCTAGATAACACACAAAATATATACGGGTTGGGACATATGCTAACTGAAATATATCCCATGTTGAACGAAAGAGCAATTAAATCTAGAATTACAAGAATCAAGAAAAAACTACTTAGTAAAATAAACCAAGATTATAGTATTCAGGATGACACCTCTGAAGATACTGACGCATCACAGGAAAATACTCCTTCCAAAGATAAATAAAAAAAAAATGGAAAAAATTTGACGACAACAAACTACAACGCATCAACCCAAATTTGTCACCAAAAGGGATAATGCCACAAAAACGACCAGATCAAGTCATACAACACCGCTTGAGAATAGGATATACCAGGTTAACCCACCAGTACCTAATGAATAAAGAACAACAAAAACTGTGCTATATTTGAGATATTCCTCTGACAATCGAACACATTATTGCTGGTTGCTCACTTTATCACCTGGAACGACTTCAAAGTGATTTACCAAGTGATCTGAAAAGTGCTCTGAACTATAGTAAATGTGATAAAGTGACTAAGTTTGTAAAACTAACTAAATTGTACAATCTAATATAAAAATAAGCTTAAGTTCTAAATTGTAATTAGTTGTTGTAAGCAAACATCTGATATTATGTACAACTCTTCCCCGCCAATAACCTTTCATGGTTGACGCGGTTTACCTAATAAAAAAAAACTTGAACTGCTTGTAAAATAAAAACTCAAAAACACTCAGGGTTATAACATTTTAAAACACTGTCTACGATTTATATTCCACTAAGTTAGGCGTAAAAAGTGCTATAACTTTTTTTATATCTGTTTTTATAAACTTAGCTATAAAATTCTGGCTCAGCTCCACATCGTTCTTGGGCTATAATCGAATAAAACTTAAAATAAACGATTCCAAAGTAGTCGTGCTAAGCTCGTGATTTACATCCCCAAGAGTAAAAATCAATGTCAGTCCGGACAGAAACCTTCACACCGATGCTCGTTGTATACTCGTACAGCCAGCTTTCAGCCTAAGTATGTTTACTATTCTCGTAAATAATTCATGAAATTGATTGAAACTTTCCGGGGTACAACTCAATAAAGTTTTGGTTTATTTTTCAGGGATGATAAAAGGCTTACTCGAAAAATATGTGCGACACATTTACGCGTACAGTATAAACACTATTACCATTCTATTACCATGTAACGTCAACCTACTTTAGACGGAATAATAATGAACGAACTAAATAAAAATAGTTAATAAAAGCTGAAAATGCGAGCATTATCATAACGAAAACTTTGTTTATTTACGTATTTTAATTCGTAATATGGAAAATTGCTATTTTAAAAAGTAGTTTAGAATTAATAATTATCATCATAGAAAGACATCTTTTCAGGACTTCAAATACTGGATATCAATAGGAAATATCAAACTTCATGGCTAACAACTAGGGCTTCAAAAGATAACAGAACTACCACCATCACCATACCGGCTCAAAACTACGTCGGCACAACATGTTACTGCGTATATACCCGAATTCCACTGTAAAAATCCATCACTATGGAGCGAAATCTTGCACGGAGTTCTTCTATGGTCACAGAACAATATACCAAACCATTATTTTGAATAAACTTAGCGACAACAAACAAATTCAAGCCGGCAGGTGTGCGGCATCTGGAGTTCCACGGCCGGCAGCCATGCTACCAGCTCGAAGGGCTACCAGGAACTAACTTGCGCTTCGCTCTGAAGCCACAAATCGAGAAAAGTACCGCGCAATTACCGAGCGATTTTCGCCCTTACAGATGCTTATTTGACAAAAACTCAGTTACTTCAGATGGACTAAACCATTTTTTCAAGGGGAGTTGGGGTACTTTTTCAACGTTACGCAATATTTTGTAATGCTCTGAAGCTTTCAAACAGGGACGGCTTTAAAATATTTATGGTAAATTATTTTATAGAATAAATTTAAAAAATAGATATTTTTTGGGAATTAGGATAAAAATTTAATGAATGATATTGGCAAAACATTGTAGCGAGAAATCCATCTGCTACATAATAATAGTAAGTATATTATTTAAAGTGTTTTTGTATTAAATTTGTCAGTATGTATGAGAAATCTTGTAACCTATCAAAGCAAAAGGGAGATAGCGCAGTGGTAAAGCGTGTGACCGGAGATCAAGAGGTCCCGAGTTCAAATCCCAGACGATTCATATTTTTTTATATTTTTGGTATCGTTTTAATACTATATTTTTTTAAAAATGGTAGGTAAAGAAAGTTAGTTTAATATTTAAATAAAATACAAATAACCTGTTAAGTATATTAATTTCGTTGAAATCATAATAATAGAAGTATAACTTCTTACGTGCGTACAAAGTACACACACATTCTTTTTTTTTTATATAATATTCTAGGCGTTTTCTACGGGGTTAAGGTCGAGCGAGTTACCCGGATATTTAAATACGTTGATATTGTGATCATTCAAGAACTATGTCACTATCTTGGGCTTGTGAGTTTGTGAGCAGGGGCACCATCCTCTATATAGAAATTTCATTCGTGAGTTTCCCAAAAGTTCCATAATTATTGTTCTAGAAGAGCTACATAGTTACTTGACCTGATTGTAACATCATTAGGCAAGCAATACAACCCTGCCCTTCCTCTATTTTCACCAAATGCGTCCCACACCATTATACTTTCATGATGTTTAACGGTTTAATATATTTAATATGTTTATTTAAACTGTGAATTTTTAATCGTATTTTGACGCGGTGACCCAATATTAAAAAGATTCCTTCATAGCAAATTATGCAAAATTCAAAGATTGCGCTAGGCAGGTCACATTATTAGAATGTATAATAAGAGAACACCTAGTAGAACGCTTAGTGGAACTGTAGTAGCACGTCGTCCAAGAAGAAGACCAAGAAAGAAGTGGATAGACGAAGTGAGAACTGATGTTAAAGGAATATTGAGGAGTCACAAATATAACTGGAGGAGAGCAACCAAAAAGGGATGCTTAAAGAGGATGTTGGACGAGGCCAGGGTCCGACTTATGCTGTAGCTTAATAGGAGAGAAAATAGTAAAAATCAATGCCAGCAGTCATTTAGTCTAAATACAGAGTGAGTTTTATGTACTGAAACACTCAATTATCTAGGAAACGCCTTGCACCATTTTTATAGATTTTGGTGAGTAAAGGTTTTCTGAGGCGGCCGATATTATAGTGGAAATTACATTGTTGTCAGATTTTCCGCTTTTCTGGAAATCTAATGAACTTTCTTATTCCAAACGGAACACCCTGTATATTTTTTGCGTTTTGAAGTCCTAAAGAAATACTGATTATTTTTTATGTTACATTCCCTATACCTAAATGCCATAATTTCGGAGTTAATGCTACATTTACTTAAAAAACAAAATTTAAAAAAATTATAAAAATCATTTTTTTTTTGGCTCAGGTAAATATTACTTTAGATTCTTTGGATCATTGGGATTAAAAAAGTTCTTTTGTAATTTTTCTATGAAATTAATCGTTTCCGAGTTATAAACAATTTAAAACTGAAAAAAATCGAATAATGACGATTTTCATGGTTCAAAAACACAAATAAAAAATATAATTTTAGAAATTACGAAGTACCTAAATTCAAGCTCAACCCTTTTTCTAGGAGCTCGCCATAAGAGTTTTTGGCACGTTTTATTCTAAAACATCATATTCATAAAGCGCATATGAGAGGACGGGCGATCGGGCTGTACTAACAACTAAAAAAAATATTTTACTATAAAACAAGTTCAAATTACTTATCGGTATCTGATAAAATAAGGCTTGAACTTAAATTTGGGTACTACGCACTTTCAAAACTAATAATTTTTGTTGGTGTTTTTGAACCTTGGAAATTGTCATTATTCGATTTTTTTCAGCTTTAAATTGTTTATAGCTCGGAAACGATGAATTTTACACAAAAAATTACAAAAGATATTTTTGGTTCCCAATGATCCAAAGAACCTAAAATAATATTTACCCGAGCCGAAAAAATTGATATTTATAATTTGTTTAATTTTTAGGTATAGAGAATATAACATGAAAAATAATCAGTATTTCTTTAGGACTTCAAAATGTAAAAAATATAGTGTTATTCCATTTGAAATAAGAAAGTTCATTAGATTTCCAGAAAAATGGAAAATCTGACAACAATGTAATTACCATTATAATACTGAACGCCTCAGAAAACCCTTGTAGAATATAGAATGTAGAAAATGGGGCGGCCAATAGAGCCTGATACACTGCGACCTTAGTAGATCTATTGTGTTTCCCCTTTCTTTGAAAGCACTTCATCTAGCTTAGTCCTCTTAATGAGACTTAACAGCCTTGATAGTGGCCTTTTCATGTAGCCTGGTGCTTCCGGTTTTTCCTTACCGAGTTCTAGAAACCGCACTCGTGCGAGACCTTCGCAATGACACAGAACGTGTAGAGCGGTTTCCTCTTCTTCCAGACAGAACCGACAGGTGTCCTCTTCTGTCAGGCCTATGAGACTCAAGTGTCTATTGAGTCTACAGTGTCCAGTCAGCAGACTCACTATCATTCTGACAGTGCTTTGACTGCGCGAAAGTAAGTCTGTTGTAAATTTAGCCGAATGTCCTTTGATGAACTGTTTGGCCTGCCTCTGTCCTGGGGAGTTTTTCTACCATTCAAGAGACCTTTGTTGCGCCCATTTTTGTATAGCTGCTCTTTTTATCGTATTTGCGATTCCAAAGACGGGTTCCGGACCAACCAGTGGCGTAGATGCGCCTTCTCGGGCCAATTCATCGGCCTTCCCGTTGCCACGATAGTAACCCTTATGTCCCGGCACCCAGGCAAGTGTCAATCTGTTTCGACTTCCCACCTGAGAGAGGACACTCAAACAGTTCCATACCAGCCATGAATCGACCTGTACCGAACTGAGAGCCTTCAGAGCCGCTTGACTATCCGAATAGATAACGATGGAGTCGTTATCTAGATTTCGACTGATTAGTTCCATAGCGCACCTTTGTATAGCAGCTACTTCGGCTTGAAATACGGTCGCATATGTCCCTAGACATACCCGGACTTCCGTCCTTGGTTTTAAGCCATATATTCCAGCCCCTGTACCTATATCAATTTTGGAGCCGTCCGTATACCATATTGAGTTTGCCGTTATCGGCGGACCAGTTTCCCAGTCCTCTCTTTTTGGTATTGTGACTTGAAAATTTTTGTTAAAGCTATACCTCGTAACCATTCGGTCTACAGGCATTCCTAGAACGGGGTCTGCCTTTATGTCCTGGTATAGCCTTAAGTTATCAGTTCCCTGCATCATACTTATTGGAGCTTGGCCCTGGATCAACCGATGTACTGTTGATCTGGCTTCACTCTGTATGTATATATGTAGAGGTGGTAGGTTTAGTAGAACTTCTAGCGCGTCCGTTGGGGCTGTTCTCATGGCTCCTGTAACACTCAAGCATGCAAGTCTTTGTGTGCTACTGAGCAATCGAATCGCTCCGGACTGTTGCGTTTTGTTCCACCACGCCACTGAACCGTAAGTTAGCATGGGCCTTATAACCCTTGTGTATAACCAGAGGTTCATTTTAGGATTTAACCCCCAATTCTTGCCACACATTCGTCTACATCTGTTCAGGGCCATAATGGCCTTCTGTGTGACTTTTTGAATGTGTGCATTCCATGTCAGCCTCTGGTCGAATATTACACCTAAGTACTTGGCCTGACTTGTGAATGGGATTTCTACTCCCTTGAGCGCTAGTGGCTGTAAGCCTTGCAGTGCTCTTTTCCTGGTAAAGGGAACAACGGATGTTTTTTGAGGGTTAACCTTCAGGCCTTCTTCCTCACACAAGCTGTCCACCATCCTCAGAGCGACTTGAAGTCTCTCTGAAATTACTTTGGTAAAGCGTCCTCGAACTACAATTACCAAGTCGTCCGCATATCCCAGACAGTAAAAACCCTGCCTGGACAGCGTGTTAAGTAGGTCGTCCATAAGCGTAGCCCACAGTAATGGAGATAGAACTCCTCCTTGTGGGCAGCCGCTTACTGCCTTCGCTTCAATGGTGGCTTCACCTAACGAGAACACCATGATCCTATTTGCTAAGGTCGCCTTTGTCCACTCGCATATGAAGGCAGGAACTCCTCTCCTTTTAAGCGCTTCCGTTACAGACTCGAAGGAGACGTTATTAAACGCTCCCTCCACGTCCAGAAACGTCGCCACCGCTACCTCTTTGTCATCTAGCGACTTTGAGAGCAGTCTGTTAAGATCATCCAGTGACAAGTCAGTTAACTTTCCTGGCTGGTATGCATATTGACGATCGCTAAGTGGTTTTTCCATCAGCACATCGTCCCTAATATACAGAAAACCCTTACTCACCAAAATCTATAAAAATCGTGCAAGCCCTTTCCGAGATAATTGAGTGTCTCCATACATAAAACTCACTCTGTATGTATGTTTACTATACTTGTAAATAATAATTCATGAAACTGATTTAGCCCAGTAAATGAACGGGAAATTCGGCGATACCGTGTAATTTTCAGGGGCAACTCCGAATTGCATGAAAATTTGGATTTGGGTTCTACTTATCCTCCACTTCAAAGTTGAAATTGTGCCGTTAGTTGCTTTTACTTGGGGGTGACAGTCACCCCTTCTCGGGGTTCTCGGAGGTAGAAATTTTTTCTTAATATAAAACCAAATGTTTTCAAAAATAAGCACTTCAAACCAATCAAACTTACAGATTATATAAACAATACATATACAGTTAGAATAGATGGTAAAGCCAAACGATTAATTTCATTTAGGGTGCTAAATAGAGGGAGGTTTTCACGATTTTTTTTTACCAAAAAAAAGGGGCCAACTTTTTTTCAGTGTAACTCGTTTATTTTTGATGCTGTAAACTTTTCTAAAAAACAAATAATAAAATTTTTTTTGATACTTTAAAAATGTTAATAAGGTTTTTCCGAAAAACGCTTCTTTCTTCGGTGATTTCGCGTTGAATTATTCGATTTGGAATTAGACGAATAATAACGTATTTTTCATGAGCTACAACTTTGCTTCTGCTCAATTTGTAGACCTTACTGGTACACTATTTTTTTAGTTTTTTTGTAGGCTACACTTTTAGTAAAAATATTTTTTTCGATAAAATATTTACTTTTTGAGTTATTTGGGAAAATCGGTCTAAAAACGTAGTATTTTTGTCGAAAAATCAACATTTTAAATCGCGAATAACTCGAAAAGTATTGACTTACGTAAAAAACTTTATAGAGCAAAAGGTGCTTAAAATAAGTAAATTTATCCATTTCCGGCCTTATTTTAAACACGAGTTTTTCACCCCCCGAGAAGGGGTAAATGTCACCCCCCAAATAAAAGCAACTAACGGCACAAATTCAACTTTGAAGTGGGAGGTAAGTAGAACCTAAATCCAAATTTTCATGCAATTCGGAGTTGCCCCTGGAAATTACACTCCGAAACGGTCATTTATTGGGCTAATTGAAACTTTCCGGGATTGAACATCTAAGATTTCTGAGATTGGCTCCATGATTTCTTCTTCCATTTTGGCGTGGTGGTACAGTATCTCTTCGAAATCTCCTTCCAAACTAGCATCGTCACCGACAAGGTTCAACTTCTGGCTCAGAATCAGAGAGAAATTCCGCATGAAGGTTTTCAAGATATAATTTTGGCTTTCCAAAACTCATATTAAAAAAATCTGTAAAGTTTATATCAATCACATAATATACATAACACATAATCAGTATATCCCTCATAATTAGAAATCACATAAATATTTTTATTTATCCTAGAAAGAATAGCTATTTACAAAACAGTTCGTGAAGTATGCTTTTTGCGAATGCACGTCATGTTTAGAGCACGAGCGACAGCGGGGCGAGTGCTATACATCTCGTAATTTCGCAAAAAGTACTTCACGCACAGTTTCATACAATATTTTATCTACGATAAACAAATAAAAAAACTGTAACTCTTCGTCACTGGAATTTATTTCTATTCTACAATTTTTAGAACTTTGACATTTAAAAATTCTAACTTCTTTCAAACCACAAAACTGTCAAAACTTTTGTTGTAATTTATTGCTCACATGTCATCACCATGACAACGCGAAAGTTAAGGATATTTGATTATATGAAAGTGTGCCAAAAAAACAGTGCGAAAAAGTAAATCACATTTAAAATACATTGTTACTTCACGCACACTTTAAATCCTTCACGCACTGCTATCTATAATGACAGTTTTCACAAACTAAAAACTTATACATAATATGAGATAGAGTACACAAAATATTTTATAATCGAATACACTAGACAACTAAATGCACTAGACAACTCTCACCCCCCCCCCCCTGAATAAAGTGTCCTCTTTCTTGAAGCTAGCGAGCACCCCACTACCGAGACCGTAATTAATCGTCAGAAATCGACAAATAATTCGACACGCGGACTCACAGTCCGTACGTTAACACTGAAAGGTTAATATTAATGGCGGTCAAAGTTTACTACTACAACTAAATTATTAATTCGTTAAACCCAGCAGAAATTGGGCCTGCAATATTGATAAATTAAGCAACTAAAACCCAGAAGTTTGAAGGTGTATAATATTGTAAATTGAGCATAGCTCATTATAACTTATTAAATAATATACTCGTAATAGCTTCTCATAAAGGACAGCTTAATATATTTTTAGTTTGAAGTTATGAATTGGGTTACTAGGTCAATAACACAAACTGGTTATTATTTATACTAATGTTCTATTAAGGGGATGGGAACGTATTTTCGGCTGCAATGCTATTCAAATCGGGATTCATTTTTTTTGAATCCTGAGAAAACTAATATGTATTTTCGAAAAATTTAAACGCAAAATGAAAGATTACGTTCTTACCGAGGGCCGAAAATTCCTGAAAACTTCTATAATGTTTATTTTAATAAATTACAGGGGTGAACAACTAAGAGAAAATGTAGTGTGATTTTTAATTTCAAATATCTCATTCAAAAGAAACTTTTTATTTATTTTAAGGAACTTTCGGCCCTCGATAATAATTTAGTCTTTCATTCTGCGTTTAAAGTTTTAAAAAATATTAATTAGTTTTTTCAGGATTCGAAAAAAATGGTGTTAATATTTTCCAAATCGAGCATTCGCTTATTTATTTCATTTATTTAGCGTATGGACTTTCTCAGTACGATAAATACACAAATATAATATACAGCGCTAGTCAAAAGTCCGTACCCCCCCTCGTATCTTTTGAACGGGTATATCTATGATAGTGAAATTTGGAGGAAGGAAATAAACGGTCGTAAGATTCTTAACTAGTCATTACAGATGACTTAATTATGACAGATGACTTTACAGCGTCACTGTGACAGATAATTTTAAATAGGACCTTATGGCAAGTGATACCTCGTTGGAAAGGTATTGAAAATACCTATTCAGTCATACTAATTTTGTTTGAGTTTAAGCTAATTTAAATGAATAAATGAAATAAATATAAAATTGTGGTGTCGCATTTAATTAATAAAAATTTAAAATTCCGCAAATGATTACTTGTCAAAAAGGTTGACGTTGACGTAAAAACTACTAGAGAATTGAAAAACGTCAATTTTTTGACAAAAAAAACCATTGGCGGATATTTGAATTTTTATTAAATAAAAGCGAAACTACAATATTATATTTATTTAATTTATTCACCAAAATCAAAATCAATTAAAACCCAAAAAATTAGTATGGCTCAATAGGTATTTTGAATTCCTTTCAAACGAGGTATTACTTGCCATAAGGTCCCATTTAAAATTATCGATCACAGTGGCTCTGTAACGTCATCTGTCACTATCACGTCACCTGTCATGACTAGTCAAGAAGTTTAGGTCCGTTTATTTCATCCCTCCAAATTTCACTATTATAGGTATAACCGTTCAAAAGATACGATGGGGGGTACGGACTTTTGACTAGCACTGTATATTATTCAAACACTAAAACATAATGAATGAATCTAAATATTAATACAAAAATAGACGGTTTAGTTTTGATTTAAATCTGTCTCCTGCCATCCCCCGATAGCGCTATTTCTAGGTCTACCTTTTGTCAAGGAGGCTATGCAAGAAGACAAATTTAAATCAAAACTTCCGTAGTTCTCGGTATACAATAAAACTATTTATACCGGAGTAAGGTTAGAACGCCCTCTAACGGGGAATAAGTGAAATAAATGGCGACTCGATTCTAGCTTTCTGTTGACCTAGATATCAAAATATCAAAAGGCACCGCTGGGAAAATATTTCAAAAATGCGGTTCAGAGAAACTATATGAAACGAGTCTTTGTACTCTCATACAGAGTATGGTATTAGTAAAAATACAAAAATAGACGGTTTAGTTTTGATTTAAATCTGTCTCCTGCCATCCCCCGATAGCGCTATTTCTAGGTCTACCTTTTGTCAAGGAGGCTATGCAAGAAGACAAATTTAAATCAAAACTTCCGTAGTTCTCGGTATACAATAAAACTATTTATACCGGAGTAAGGTTGGAACGTCCTCTAACGGGGAATAAGTGAAATAAATGGCGACTCGATTCTAGTTTTCTGTTGACCTAAATATCAAAATATCAAAAGGCACCGCTGGGAAAATATTTCAAAAATGCGGTTCAGAGAAACTATATGAAACGAGTCTTTGTACTCTCATACAGAGTATGGTATTAGTAAAAATACAAAAATAGACGGTTTAGTTTTGATTTAAATCTGTCTCCTGCCATCCCCCGATAGCGCTATTTCTAGGTCTACCTTTTGTCAAGGAGGCTATGCAAGAAGACAAATTTAAATCAAAACTTCCGTAGTTCTCGGTATACAATAAAACTATTTATACCGGAGTAAGGTTAGAACGCCCTCTAACGGGGAATAAGTGAAATAAATGGCGACTCGATTCTAGTTTTCTGTTGACCTAGATATCAAAATATCAAAAGGCACCGCTGGGAAAATATTTCAAAAATGCGGTTCAGAGAAACTATATGAAACGAGTCTTTGTACTCTCATACAGAGTATGGTATTAGTAAAAATACAAAAATAGACGGTTTAGTTTTGATTTAAATCTGTCTCCTGCCATCCCCCGATAGCGCTATTTCTAGGTCTACCTTTTGTCAAGGAGGCTATGCCAGAAGACAAATTTAAATCAAAACTTCCGTAGTTCTCGGTATACAATAAAACTATTTATACCGGAGTAAGGTTAGAACGCCCTCTAACGGGGAATAAGTGAAATAAATGGCGACTCGATTCTAGTTTTCTGTTGACCTAGATATCAAAATATCAAAAGGCACCGCTGGGAAAATATTTCAAAAATGCGGTTCAGAGAAACTATATGAAACGAGTCTTTGTACTCTCATACAGAGTATGGTATTAGTAAAAATACAAAAATAGACGGTTTAGTTTTGATTTAAATCTGTCTCCTGCCATCCCCCGATAGCGCTATTTCTAGGTCTACCTTTTGTCAAGGAGGCTATGCAAGAAGAAAAATTTAAATCAAAACTTCCGTAGTTCTCGGTATACAATAAAACTATTTATACCGGAGTAAGGTTAGAACGCCCTCTAACGGGGAATAAGTGAAATAAATGGCGACTCGATTCTAGTTTTCTGTTGACCTAGATATCAAAATATCAAAAGGCACCGCTGGGAAAATATTTCAAAAATGCGGTTCAGAGAAACTATATGAAACGAGTCTTTTTACTCTCATACAGAGTATGGTATTAGTAAAAATACAAAAATAGACGGTTTAGTTTTGATTTAAATCTGTCTCCTGCCATCCCCCGATAGCGCTATTTCTAGGTCTACCTTTTGTCAAGGAGGCTATGCAAGAAGACAAATTTAAATCAAAACTTCCGTAGTTCTCGGTATACAATAAAACTATTTATACCGGAGTAAGGTTAGAACGCCCTCTAACGGGGAATAAGTGAAATAAATGGCGACTCGATTCTAGTTTTCTGTTGACCTAGATATCAAAATATCAAAAGGCACCGCTGGGAAAATATTTCAAAAATGCGGTTCAGAGAAACTATATGAAACGAGTCTTTGTACTCTCATACAGAGTATGGTATTAGTAAAAATACAAAAATAGACGGTTTAGTTTTGATTTAAATCTGTCTCCTGCCATCCCCCGATAGCGCTATTTCTAGGTCTACCTTTTGTCAAGGAGGCTATGCAAGAAGACAAATTTAAATCAAAACTTCCGTAGTTCTCGGTATACAATAAAACTATTTATACCGGAGTAAGGTTAGAACGCCCTCTAACGGGGAATAAGTGAAATAAATGGCGACTCGATTCTAGTTTTCTGTTGACCTAGATATCAAAATATCAAAAGGCACCGCTGGGAAAATATTTCAAAAATGCGGTTCAGAGAAACTATATGAAACGGGTCTTTGTACTCTCATACAGACTATGGTATTAGTAAAAATACAAAAATAGACGGTTTAGTTTTGATTTAAATCTGTCTCCTGCCATCCCCCGATAGCGCTATTTCTAGGTCTACCTTTTGTCAAGGAGGCTATGCAAGAAGACAAATTTAAATCAAAACTTCCGTAGTTCTCGGTATACAATAAAACTATTTATACCGGAGTAAGGTTAGAACGCCCTCTAACGGGGAATAAGTGAAATAAATGGCGACTCGATTCTAGTTTTCTGTTGACCTAGATATCAAAATATCAAAAGGCACCGCTGGGAAAATATTTCAAAAATGCGGTTCAGAGAAACTATATGAAACGAGTCTTTGTACTCTCATACAGAGTATGGTATTAGTAAAAATACAAAAATAGACGGTTTAGTTTTGATTTAAATCTGTCTCCTGCCATCTCCCGATAGCGCTATTTCTAGGTCTACCTTTTGTCAAAGAGGCTATGCAAGAATACAAATTTAAATCAAAACTTCCGTAGTTCTCGGTATACAATAAAACTATTTATACCGGAGTAAGGTTAGAACGCCCTCTAACGGGGAATAAGTGAAATAAATGGCGACTCGATTATAGTTTTCTGTTGACCTAGATATCAAAATATCAAAAGGCACCGCTGGGAAAATATTTCAAAAATGCGGTTCAGAGAAACTATATGAAACGAGTCTTTGTACTCTCATACAGAGTATGGTATTAGTAAAAATACAAAAATAGACGGTTTAGTTTTGATTTAAATCTGTCTCCTGCCATCCCCCGATAGCGCTATTTCTAGGTCTACCTTTTGTCAAGGAGGCTATGCAAGAAGACAAATTTAAATCAAAACAAAAGGTAGACCTAGAAATAGCGCTATCGGGGGATGGCAGGAGACAGATTTGAAACAAAACTAAACCGTCTATTTTTGTATTTTTACTAATACCATACTCTGTATGAGAGTACAAAGACTCGTTTCGTATAGTTTCTCTGAACCGCATTTTTGAAATATTTTCCCAGCGGTGCCTTTTGATATTTTGATATCTAGGTCAACAGAAAACTAGAATCGAGTCGCCATTTATTTCACTTATTCCCCGTTAGAGGGCGTTCTAACCTTACTCCGGTATAAATAGTTTTATTGTATACCGAGAACTACGGAAGTTTTGATTTAAATTTGTGTTCTTGCATAGCCTCCTTGACAAAAGGTAGACCTAGAAATAGCGCTATCGGGGGATGGCAGGAGACAGATTTAAATCAAAACTAAACCGTCTATTTTTGTATTTTTACTAATACCATACTCTGTATGAGAGTACAAAGACTCGTTTCATATAGTTTCTCTGAACCGCATTTTTGAAATATTTTCCCAGCGGTGCCTTTTGATATTTTGATATCTAGGTCAACAGAAAACTAGAATCGAGTCGCCATTTATTTCACTAAATATTAATGTCCAATTTACAAAGCCATTCAATTGCATCTGGGGAGCATTCCACAAAGTCCTGGAGGTTTCCACGGTAGGCACGATTTAGGCAATCTGAAACACAATGACTTATGGTCTGTCTAGGCGATCCACAATCGCACCGAGGACTCTCTGCACGACCCCATTTGAACAGAGAATCAGCACATTTACCATGTCCGGTACGTATGCGATTAAGCCTCGCCCAGGTGGGCCGGGGCAGACCCGATCCGATGAAACCCTGGGTTGGGGTGGATATCTGAATATAGTCTGCTGCTATTGTTGGCATCCATCTTGTGGACCATTGCCTTTGTATATCATAGGAATCACCAATTGTTCGGGCAGTTCTGATTGGAGGATTTCTAGACCTCAGTCGCTGGTGCTCTTTTGAGATGTCTGGTATGTCTTGATGGATTGGTAATTGTATGTTGGCTACAATTTTCTGATACTCTCTCACTAATGCTGCTGTACGGCGTAGATCTGGTGGAGCAATATTGCTCAAAGTAGGCAGCCATCTCACTGGGGTTGATTTTATTGTTCCAGTGATTATTCTCATGGTTTGATTAAGTTGGACATCAATTTTGTTCGTATGTGCACTATTTAACCATACTGGCACAAAATTGTGTGGCACAATATTCAGTGGCACAATATTCTGCCACTGAAAAAACCAAAGCTAGAGCAGAGGTCCGAAGAGTATCTGCAGAAGCACCCCAAGTTGTTCCAGCAAGTTTTGTTATTATATTGTTTCTTGTTCTCAGTTTACCGGCTGCGTTTGTAAGATGGCTTTTGAAGGTGAGTGTTCTATCAAGTGTGACGCTTAGATATTTAGGGTTGTTGTTATGTTTGATAGCTGCATCATTTAGAGTTACATTGAGGGTATCGCCCGCAAGTTGATTCGACAGGTGAAAGAGACAGGTTTCAGTTTTTCTTGTGTTAGGACGTAAGCGCCAGTTCTTAAAGTAGTTACTAAGTGTAGTTAGGTCCTCGTTTAGAGCTCGTTCTCCAGCTTCCTTACTATTATCTTGGAAGCCAATGACCAGCGAGCATTCGCTTTAATTGTCATACAACGCACTGAGTCAAATCGAATATGATGGCAAGACAGTGACAGTTTTAATTATTTGGCATGGCATCGGGTATGCCTAAGTGGCTCAAAACTAAGACGCTTGGATTTTAAATCTAACCGCCCTAATATACGCGGGTTCTATCGCTAATGCAATTTTTTTGTTTATACATTTTAGGATTGCAGGTATATTTATATTTTTTTTTTCAGAAAATACGTATTTAGTTAAACTTTTTGCCAACAATTATTGTTCAGAAATCATTTGTGGCATTTTTAAATGTGTTGGTGTCTTTTATTTATATATTTTTTTATTTTTGGTATTGTTTTCATAAAAAATTTTCGAAAGTAGTAAGTATTAAAATTAGTTTAATATTTCAATAAAATATAAATAAACTGTTTAATTGACTATCTCAGAGGGAACACCATTGCAGGTTAGAAAAATCAGGATAGGGTCGTGGAATCTTGGTAGTCTTACAGGTAAGAGTCTGGAGTTAGTGGATGCGCTCAAACGAAAGGGAGTTCAAATTGCTTGCATTCAAGAAACTAGGTGGAAAGGTCAAAGGGCGAAAGAGCTGGGTGAAAGTTACACATTGTGGTATGCAGGGAGTAGTAACACTAGAAATGGAGTTGGTATAATTGCTGACAGTGAAATTAAAGATAACGTAGTGGAAATTGTAAGAACGAGTGAAAGAATAATGTCAGTGAAATTTGTAATTGATAAAGAGGTATTGAATGTTGTGTGTGTATGCTCCTCAAACAGGTCTGGGTGAGAATGAAAGAAGAGCTTTCTATGACCAATTAGGAGACGTCCTGAGTGATATTCCGTCAGAGGAGAAAGTTATAATAGGAGGTGATTTCAATGCACATGTGGGCCAAGCCAAGGCAGGATACGAAGAAATACATGGAGGATTAGGCTTTGAACTAGAAATGAAGCTAGAGATCACATGCTAGAATTAGCAACAGCATTGGATATGGCGATTGTTGACACATTCTTTAAAAGGAGAGAAACTCAACTTATTACCTACAAAAGTGGACAACATCAATCCCAAATAGACTACTTCATGATAAGAAAAGAAGACATACGTGAATGCAAGGACTGCAAGGTAATAGTTAGTGAGACAGTAAGCCAACAACATAAGCTGCTTGTTCTGGACATCGAAGTAAAAAAGCGAAACTAAACAAAAATATCGGAGAGGACCCCAAAAAAATCAAGTAGTGGCTGCTAAAAGATGAGAAAGAAGGTCTATTTAGGAGAAGAATAGTAGAAAAAATATGTTGGAACATGAAAGAAAGCACTAGTACAATTTGAAGAAAAATGGCCAGTAGTATTAGACAGACTGCTATTGAAATACTTCAACATCAGGAAAACGTCAGGAAAAAAATTTGAGCATAAAGATAAAGGGTCTTGGTGGTGGTCAAACGAAGTACAAAGAAAAATAAAAGAGAATAGAAAATTATATAAGAAGTGGCAAGAAACCACATCCGACACAGATGTTCAAAACTATATGGTGGCGAAAAAGTAAGTGAAAGTAGCAGTAGCAAAAGCCAAAGCAGAAGCGTATTCAAACCTATACGATCAACCTGATAACAGGGAAGGCGAAACGAAGATATATAATATACCCAAACAGAGAGCAAAGAAAGCAAAAGATTTTAATCAGATTAAATGTATCCGAGATGAAAATAATAAGATACTAGTTCACGAAAGGAATGTCAAAAAGAGATGGGGAAAGTACTTTGACAGCTTATTAAATGAAGAATTTGACAGTCAGCCTGTAGACTCAACGGAGACAGTAGCAGCAATGGTCACCAAAATAACAAACGAGGAAGTGGCTCAAGCGCTTCAAAAAATAAAGAAAGGAAAAGGGGTAGCACCAGATGATTTGAGCTGGGGAAGTATGGAGAGCATTGGGAGAGACAGAAACAAGGTGGCTAGCAGGTCTATTTAATAGAATTATGGAAGTTGGACAAATGCCAGACGAATGGAAAAGCAGTATACTGGTACCTGTTTACAAAAACAAGGGAGATATACAACAATGTACAAACTACAGGGATATAAAACTGCTTAGCCACACCATGAAAAGATGGGAAAGAGTAATTGATAGACGGATACGTGAAGAGACCGAAATATCCGAGAATCAATTTGGCTTTATGCAGGGCAGATCAACAACAGATGCAATCTTTATTTTAAGGCATTTAATGGAAAAATACAGGAGTAAAGAAACAAATGCTATTTTATATAATATGGTATTCATTGATCTTGAGAAAGCATATGATAGAGTTCCTCGAGAGATTCTGTGGTGGGCACTCAATAAGAAAGGAGTCCCTGGTGAATATGTAAAGATTGTGAGGGATATGTATGAGTGAGTAACGACTAGTGTTAGGACAGGTGTGGGAGAGACTGATAAATTTCATGTGAAAGTAGGATTGCACCAAGGCTCTGTGCTTAGTCCGTGTTTATTCTCATTAGTTTTGGACCAGATAACAGCGAAACTACAGGGGAACATTCCATGGTGCTTAATATATGCTGATAATGTCGTGTTAGTAGGAAATAGTGAAAGAGACTTAGAACAAAAACTGGAACAGTGGAGGCAAGCTCTGGAGGAAAAAGGTTTAAAACTTAGTAGGACAAAAGCAGAGTATTTGAAATGTTCATTTAAAGATGGAATTACTACAAATAAAATGGTATCATTCGATGGTCAACAGATTGAAAAAAAGCAATAGTTTTAAGTACCTGGGACCCGCATTACAGAGTAATGGAGAAATAGATGGAGATGCATGCAGTAGATTTAGGGCTGGATGGATGAAGTGGAAAGAAGCGAGGGGTGTGTTGTGTAATAGAAAAATTCCAATGAAGCTGAAGGGAAAATTCTATAAAACAGCCATTAGACCGGCTAGGATGTATGGATCTGACTGCTGTGCAGTGAAGAAGAAAGAGGAACAACGAATGCGTGTGGCGGAAATGAAGATGCTTAGATGGATGAGTGGAGTGACAAAGAAGGATAAAATTAGAAATGAGTTTATTAGGGAAGTCTATGTGTGGCACGAATTGACGCCAAAATGAGAGAGCATAGGTTAAGTTGGTTTGGTCATGGCCAATACGAATAATAGCTGAAGTGCATATTCCTGGAAGGAGTAGGAGAGGAAGACCAAAGAAGACCTGGGAAGAGACGATAAGGCAGGACATGTTTGTAAAGGGGATTGACATTGATATGAATTAAGATAGAATTGTGTGGAGAAATGCAATTAGGGAAGCCTACCCCGCATAGGGATAAGGCAAAGAGAATGATGGTGATGAATAAATAAACTGAAGTAAAAGTCAGACATACTCTCAATCTTTATTATAACTTCCGACGACCGGTTTCGCTCTTTAAAATATGTAGAGCATCTTCAGGTCAAAGGTAACAAGTTACAAAACGCTACAAATAAAAAAACCAGAGTTAGAAGAGTGTCTGGTTGTAAAAGATGCTAAAGATCCATAAGATGCCAATAGCTAAAATGCTGTATTAGCAGTAATATAATAAATAGTATTTAGTAGTTTATTTATTTTTATTTATTTTATTTTTATTATTTTATTAGTATTTATTATATGACTGCTAATACAGTATTTTAGCTATAATTTTAAGCTTTCCGATCTACCAACTCTTAAAGATCAAGTACTGACCCTAACTATTTAGTTTATAACTGCACATCTAGTTCTAACATATACATTAAATACTCGCCTCACTCTTTGATCCGAACGTTGTCAATCTTACATTTACTGATAAATAGAATTCTTTTAATAGTTATAAATAAAATAAAAAAAACCTTTTAATACATAGAAATAAAATCTTTAAAATCAACACACATTAAAATTGTATATATGTCATTCACTATTTTTAACTACACAAACATAATAACAAGCACAGATTTGTTGGTTGTCTTACACCAACTATCTCATCACCCTCAAGAATTCCCAAATCCCATAAATTGATTTACCTTTGCTGCATCCTCCGTCTATTACACCTTATCCCGTTAACATAACTTTAACAGAAACATCATGAAAATAAATAATGAGTTAGTAGCTCCTTGTATCCGAATGTAAGTACGACACGTTATAATTGCATGATTATATATGGCATACATCTGTCTGTGTTTGTGAGTTTGGGGACTTTTTTACCACCCCCCGTTTTTGCATGCATAGGCAGTTGTCTGCTATTTCGCTATTTTTATGTATGATATTCAACATTGGCTTGATCTTATGGATCTTTAGCATCTTTTACAACCAGACACTGTTCTAAGTCTTGTTTTTTTTTATTTGTAGCATTTTGTAACTTGTTACCTTTGACCTGAAGATGCTCTACATATTTTAAAGAGCGAAACCGGTCGTCGGAAGTTATAATAAATATTGAGAGTAAGTCTGACTTTTACTTCATGTAAAATGAACTCTCACATGCAATCCATTCAAGAAATAAATAAACTGTTTAAAGTATATTAATTTCGTTGAAATCATATAATAGAAGTATCACTTCTAATGTGCGTACAAAGTACACACAATTTTTTTTTAATTTTCCATTTCCAACAATCGTTTTTTTTCGATTTTAGCGCCATCTATCCATAATTCCAAAAAATATCTCGAATAAAAGTTACTTATTTGTACGTATGGAATCCAAATTTTCAATGAAAATGGGGGCTCCTATTTAGATTTTAAAGTTAACCCCCACCTCATCTCCGTGGGGGTCGTCTTTCGTGTCATTCGATAGATTTTTCCAAAAATATTGAATAAGTGTATTTTTCATTTTTCGATCTGATGTTCATTTCGCGAAATATCGCGGAATTCGTATTTAAAATTTTAAATTTACCCCCCACCCCTCTCCGTGATGAGTCTTGTTTGGTATCATTCGATAGACTTTTAAAAAATATTGAGCATGTATTTCTTCGTTTTTCGATCTGTTGTTCATTTCGCGAAATATCGCGGAATTCGTATTTAAAATTTTAAATTTACCCCCCACCCCTCTCCGTGATGAGTCTTGTTTGGTATCATTCGATAGACTTTTAAAAAATATTGAGCATGTATTTCTTTGTTTTTCGATCTGTTATTCACTTCGCGAAATATTCGCTTTTTTCCTGTGAAACTTTGGGACTTACCCATTTCCTTACGCCCCGTTCAAATCGATAAATTTTTAAAATATAAACTGTTTGGCATTGTACTTAGCTTACCTTATCTCTAACGATTTCGAGTTTTTCACAAGATATATTTTTTTTCGGCCCCCCTTAACGAACTCCCCTGTATTAAGAGCTAATATACGGCAGAGGTACATTTACAGGGTACAAGGATTCTCCCCATGTGATAATCTATCGCGCTCGAGTAACTGCAGAAATCCTCGCTTGGGCTCCTCTACCAGAATCACCCCTTGAAGTTTAGCGCATTTACTTATTTACATTACTAACACCAAGTATAACAGAACACCGTATTATATAAAAAGCAGTTTACTATTCTGTCTCTTCAATCCTGACCCCCCGGAGGGTGTGTAGTGGTCGACGTGATGTCGTGTATTGTCCGTCTCCAAAGATTTCTGTCTCTGGTCATTTCTTTTAACTCATGCATAAGTCTTTTGCATATTCCTGTAATTTGATCGATCCAACTTGTTGGGGATCTTCCTCGTGATCTTCGGCCTTCCACCTTTTCTTGTATAATGAGCCTTTCCATGTTTTCTTTGTTTGCTCTCATAACATATCCAAAGTATTTTAATTGTTGGATATGGACTTTACTGGAGAGTCGTTGGATAACTTTTAGCTCTCTTAAAATTGAATTATTTGTTCTATGGCCGGTCCAAGGAATTCGTAGCATTTGTTTCCAACAGAACATTTCAGTGGCGTCTATCTTTCTTCTTTCCGATTTTCTCAGGGTCCAAGATTCACATCCGTAAGTCAGTATTGGGAATATTAAGCAGTTGATCAACCTCATATTTAACGCTATTGAAATTTGACAGTCCTTCCATATTGTGGTCATTTTTGCTGTGGCGACATTTGCTAGATCACATGTACGTTTTATTTCTTCCTGTAGTGACACTGTGTTTGTGATTAATGATCCCAGATATAAGTATGAGCTCACAACCTCAAACCGATCAATTGTGGTTATGTGTGGATGATTGTTATGCAGTCTACCCATTTCCTTACGATAAATTACGTTCAAATCGATAAATTTTTGAAATATAAACTGTTTTGCATTGTATTTAGCTTACCTTATCTCTAACGATTTCGAGTGTTCCACAAGATATATTTTTTATAGAGTCTTTGATATGTTTAATTGCAGACCAAATATTTGACTTTAGTTTTCAACCAGTCGTATAAGATCAATCAGCTCTGCTTGACTATTTGCAAGAAGGGCTGTGTCATCTGAGAAACGTAGGTTGTTTATTTTATGACCATTTATTAAGATGCCCTTTTCCCATCCTTCAAGTGCTCTTCTCATAATATGCTCTCCATATATATTGAATAATTGTGGAGATAGTATACATCCCTGTCTCACACCCCGTTCTGGATGAAATTCGTTTAAAAGTGTGTCAAGCACTTTAAATGATCCAGTAGTGTGTTAGTATAGTTCAGTTATAAGCGAAATAAGGTGTTGGGGTACGCCTACTTCTTTTAGTATTCGCCATAAGTGTCTCCACTTGACCCTGTAGAACGTCTTATGATAATCTATCTATAAAGCATATGTACAGTGGAATATTGAATTCCCTAGATTTTTCGATTATCTGTCTTATATTCAACAGGTGTTCTCGAGTACCTCTACCTTTGGTAAATCCAGTTTGCTCTTGTGGAATTTCTCGTTGAAGGAATGTTTTTAGTCTCTTATTGATTATATGTAGCATTATTTTACTGGCATGTGATACAAGAGAAATAGTTCTATAATTGTCGCATTTATGGAAGCTGCCTTTTTTATGAATCGTCATTATTGTAGATTTTGTCCAGTCTTCAGGCCATTGTTTAGAATGCCAGTTTAATATTACCGAATAGTTTACTATAACACAAAAGGTAACTCGATCCTGCTAATTTTTCGCTCTTTCACTGTGACAAAATGCGACGTCTAAGCGACGAGGACAAAACAAGTTAGCTTCGGCATCTTCGTTACAAGCACGTCTATTAATTAACTGCTTTAAAGTTCATTAATTTGCAAGTGTGGAAGAAGTTTGCGTTCCTTCATAGTTTCGAGTAGCCCTACAATTTGATGTCGCAGTAAAAACTTTTTGGGACCGCCGACAACCCCTACATCCTTCACCTTAATCTCGAGGGTTTGTGGATTTATTGGGAGAATAAATGGACCAAATTGTAATAAATTGAGCGCCGTAGAGACCTTGAGACGTCGACAAAAACTTTGTAAATATGTTGGTCTAATTAAATCACACAAAAACTTTTACTTCCCGAATTACCTTTTTACTTTTCTTACGGTATTATGATACAAACATGTTACTTTATTGTTAGTAATGGCACAAGTAATACAACTAATTCAGTTAAGTACACATACACTTACCATTTGATACATATTATTCTTTTCCGATAATTTTTATGGGTTGTTTAATAGGATTATAAAGTCTAACTACTGATCTTTCTCTTTAATAGGGAACCTGAATACAATTTTAAATTGGAAAAAATTTTGATAAGTCTCAACAGAACATAATTTAGAAAAATGTGTCAAAAAGAAAAAAAGTTGTTTTTGTGTATCGTTTGGCCCCTAAAGACGATTCTAAATTCAAAATATTGTAGCTAGCCCAAAACGGGTAGTGACGTCCCATGGTTGTGTGTTTATATTCTGCACGAACAAAGTAAACAAAATTGTATATAATTTTAAATTAGATATTATAAACGTCAGTATAAAATACGTTTGATCGTTTGAACTATTTTAAATTCATAGAAAATTTGTACTTTTTCAAAATGGCACTAAACAACACTTTTGTGTTTTCTTTTATTTTCCATAGTAAACCTTCTTCCTTTTCCTTCAAAAACTGTATCAAAATCAATCTCAACAAACTGGTATATATTATTACAATGCCATACGATAAATGTCATTGGAATATATGTAAATATTTTCCCTTATTCCGGGACGATGAGCTGACAGGTGGAGGAATAAACTAAAGAATAAGAAGAAGAATATACCTAAATATAACCATAAATATAACCATAAAGTTTAACTAAGTGACGTCACGGGTCGTTTGAACTATTTTATATCACTCTTCTTCTTCTTGTGCCAATCCTATCGGAGTTTGTAAATCATCAAGGCTACCTTGACCTTGTTTACACCTGACCTAAAAAGTTCATTAGTGGTGCAGCCAAACCACTCTCTCAAATTCCGAAAACATGACATTCTTCTACGGCCTGGATTCCGTTTTCGTTCTATTTTTCCTTGCATTATATTTTGAAGTAATGCTTATTTATGACCTCTCATCAGGTGACCCAAATACTCGAGTTTTCTTCGTTTTATCGTTAACAAAATTTCTGGGTCTCTTCCTATCCTTCGTATTACTTCAAGGTTTGTGATTCATTCAACCCAACTTATGTTCAGCATTCGGCGGTATCACCACATCTCGAAATTTTCAATATTTTTTATGTTGTTCTGTTTGAGAGTCCAGGCCTCTACACCGTATAATAGCGTGTTAAATACGTAGCTTCTTAGCATTCTTAATCGTAGGGGGATGCTTATATCTCTGTTGCAGAAGAATTTTCTCATCTTTATGAAGGTGGCCCTGGCAATTTCGATACGTCTTTTTATATCATTGTTTTCTATCACAGAAGATTTTAAACTTTTACTTCTAAGTTATTATGAGTAATTGAAGCGTGAAATTTTGGAAATCTTATTTTTAAACAAAACTGAACATTATTATGCAATAAAAAAATGTACAAGTTCCCTATTGTAGTATAAATGACGTACTATTTTCTATTCTCTCATGCTAATACTCTGCTATACCGAATACGCTTGTTGAGTTTTTTTTGGTAATCTTCATTTTTTATCGTTTATTTTCATTTTCTAGTATATCTGTACGCATTAAAAGAAAATAGAGAAAGCCCTGGAACTGACATGCTTTCTATCTCAAAACTAAATAATATTATAGATGGGAAGCACCTATTGGTGTTTTATTGATTAAATTTAATATTAATATGAGATTCTGACCAATAAAAAGCTACAGAAATAAAAATTACAGCGATTATTTCATTCATACGAGCTTCTGACCAATAGAAACCTACAGAAATCTGAATTAAATCGATAATTTTTGATAATCTCCCGTCGTTAAGTATATTATGTCAGATGCCCTTCGTTGCTACGAAAATATACATTCAGTGACATTAATGACAATTAATGTTTTAAAAATTATAAAAGTTATGACTTTCAATCGTCAAATATTTATAAAAACTGTGTGTTTAATGGTACTTACATAAATAAATTACAATAAAATTTTGGTTTTGAACAGTTTTATTCATGAAATAATCGCAAAAAATTGCACTCGACCTCTGAAATTAATATAGAATTTTTGCTCTCGTGACACTTTGACATAATTTCACTCGCCTTCGGCTCGTGAAATTAAAACTGTCAAAGTGTCACTCGGGAAAAATTCACTAATTGCAAAGCTCTTGTGCAATTACCTACTACTGATTATTTCATTCATAGGAGATTCTGACCAATAGAAAGCTACAAAAATCTAAATTAAATTGATAATTTTTGATAATTTCCCGTCGTCAAGTATATTACGTCAGATGCCCTTCGTTGCAACGAAAAAATACATTCAGTGACATTAATGACAATTAATGTTTTAAAAATTATAAAAGTGATGACTTAAACCGTCAATATTTATAATAACTGTGTGTTTAATTTAACTAATTTGTACTTACATAAATAAATTACAATAAAATTTTGGTTTTGAACAGTTATATTCATGAAATAATCGCAACAAATTGCACTCGATCTCTAAAATTAATATAGAGATTTAGAGCTCTTGTTCAATTACTACTGATTATTTTATTCATAGGAGATTTTTTGATAATTTCCCGTCGTCAAGTATATTACGTCAGATGCCCTTCGTTGCTACGAAAAAATACATTCAGTGACATTAATGACAATTAATGTTTTAAAAATTATAAAAGTGATGACTTTCAACCGTCAAATTAATATTTATAACAACTGTGTTTAATTGTACTAATTTGTATTTACAAAAATAAATTACAATAACATTTTAGCGTTGAACAATTTTATTCATGAAATAATCGCAACAAATTGAACTCGGTCTCTAAAATTAATATAGAATTTCTGCCCTCGTGACACTTTGACATAATGACACTCGCTTTCGGCTCGTGAAATTTATACTGTCAAACTGACACTCGGGAAAATTCAATAATTTTAGAGCTCTTGTGCAATTACTACTGATTATTTCATTCATAGGAGATTCTGACCAATAGAAAGCTACAGAAATGCAAATTAAGGTGATAATTTTTGATAATATCCCGTCGTCAAATATATTACGTCAGATGCCCTTCGTTGCTACGAAAAAATACATTCAGTGACATTAATGACAATTGATGTTTTAAAAGATATAAAAGTGATGACTTTCAACCGTAAAATATTTTATATTAACTGTGTGTTTAACAGTATTAATTTGTACTTACATAAATAAGTTACAATAAAATTTTGGTTTGAACAGTTTTATTCATGAAATAATCGCAACAAATTGCACTCAATCTCTAAAATTAATATAGAATTTTTGCCCTCGTGACACTTTGACATAATTTCACTACTCTCAAAGTGTCACTCGGGAAAAATTTAATAATTTTAGAGCTCTTGTGCAATTACTACTGATTATTTTTTAATGATTTTAACTTTTGTAGTAAGATTTTTGATCACGTGTTTAATTTTGTCCAATCTGATTATTATTTCATCGGTAATTTTCTACTGTAGAAAATTACAGTGATTATTTCATTCATAGGAGATTCTGACCAATAGAAAGCTACAGAAATAAAAATTAAAGTGATAATTTTTGATAATATCCCATCGTCAAGTATATTACGTCAGATGCTCTTCGTTGCTACGAAAAAATACATTTAGTGACATTAATGACAATTAATGTTTTAAAAATTATAAATAAAAGTGATGACTTTAACCGTTAAATATTTATAACAACTGTGTATTTAATTGTACTAATTTGTACTTACATAAATAAATTGCAATAAAATATTGGTTTTGAACAGTTTTATTTACGAAATAGTCGCAGCAAGTTGCACTCGATCTCTAAAATTATTATCGAATTTTTCCTGATTGACACTATGACAGTTTTAATTTCACGACCCGAAGGGGAGTGAAATTATGTCAAAGTGTCACGAGGGCAAAAAGTGTCAGTAGTAATTGCACAAGAGCTCTAAAATTATTGAATTTTTGCCTTCGTGACACTTTGACATAAATTAAAATTGTCAAAGTGTCACTCGGAAAAAATTCGATAATTTTAGAGCTCTTGTGTAATTACTACTGATAATTTCATTCATAGGAGATTCTGACCAATAGAAACCTACAGAAATCAAAATTAGACTGATAATTTTTGATAATTTCCCGTCGTCAAGTATATTACATCAGATTTCCTTCGTTGCTATGAAAAAATACATTCAGTGACATTAGCGATAATTAATGTTTTAAAAATTATAAAAGTGATGACTTTCAACCGTCAAATTAATATTTTTAACAACTGCGTGTTTAATTGTACTAATTTGTACTTACATAAATAAATTACAGTAAAGTTTTGGTTTTGAACAGTTTTATTCATGAAATAATCGCAACAAATTGCACTCGATCTCTAAAATTAATATAGAATTTTAGAGCTCTTTTGCATTTACTACTGAGAATTTTTTAAGTAGATTGTTTCTGTTTACTTGCATCCAGTTTCATAGTTTTGACAACAGTCACATTTAAGAAAATATCCCTAATATACTTCTGCATATACATATCTGCATCTAATGTCAAATTGTCACGAGGAGAACACAAATAGGCAAATCTAAGCGCTCAATTTACTTCGGTAAGATTATTTCATGAATAAAACTGTATTTATAAATAAATCAACTAATATTTTAGTAATATCTTGATCTAAATATTTGCTAACTTTTCACTTTGACAAGTTGAAAAATGTGTGTCACATTAATTGGGATCAATGTCACTGACTGTTTTTATATAAAGACTTGAATTTTATATGTAAGTAATAAAAAATAATCTTACGAATATCACATGACAGTAAGAATAAATAAGTAAATAATGCTTAATTTTTTCTCAAATTTGTTGTCATTGGGCAATAGCCACTCGAGCCCTACGGGCTCTCGTGTCTATTGCCAGGCAACATATTTTCTAAAAACTTTTGCATTATTGTCAATTTATTCTCACTCTATTGTGATATTATACTCGATAAGTTTTATTAATGACAATTAATGTTTTACAACTTGTCACAGAGAACACCAAGGAACAAGTTTAGCAAATATTCAGGTGAATATATCAATAAAATATTGGTTGAAATGATTTAAAAAGACAGATTTATTCATTAAATAATTAATAATCTCAGCGAATTATAGCACGTTCTTTAAAGGTAAAATATTGCAAAACCTCTAAATTTTAAAGAACCGCTTGGATTGACATGAAATTTGGCACACACATAGCTAACAAATCAAACAAAAAAGTGATATTTTGCCGATGTTTGCTTTTTCTCTAGAGGTGAGTTTCACCCCATTTGGGGGTGAAAAATATATGTTTGAAATAAGTCCGGAAATGGATGAAATGACTAATTCTAAGCAACTTTTCTTCTTTAAAGTTTTTTCACCAAGTTAATAGTTTTCGAGTTATTTGCGAGTGAATATGTTAATTTTTCTACAAATAACCACGTTTTCAGACGGTTTTTCGCAAATAACTCAAAAAGTAAGTATTTGGTCGAAAAAAAAATCTTATAAAAAATATAGCATGTAAAAAAGTGAAAGAAATGGTGCATACAATATGTCACTATACCTAGTAGAAGCAGAGTTATAGCTAATGGAAAATAGGTTCATATTCGTCAAATTCCAAATCGAATATTTTAACGTGCCATAACCAAGAAACGAAGCACTTTTTTGGGGAAAACTGATTTTAACTTTTTTAAAGTGTCTAAAAAATGCTTATTTTTGTTTTTAAAAAAAATTTTAGCATCAAAGGTAAACAAGTTACGTTCAACATAAAGTTGGTCCCTTTTTTTTGGTAAGAAATCGGGAAAATCACCCCCTAATTAGCATTTTAAATGAACTTAATTGTTACCACTTCACAAGTTTTATACTCGCGTATGTATTGAGCATGTGATCTGTAAGTTTCATCGGTTCAAAGTCCTTATTTTTGAAAGAGCTGTAGTTAAAATATCTTTAACGAGTCACTTATCACGAGTGTATGCTAATTTAGAAACACCGAAACTTAACCAATTTTTGTCTTACGGAAAAACAGAAAAATAAAAAAATATTCAGAAAAGTAAAGCCGACTTTTTAATTGTTTAAGATTTTTGGTATCTCTAACAATTTTTACGTTATCTTGAAAAAAAAAACATTTTTTTCAAAATTGCAATTTTTAAAAATTTTATTTAAAACCAATTTTCTTCAAAAATAAACACAATCGATGAAACTTACAGATCATATAAACACAACATAAGTAAAGTGACTTCTGAAGCGGTAACGATTAATTTCATTTAAGTTGCTAATTGAGGGGTGATTTTCCTGATTTTTTTTTGCCAAAACAAAAGGGACCAACTTTATTTTGAGCGTAACTTGTTTACATTTGATGTTAGAATTTTTCTTATGAAAACAGAAATAAAGCTTTTTTAAACACTTTAAAAAAGTTTTAATGTGTTTTCCCAAGAATGCTTCATTATTTAGATATTTCACATTGAATTATTCTATTTGGAATTTTTCGAATATGAACCTTTTTTCATTAGCTATAACTCTGCTTTTGCTTGCTAGATATAGAGACCAAATATATACACCGTTTTTTTCACTTTTTTATAGGCTATATTTTACTAAGAATATATTTTTCGACAAAATGCTTACGTTTTGAGTTATTTGCGAAAAACCGTCTAAAAACGTGGTTATCTTGTTGAAAAATGAACATATTCACTTGCAAATAACTCGAAAAGTATTGATTTGGTGAAAAAACTCTATTGAACAAAAGTTGCTTAAAATTAGTCAGTTTATCCATTTCGGGACTTATCTTGGACATATATTTTTCCACCCCAGAGATGGGGAGAAATTCACCGCCAGGGCAAAAGCACGCATCGGCACCATATCACTTTTTTTTCTTTAGCATGTTAGCTATGCGTATGTCAAATTTCATGTTAATCCAAGCTGTTCTTTAAAATTTACAGCAAAAACCGTGAAAGAATGTACTATATTAATCTCTAAAATTATTATCGAGTCTAGTATCTATATAATATGCGTGGAATATGTCGCTCCAAGGACCCTCGGAAATCTTTATGTTTGGTAGAAATTCTTTTGCACTTTATTTAATTCACTGCAGTTCTTGGAAATTTGTATAAAACGTGGACGTAATACAATAAGAGTTATTCTCCTAACAAGTGCGGAAAGTCATACTTTTCCGCACGCGATTGCAGTTTGCCGAACGACGCGAAGCGGAGTTCGGCAAGCAGTCGAGTGCGGAAAAGGGACTTTCCGCAAGAGTTAGGAACAATATTTTTTCTAGGACCGTTTAAAAAATTACCAAATCTTATTCAATTAATTGAATTAATATGATTATTTCATTCATAGAAGATTCTGACCAATAGAAAGCTACATAAATCTAAATTAGACTGATAATTTTTGATAATTTCCCGTCGTCAAGTATATTACGTCAGATGCCCTTCGTTGCTATGAAAAAATACATTCAGTGACATTAATGACAATTAATGATTTAAAAATTATAAAAGTGATGACTTTTAACCGTCTCAAATATTTATAACAACTGTGTGCCAAATTGTACTAATTTGTACTTACATAAATAAATTACAATAAAATTTTGGTTTTGAACAGTTTTATTCATGAAATAATCGCAACAAATTGCACTCGATCTCTAAAATTAATATAGAATTTTTGCCCTGGTGACAAATTGACATAAAACTGTCAAAGTGTCACTCGGGAAAAATTCAGTAATTTTAGAGCTCTTGTGCACTTACTACTGAAAATACATACACAAAGTAATTCTTTGACAGGGTTGTCAAAACCAAACTTTCAATATAAATGGTTAGCATGACGACGATCTTGGTTTCCATGACGACGATTTAAAACCACTGTTATTGTCTACTGATTTTGTTTTCGAATATTATGTCAAAATAATTTTATTTCAAACGAATTGTCGCGTAAATTTCTTTAAAACATGAACACAATAAGATACATTTGAAATAAATTAGTAAATAATATCTAAATATTAGTTTATTGCATGCATTTTAATTATTTTAAAGCCCTATTAAAGCATCTAAATTCAGTGCGGAAAGTAAAACTTTCCAAACTAAAACGCGTGCGGAAAAGTAGACTTTTTTGCACGCTCGTAGATACATAAGACACAAGACACAAACATATAAATTAGACAGTGGTCCTATAATTTTCCATGCTGTACAACAGTGGTACACGTGTAACTAATAAAGACACACGTGGTTATTCATAAATAAAGGAAAATATTAATCTAACGGAACAAGCCGCCTGTGTAAAGTCAATTATTGACTTTGCAGAAACGGCCTGTTTCGCTTGTCCGCGTAAAACTCCAAAAATCTGGAACATCCTATTACAAATTTTAGATTTGTCATCAAATCCCTAGAAATTTCGCATACCAGTATATGTCTGATAATAACCGAGTTAGTAATACATTCCTAACAATTTTGGAACACATTCGAATAGAACAAGAGTAGGACAACACGGAGCTTTATTGGCGCAGTGCCAGTGATACAAGTTGTAAAAAATGGGGCAGTAGCATCGCTGCGCTATTGATTGTATCATGAGATTACATTATATAATACAATATCTGCAGTTTCTAGACAATTATGTTTCGCTGCTATTTTTTTAAATATTTCACAAAATACCACAGAAGATATAAAATAGTCCTTGTGGTGAGACCGCTCCCTTTTAAAAAAAGCTGGACGGAAGGGCCGCCCGAAAACTTTATCGTACCGATCTATTATCGTTATCGTACTAGATATTGGCATTCTATAAAAATAACAAAATTACTCGTTATTTTGATATTTTAGAAACACCTTGTAAACTTGAAAATATTTTATGGTTCTACGCATCATTAATTCCCGCATTTGAGAAAATGTTCGGGGACACACTATAGATTATTGCATAAATCAATAGAATATTAGTCATACTTTCATTTCAAATTAGTCCATTTTTCTGAGAAATTAATAGTTTACAATATTTGCATTTTACTGCATGGATTGTAATGAAATTTTGGGAGTCGCCCAAAGCCCAATCTCCTAATTCAAAGTCTATCCTATATACTATGTCGCTTTTATCATGGGGGCGGTTCTCACCACTTCTCGGGGATAGAACATTTTTATTTTCGAATTGCATGGAGAAAAAGGAAGAATTTTAAGAAAATTTAAAAATGCGCTCTATAATTTGATCTTATTTTTTTCACCCGTCCAACTTTTTGAAAGTAGAAATAACACTATATTAAGAGGTATTGCAAAAGAAAAACAATGCATTTAAATTCTGGTGAATGAGGGGTTAAATGTATGTACTTCTCATTTTTCCTTAAAGTACATTAGTCATATATTTTTTTGCACCATATCTCGCTTAGTTTGAATGTAACCGACATTTAACGGTGCTCGTTTTAAAGACCTTTTCAAACACTACAAAAGCATGAGCACTTTGATCATGCACCAAAAAACAAACTTTTTACCTACCATATCTCTTTTTGTATTATAAATAGAAAATTTACGAAGGAACGAATCTCTTTGTTATTTATAATTAAAAAAATTTTTTATATAGTGTTTTTAGTTTGATGCATAGTTTTTAAGGTATTCACAAAAAACCGTCCGAAAACGTGTCATTTTTAAATGAAAATGGCCAATTTTCAACTACGCATAACTCAAAAAGTATTGTGTTCTCAAAAAAAGTATAGATCAGTTTTTGCTTAAAAATAGGTTCTCTAGCCCCTTCCATGCTTATTTTGACCAATAAATTTTCCACCCCCTTGAAGGGGTGGGAATTGCCCCAAGATAAAAGCGCCATAGTATATAGGGTAGATTTTGTTTCTTGAGCTATTCCCTACTTACTGTGAAAATATCAAGTACATCGATGTAGTAGGATGGAATTCGGAGCCAAATACCCTCATTGACTGCCCTATAATAATGCTCTGCTATGATCGCGTGAGAGGGGACACACACAAGATTCTAGCAAAACTTCAATTTTCTGTAACTTTTCTAGTTTTTGAGTTACAGCAACAAGTTTTATGTCATTGGAAAGATAATTTTACATTCTTTCAAAATGTGTAAAAATATACAGGGCGTATGTAAAAAATTAAGATTTTTTTTTCATTTCCGGTTAAATCGGAAGCCAAATTGTGAGTAAAATTTATTGTGCTAATAGATAACAAAGTACTATATATGTCTGCCAAATTTCAAATCTTAGTTTCTATTACAGAGGTAGTTACGGGCACTCGAATATTTTTTTATAAAAAATTCATAACTCCCCTCCTATGAGGAGTTAAGAAATCTGACTAATGTTATTCAATTTACCGATAGGATATCAAAAATATATCAAAAAATAAACAAATTCCTTGAAGTAATTTTTGAGAAAATGTAGTTCAAATTTATGTAAAATTTTGACCCCTTAAATATAGGCAACCCATAATTTTTTCTGAAAAACGATAATATTCTTGTTATAGTCCCATCTTTAGGCTATATAAATGTTTTTTCAAATTAAATTTATCTTAAACAAGTTTTTAGATTGGTAGGGAAATGTATCGGGTGGACGGTCGGCCATGCTGGCCGCCATTTTGGATTTGGAAATTTCAAATTCCTTATTTCTATTTACCTATCGATGAGCTAACTTTAAGTTAAATTTCATTCGTTTCGGTCAAAATTTGCAAAAATGGGCCCCAAATAACCCCCCTATTTCGGCCCCCCTTTGAGAGAATTTTTTCAAAAGCTTAGTTTCTCGACAAAATTCTCTTAAACTTACTCATACCGAATTTCATCGAAATCGGTCCAGTAGTTTTTGCTGAGCGGTGGCGACATACGTACGTACATACGTACGTACATACGTACATACTTTCGACATGTTTTTTTATTTGCTTTTTAGACTCAGGGGGACTCAAAACGTCAAAAAAAAGTGAAATCTGAAAAATGTTTTTTTGCACGATCCTATAACTTTATCTATTATACTCATACTGCGTATGTAGTACGATAAAGTAAAAATTTCTGATTCGGTTTCTTTGTGAATTCTTATTCAAAAATTTCTCCTTTAAACAAATCTGAAGGGAGCCGGGCGGAATTTTTGGGCAGAAATTGTTAAAACAATTTTTTTAAACAAATACCAAAAATCAAATTTTTTTGCTCTGGAGCATATTTTTTTGATTTTTTTGGTCATTCTACACAAGAAAGGTATCCTATAATTTTTCTCAAAAATTGACAGTTTTCGAGTTCTAGGCGATTTAAAATCTAAAAAATGCGAAAATACGCATTTTCGAAGCTTAAAAACTCATATTTAAAATAGTATTTTTGAGGTTGCCAAGTATTTAAATTGTCGTTTAAACATTCATTTTCAAGATTCTGAATCGGGTGTATCTTTATTTTACACCTTTGTTATTTAATTGTTAGAGGAAAGTTGCCAATTATGGAATACCATTTTGTTTTGGGGATATAACAAAATACCTTTATAGAAATATAAACAGGTTAATGTTATGACAAATCAGTCATACATTTTCATGTAGTAATTAAAAGCCTTCTATAAATACCTTAATCAACAAAAAAAAGTCGAACAAAAAAAAACGAAATCCCAAATGAGTAACCAAATATCGAATAGGTACCCATATATGGAATATAGGCATAAACCAACATATCAATACCAAAAATAGACATGAACATCTGAGATCAAATAAAATTAAATAACAAAATTGTGAAAAATGGAAGAAGTAGCTTAATTCACTTGCAGACATCGCAGATCCATGTATGAAACTCTGGACCAGCACAATCATAATGAGTCCGCACATTATGCACTTAATCCACTGTTCCATAATTAGGCACCAACGGCTGTCCATATTTGGATTTGTACATTAGTTCAAACTAGTATCAACATTTTTTCAAGTCGTAATGTTTTAATTACAGAAGGTCATAAAATATTAAAATAAAGGTACTATTGATATACACAATAGCATAACAAGTCTGTATTTCTGCATAATAACCAATAATACTCGTTAAATATAATTTACCTTTGAAATTTTCTGTGAGACAATAAAACAAAACGCGCCTGCCAGACACATATCGTTCGCGCATCTGACAGTGGTGGGATTACGATAATAAAGAGAGTAACTGAAATAGAGGATGGCAGTGGCGGCCCGTGAGGTAGTGCCATAGAGCCATGGCACTACCTTGCTAACTATCCATAAACATATTTTTTATCTTCAAAACTTTTTAATTCCTATTAATTTTTGTGTGTGTATTTCTTTTGATCTTCATAAATTATATAAAATATGGCAACTATGGGCGCAATACAATCCCTGCCGACAGCGGAGAGTATTCGACAGGAGAATCTCCTTCGCGCCGAAGTCAGTACTGGCACGAGTAAAGAGAGAAAGATTTTATGAGCATTATATGTAAGTGACAGAGAAAGAGCTATATTGGACTATTAGTATACCTTAACATTAGAATCTCTGTGCCAGGCACGAGGGTATGAAGCCAGGTCTATTTACTTTGAGTTTCTTTACGTGCTGGTTTGTCGCATTTATTATGTATATTTTCTGTTAAAAAGTTTTTGTATTTATAATTCAACTTTTAGTGCATCATGATCGTGGGTATTTTGATAATATTTTGATTATTTATTAAGTTTAATTTATTAATTGACAATAAATATTGGTATTTTAAAAATTTTTTTGGTGGTTTTTTGCTAGAAAAAAAAACTACAAATGTTATAAGGTGTTGTGGAGCTTTCGAGTTAGCTTTAAGAGGTCACGACGAAAAAGAAAATTCAGAAAATAGAGGTATATTTAAGGAGCTGGTCAATTTTAGCGCCGAATTAGACAACGACTTAAAGGTTCATATTATTCAAAGTACCAGATCTTTCAAAGGTCTACCTTCTCCGGACATTTAGTTGCTTCTAATTTATTTATGTCGGAGAAGTTTTCTGCTTATAAGCATCAGTTCTCCGAATCATTTCTTAATGAACAATTTTAATTTTTAAGCAAAACTCGGTTTAAAACTGAATTAGAAGTAGGTACTGTATTAGCGAGACGAATTAAGTACTACCTCTGGGGCTGTTTCGCTATCGGTTTTATTGTAGAGGGAAGGTTTAAAAAGCACATTTGAAGAAACTATTAAACTTTTAAGTATTTTAGTTACCATTCCTATATCAACATCTAAAGCAGAACGCTGTTTTTCGATGTTTACATCGAAACCTAGTGCTTTAGGTATACTATCTGCAGAAAAGCATTTTGTAAATTGTATCGATAATTTTAATTATAAAGGCATTGAAAACTTTGCAACCAAAAAATAGAAGAATGAGCTTCATATATCGTAAACTTTAAAAGTGACATTACAAAAATTTGTGCATGTGTGTGAATAATGAAATAGTATTATTTTTATAAATTGGTAAATAGAGACTAAATCGTAATAACAATTTTCAAGCACTATCAGCAGTAAATGCTGGTGGTAGGTTAAGTGGTTTTTATTATTAATTAATTTACGGAACTGTTTTGATCAATGTTGGACAATTGCTTGGCACCTCAGATCAATAAACTTAAGATATGTACATAAGATTAAAGTATCCGCGCATATTTTTTTTAGTTTTTGTTGTCAGTATACCTTTTTTTGACAATATCGTGAATCCGTCACTAAAAATTTTGGCGGCTGCCCGAGTTGTGGCACTACCTTCTTAAAGTGGTACGAGCCGCCACTGGAGGATGGTATTGTAGTGCGCTTTCAACTTATATTTTTCAGAGAAATCAAGGAATTCCATATTAGGACACTATTCCATATTTGGTTACGTTCCTCTAAATATGCGTGTCCGTCCGATTCTTTAGCCAGTGCGGTGCGCTATATTTCAACAATCTCCTGTTTTCCCCCGAACTATATTTTTTTAGATTCTTTGGGACATTCTAAATGAAATAGGTTTCTTGTCATGTTTCTCAAAAGTTAATAGTTTTAAAGTTATAAGCGATTTAAAATCCGAAAATGTGTATTTCGCTTTTTTCGGATTTTAAATCATTTATAACTATAAAACTGTTAACATTTGAGAAAAATAACAAGAAACCTATTTTATTTAGAATGACCCAAAGAATCTAAAGAAAATATTTTTCGGAGGAAAATAGGAGATTGTTGAAATATAGCGCGCCGCACCAGCAAAAGAATCGGATGGATACGCATATTTTTTAAACAATTAAATAACAACGGTCTAAATTAAAGTTAGACCCGATAGCTCTTCATAATCTTGAAAACGAATGTTTAAACTACAATTTAGACCTACAATAAAATAAACTAATTCTATTATATAATATTCTATTATATAATATAATAAACTGTATAAACTACAATCTACTAAGAGCTTGGCAACCTAAAAATACTAATTTAAATATGAGTTTTTCAGTCTAGAAAAGGCGCACTTTAACATTTTTCAGATTTTAAATCACCTATAACTCGAAAACTATCAATTTTGTAGAAAAATCACAAGATACCTTTCTTGTTTAGAATGACCCAAAAAACCTAAAAAAAATATGCTCCAGAGCAAGAAAATGTGATCTTTGGTATTTTTTAATTGTTTAAACAATTTCTGAATAGGAATCCGCAAAGAAACCGAATCACGAGGTCAAAGGTGACAAAAGGGCATTCAACAATAGAAAAACAGACACTTCCACATACGCACTTCACCTTCTAGATTATAATCATTCTTTCAATAAAGAGTTTCAAATTCTACATATTCAAAATAAAGGCCTTAAGCTATCTTTTTTAGAATCTATGGAAATTAATAAACTGAAAAATACAGACATAATTCTGAATGACCAACTCGAGACAAACAGCTCCCCACTCCTCAACCTCTTCAGTTGAAGACTTAAAAAGGCAAACACATTGTAAACTATATCACTTGAGAAAGGCACTCCGCCGAAACAGCTGTAGTCACTTAGTTATAATAAATTTTGTGGAAGTCTAGAACACAAACGTTTTCAGTGTTTTATTGTTAGATTGTCGTTTTCATTTGTTCTCAGCAATCATTTATGTGGTTGGTATGTTCTAGTCTAATTTAGTGGGACTAAAAGGTAAACAGGGTGTCCCGAAAATATCTTCATAAATTATACCACAGATTCTGGATTCAAAAATAGGTTGATTAAACCTATGGTGTATTCCACGAATATACGACTGTTTTGGATTATCGCGACAACGAATATTTTAGTGTGCAACATAAGAAGTACGAAAGTATTTTTCTGTAATAATTACTCCAATAAACAACAATATAATTTGCAATTTACTTTCGTTCTTCATATTTTGCACAGTAAAATATTCGTTGTCGCGATAATCCAAGACGGTCGTATATTCGTGGAATGGGGTATAACTTAGATACCTTAGTACAAAATGTACACATAAAAAAATTACAGCCCTTTGAAGTTACAAAATGAATATAATTTTTTTTAATGTATTGAAAACTATTAGAGATTTTTTATTGAAAATGGACATGTGGCATTCTCATGGCAGGAAAATATTCAAACCAAATTATAGTGAAATTTGTGCAGCCCATAAAAATTTTATGGGGGTTTTGTTCCCTTAAACCCCCATAAACAATGTCTTTAAAACTTTTTTGCCTCTTAGTGCTTTTTCAAAAAGCCAGTTTTTATCGAGATATTCTGAATATTTTTGTCAAAGTCACCACATATTTGTATATGGTTAAGTACCATTATAGAGAACTGGTAATAATATAAAAATTTACTTATAATTTACATTTTTAGGTATAATTTTAACATATTAAACAAGAAGCCACATCTCGATAAAAGGTGCCATATGAAAAAATACTGAGGCAAACAAGTTATAAAAACATTGTGTTTAACATGGCCGGCGATAACGGGCCTGCAAGGGATGCACTGCAGGCGGGCGCCCCTGTTTGGGGTGCGCCAAACTTAGCTTTTTTTTTCTGCTGCTGGTGCTATACAAAATACTAATTAGAAAAATCCGAAGGGCGCCTATGCTAGTGTTGCAAGTTGCAAGCAGGCGTCTTATACCCTAGCGCCGGTACTGGTGTTTAGCTTATGATATTGCAATAATAGTTTAATTGGTACGTACACAAACATTTGGGGGTTTAAAGGAGCGAAACTCCCATACAATTTTCATGTAAACTGGTTAAAAAAGAAGGCATATCGCAATAAAAACTGGCTTATCAAAAAAATACTAAGAGGCAAAAAAGTTTTAAAAATACTGTGTTTAAGTAGTGGTACCACAATAATAATTTAATTGGAATGTACACAAAAGTTTGTGGGTTTTTCAATATAAAATATCTAAGAGTTTTTGATAAGGGAGAGGCTTGTACCTTGAACCGGATTTTTTCAAAGCTCAATTATTTTTAAGCTTTTAATTTTCAAGAAAAAATTTTTGGACTAACTTGTAGTTTACACACCATAGTATATTATATCAAAAGGTCATTTTAATAAAACAAGACCAAACACATTTTTTAGAATTTTATTTGTTAGAGCTAATTTGGTCCAAGGTACAAACCGGTACTGTACCTTGAACCACATAGTCTTGTACGTTGAACCACCCGTAAACCTTTAAAAATATATACAAAAAATTGTGTTATTCAATATTGAACCTCCCAAAATCTAAGTCAAACACATTTATTCCTTTTTGCCTTTCAGACAACCCAGCCTGACTTGGTGGTTTAAGTTTGAGCAAAACATCTTCAATCTCAATGTCAAATTGTTGACCACTTGGGCCAGAATATTTGTTAAGGTTCAGAATTCTCTTCAGATACTTGACCGTTAAATAGGGACTTAAAGCAGTTAATTGTGCAACGTAAAAATGTGCCTATTTTTCCCATTATTTTTGTACGGCTCAACGTACAAGACGTGATAGCGGATCAAGGTACAAGACTCGGATGAAAAGAAAAAAATGTGAATTTAACCTAATAGAACGGTTTTGTTATATTTCTCACTATGTTGTTTAACTACCTATTAGTATAGGCATACACACCTTGTGATTTAATTTACGATATTTGTAAACACAAGATTTAGAAAAGAAAATTATCTATCCCATAAATAGTTACTTTTCACGAAATAAAACACTATATTTTTACAGCTGCAAATGATTTCTAATCACGTTCAAAAACTAACCACAGAATAACGGCGATTGTAGAAGAACTTGAGATAAGAAACATAGACATTTCGTGCGCAAAATAAAAGAAAAATGGGGTGGCCCATTGTACAAGTTGGCCCAAGGTAAAAGCCTTTCCCCTACATATATGAAGAAAAAATCAATTTTCATTTTGTAACTTCAAAGGGCTGTAACTTTTTTGTGTGCACTATGGTATATGCACGGGCGCCCATATAAAAATTTTCAGGGGGGGGGGCAGACGTGAAGATGTTGCTCATTATATTTTTTATGCTTTGGATAACCATATATAGTATACAGCACCTGAAAAGCTAGGGGGGGGCCACGGCCCCCCCCTGCCCATGGGTATGGGCGCCCATGGGTATATGGGTAAGTTAGGTTCAGTCAACCTATTTTTGACCCCAGAATTTGTGGTATAATTTATGACCAATATTTTTGGGACACCCTGTATATAACGAAAAACAAAATAAGCTAAAAACAGAATTGTGATTGAGTGCTTGAAATTACGAGCTTCAGCTCGTGAAAGCCTGATATTTTCATTCAACATGACGTTGTTCAACGTTTTTGATATGAGGAGTCTACCTACACTATATAGCTACCATGTGAAATTGAAAAAAGTCAATGCATTGGAAGCAAATAATAAATATATTTTTATGAAACATATTTTAAATATTTGAATATAAAAATTATATTCACAGTATGGGAAAATATCATAGCCATTCACATTGAAGTATTCTTTACTTTCACTATTTATTCTCTACAACGCATAAATCCAAGAGTAAAAATATGTTTTAAATGAAATTGATTTGTATTGAGTTTTAATCTCTGAAATACTTTTCAAATGCTCTCTCTATATTTAACACCTACGTTTTATTTTATACCCTTACATAAAAAAGAGAGCATATTCGACAAATGGTAGAAAGATATTAAATACCTGCATAGTGATATTAGAAATAAATAATACAAATTTAGCTGAAGTCGGTCAAATAATCAGTTTAGATGCAGAAGAAGTAAGTAAGCAGTATTCTGCTTTAAGTGCCATCTCCGCGACGGAGGTCGGCAATCATCATAGCTATTGGGAGTTTAGAGACGGCTGCTTTGAAAAGTTCACTTGATGTACCGGGTGTCCCAATAAGAATGGCTCTCGGCCATATCTCAGGAACGGTTTATAGTAGAGCTTTGAAATAAAAAATTTTATAACAAAATTTGCCTCAGGAAAAGCCTGGAAATTATTTTCATAATTGTGGGTCCACCGCTAGAGGGCGTAATTGAATATCAAAAATAAAAAAATCTAAATTTTACAAAATTTTTCTAATGAAGGGGCACTGGAAATCCGACTATTGTATTCTTCATCAAATTCTGCGCATATTTGATTTAACAAGTTTAACTCTACCTTTGCAAATAAGAGGTGGGGGTGAGTGGGAACCTTGTTATTAAAAAATGGCTGTAAGTCCGGTTCTGCCAAATCAAATTTTGAAAACTGGGTCTTGTTGAAGACATATATTTTTTTTCAATGTAAGCGTGATAATTTTGAACCATCCTAATAAGTAATAAGCCAGCTGGGAGGCGTTATTTCATTTTTTTCAGAAATCTAGTTTTCTTTGGAAAATATTAAATACAAGTATGCATTTTTAATCATACTTTATAAAATTAGATTAAATTAGCAATAGAATAGCGAAAACCGCATGTCGATACCTTTTGTCTATCTCAAGATATCTCGAGAAACGTGTAAATTTTATACATAACTGTTACTATCACCGGTAAACTAAGTTAATGAAAAGTAGTGTGCTGTGGAAAAAAACAAAATAACACTTTCCAGATGTCAACGTATAAAAATATAATTAATTAAAACAACAATATAAAGAGAAACAATACTATTAAAATTAAATATAACACAGAACAAAAAGAACTACTTAGTGACGACCTAAATATTCAAATTGTTGCCCATCATATACTACTCTAGAATACATTATCCAGAGAATACTAAACGCCATTCAAAGCATATCGAGAGCAGAAATTGAGACTGCTGTTCAATCTACTCTTGAGAGAGTAAATGTTTGCAACGAAAATGATGGGCAAAAATTTTAACGTTTATGTCATCACTAAATAGTTGTTTTTATTTCTTTGTAATAGGGCTTTTCAACGCTTCTCATTTGTTTCGAGCCTCTGTCATATGCCGTATAATCCGTGTATAATATTAATATACGAGATATGAACGAGGCTCGAAACAAATGAGAAGCGTTGAAAAGACCTAATATACGTTGACAGCTGGAAAATGTTTCTTTGTTGTTTCCATAGCACACTACTTTTAATGAATTATTTCGTTTACCGGTGACAGTAACAGTTATGTTTTTAAATTTACACGTTTTGTAAGATATCTCGAGATAGAAAAAAGGTATTAACATGCGGTTTTCGCTATTCTGTTGCTAATTTTGTCTAATTTTGTAATATGGTATTAAAAATGCATGTTTGTATTTAATATTTTCCAAGGAACACTAGAATTCTGAAAAAAATTAAATAACGCCTTCTAGCTGGCATATTACTCAGTAAGTTGGTTCGAAATCATAACTTTTACATTGACGAAAAAGATCTGTCTTCAATAAGACCAAGTTTGCAAAATTTGATTAGGCAGAACCGCACTCACAGCCAGTTTTTCATAACAAGGTTCCCACTCACCCCCACCTCTTATTTCCAAAGATAGACCTAAACTTTTCAAATCAAATATGCGTAGAATTTTATGAAGAATACGACGATCGGATTTCCAGTGCCCCTTCATCAGGAAAATTTTTTAAAATTTAGATTTTTAATTTTTGATATTCAATTACGCCCTCTAGCGGTGGTCCCATAATTATGAAAATAATTTCCAGGCTTTTCCTGAGGCAACTTTTGTTATAAAATTTTTTATTTCAAAGCTCTACTATAAACGGTTCCTGAGATATGGCCGAGAGCCATTCTTATTGGGACACCCGGTACATGCGTACCATTCTCTCAGGTTGCGCAGACAAAAATCTCAATCAATTGAAGAAAAAAAATATTTCACAAATAAACATTTCTTTTCGCTTAAATTAAATCACAAACAGTCTTCCACCTACCTCTTGGCAGTGTGAACATTTAATTTAAGCGAAATGCAATGTTAATTTGCCAAATAAACATTTTTTGATGATGATGATTTAGAATGATGTATTTTGAGTTAAATAAATTACATACATTTATCTTTTTGCGTCAATTAATTTAATTCACAAATTATTTTTGGCCACCCTGTATAAATAATGATATTAGTGTTTATATTGCTGAATAGATAATTCAACACCCTTTTAAATTGGATACCACACGATCCCTATTTTCATTTAAAAAAATCACCGATTACATCATCACGACCAGATGGATGACGTCACTAGTATGAAATATATATCAAAAAATTGTAATTTAAAAATAAAAATCGAACTGCTTCGTCATTTCGTTAAAATCTAATAACTACTGTCAAATATCCAGGTGGACTGTTTTCTTTGGCCCACCCTGTATAAATGTAAGCAGATTATTTACAACAGTAATATCACAAATCGACATTAATATCGACAATTATCCGAAAACTTGTTACCTGGCAATAGACACGAGAGCCCGGCGGGCTCTAGTTACTATTGCCGAATGGAAACAAGTTTGAGAAAAAATTGGAGCATTATTTTCTTATTTATTCTTACTATCATGTGATATTCGACAGGTTATTTTTTGAGAATCCACTAGGAAGAATTTCCTGTAGCTGGCTGTATACCATTAATTACAAGTAAAATTTAATAAAAAAAAATTTTTGGTCTTGGTAAAAGGTATATTATTTTAAAAAGCCCTATAGGGCTACAAACATCGAACAGAACGTTTTCGCTCTAAAAAGAGCATCATCAGTGTTGCCTAAAATAAGTATAACCATATTAATTATCAAAATGTTGAACTTAAAGTGATGACCAAGGTAGAATCAAAGTTTGGTTATACTTACAAGAACATGGTGAGCCAACCAAAAAATACGAAGGTCAAAGCCTTTCAAAAATGGACTAAAAGTCACATCAAAATGCTAACATAGCAAATTCCAAAGGATGGATATAATCCCTAAGGATATGGCCCTAGGATAACATATGACTCCCACACGTTGTAAGTGGGTCAAAGGTAACAAATTAGGTCATTATGTTACAAGAGCTGACAGGCAACTAAGATGTGAGATATCAAAAGCGAATCTGTCTGATGTCAAGACAACAATTGTCAATGGAACTTGAAGTATCATGAAAAATTGGTTACACAGCTACTAAATTTATAGTTGTTTATAGTACAAGCAATGATAACAGCTAACATCAGTGTGTTGGAATTATAAAAATAAAGAGTTAGTGAGAATAGATTATCTAGATGTAAAATAGAAGGGCGGAATTTGAGTACCCACAATCATCAATGAAGTGTACGTAAATTGATGAAGAAAGGTAGGCAAAACAACATACAGATAATGTAATGTATGGTTTATGTTTTGAAATTAGATAATTTATATTTGTGAACCAACACAAATGATGGCTGAGAGACTGGCTGAAAAACTAGAGACAAAATAGGGGTCGTGATATCAAATGCTGAAAAAGTTGTAAATGCAAAATCTTATTTATAAATTAATAAAATATAGATGGGTTCATCAACACAAATTTACAAGACTGAAAAGGTTGTATTACAAGCTTAGTCCAAATTTCTTTATTATGTCCTTTTATGTTAAATAACATCTAGGGCAAAGAAAAATTAATAACTTGGATAAAAGTGTCTAAGCTACAACTAAAGTGGGGTCAGATGAAGATAAGTGTTGAGTAAGATTATTGAGTATATGAGAAAATTAAAAATTGTGTTTATTTGAGATAGATGAGTTTGTGGTATATAAAGTAAATTTGACATCATGATGTCAAATTTACTTTATATACCACAAACTCATCTATCTCAAATAAACACAATTTTTAATTTTCTCATATACTCAATAATCTTACTCAACACTTATCTTCATCTGACCCCACTTTAGTTGTAGCTTAGACACTTTTATCCAAGTTATTAATTTTTCTTTGCCCTAGATGTTATTTAACATAAAAGGACATAATAAAGAAATTTGGACTAAGCTTGTAATACAACCTTTTCAGTCTTGTAAATTTGTGTTGATGAACCCATCTATATTTTATTAATTTATAAATAAGATTTTGCATTTACAACTTTTTCAGCATTTGATATCACGACCCCTATTTTGTCTCTAGTTTTTCAGCCAGTCTCTCAGCCATCATTTGTGTTGGTTCACAAATATAAATTATCTAATTTCAAAACATAAACCATACATTACATTAACTGTATGTTGTTTTGCCTACCTTTCTTCATCAATTTACGTACACTTCATTGATGATTGTGGGTACTCAAATTCCGCCCTTCTATTTTACATCTAGATAATCTATTCTCACTAACTCTTTATTTTTATAATTCCAACACACTGATGTTAGCTGTTATCATTGCTTGTACTATAAACAACTATAAATTTAGTAGCTGTGTAACCAATTTTTCATGATACTTCAAGTTCCATTGACAATTGTTGTCTTGACATCAGACAGATTCGCTTTTGATATCTCACATCTTAGTTGCCTGTCAGCTCTTGTAACATAATGACCTAATTTGTTACCTTTGACCCACTTACAACGTGTGGGAGTCATATGTTATCCTAGGGCCATATCCTTAGGGATTATATCCATCCTTTGGAATTTGCTATGTTAGCATTTTGATGTGACTTTTAGTCCATTTTTGAAAGGCTTTGACCTTCGTATTTTTTGGTTGGCTCACCATGTTCTTGTAAGTATAACCAAACTTTGATTCTACCTTGGTCATCACTTTAAGTTCAACATTTTGATAATTAATATGGTTATACTTATTTTAGGCAACACTGATGATGCTCTTTTTAGAGCGAAAACGTTCTGTTCGATGTTTGTAGCCCTATAGGGCTTTTTAAAATAATATACCTTTTACCAAGACCAAAATTTTTTGAGACTTACATACAAAATTCTTTATATAGTAAGTATTTGTATAAAAACATTCAGTGACATTTATCCCAATTAATTTGACACACATTTTTCAACTTGTCAAAATGAACAGCACAGTTTAGCAAATATTTAGACGAAGATATCAATAAAATATTAGTTAAAATTATTGATCATGAAATAATTTTACCGAAGTACACTCAAGCGCTTAAAATTGGCGACTTGTGTTGTTCTAGTGAGAATGTAACATTAGATGCAGAACTAAAAGTTTATTATGGTTCATTTGCTTAAATGTGACAATTCTCAAACCTACGAAACTCATTGTGATTAAACTGAAACACTCTACTTAAAAAATATTGCCAGTATAATAATCTAGGTAGATTATTCCCGGTATAATAATAATCTAATTGGACATAATTATTAAACCCGTTTAAAAAAATCTTACTACATGATTGGAAATTAAAATCATTAAAAAATAATGAGAATAATTTACCACGTTAAAAAATATAATGGATTATATTATACTATTTGCATTTAATTTAAACAATTTAATTTAGATTTAATCCTTTGCATACACACATTCATCCTTTTGTGTTAGCAAAAATCGATAGTTAATTATTTTCCATAAAATACAATCCCGAACAAATTACCAAACAGAATAAAAAAGTTCAACCGCGTGAACTTCGGACAGTTTGACCGCTTTAATGAAAAAATAAAAAAGAAAATAAAAGAATGATTCAACAACAGAGCAAACAATATACTAAATGAATTGGCATCGAATTGGTTTGATGTTCTTTTTTATACTTTTTATATTCGGATGTGACATTTGGTGGAATTTACGGTACTCTAAAGTTGCAGCCCGCTTCACAAGAGGTCGACATAAAGTAGAGGGAATTTATTGGTGCAAAGTAATAAAAGGAAGGTGATGTTTAATTACATTGAAAAAATGTTGAAAATTTACTGGAGTTCAGTAGTTTGCAAGCATTTTTGATTAGGGATGAAAAACTTTGACTTAAACGGCCCGCTGCGCTGTGCCGAGAGAGTTTTTTTCCCATAATCATCAGTGCGATGATGATTATTACAATTACAATCTGGTCATAAATGATCAATCAGCAATTTTAGTTTAACCTAAATTACCATTGTTCAAGAGTTCAATAAGTTAGTGCACTGGAGGGTGGATTGATATAAAAGTAGCCTTTGGTAGAAAAAACAAGTTTTTTGGGATTAAATCGATTTATTGCTCAACATAGTCCCTTTTAAATTCGATACACTTAGCAAGATGATATTCCAATTTTTTTATCCCATCCAAATAGTACTTTTACTCGAGCTCTTCAAAATAGCTCAACCAATTCATAGCTCAATTCGTGTAATTTTGCCATGGCGACGGACGATCGGTGAGCCGGTGTGTTGTCTTGGTGAAAGAGCACTTTTTTGCGTGCCAAACCGGGGCATTTTCGACGCAATTCGGTATCCACTCGATCCAATAATGCTGCGTAGTACTCGCTATTGATGGTTTTTCCTTTTTCCAAGTAGTCGATGTGGATGATGCCCTTCGCAGCCCAGAAAACTATCGCCATCACTTTTCCGGCCGAATGTGCACTTTTTGCCTTCTTCGGCGGGCCTTCGCAGCGTTTGACTGCTTAGACTGTTCTTTAGTTTCCATTATATAATAGTGCACCCAGGTTTCATCAACGATGATAAACCGGCGAAAAAAATCCTACGGATCGCGCCGTATCATAGCCAAAAGCGTTACCGAAGTGGTCACATGTTTTCGCATTTTAGTATGGCATAACTAGACCCAAACCCAGACATTCAAAGTGAAAGTTATCCCCCAACACCAAATTCTTCTATATGGTCCACATAATGTTCAGAAAAAAGTCACACCATTTTGAGCGTCGGGATTGGGGGGAGAGAGGGGAGAAATCGGTAAATTCGCAGTTTTTTAAGTTTTTCGTCAATATTTCTAAAACTTTGCAGTTTAGCGTGAACAACTTTTTATACAAAAATATTCTACATTAAATTTGAAATAAAAAAGGCCCTATGCATAATCCTTCTAAAATGAACGGTTCCAAAGTTACGGAGGTAGTATAATATCATTGGTCCAAAAAAGGCCTAACCCAAACATCCAAAGTAAAAGTTTTCCTCCCACACCAAATTGTTCTATATCGTCCATATATTTTTCAGTAAAAATTTACACCATTTTGAGCGTCCGGTTTGGGGGGAGATGGGGAGAAGTCGGTAAATTAGTAGTTTTTTAAGTTTTTCGTCAATACTTCTAAAACTATGCTTTAGCGTAAACAATGTGCTATACAGAAATGTTCTACATAATATTTAAAACAAAAAAGGTCCTATTCATAATTGTTATAAAATCAACGGTTCCAGAGTTACGGAGGGTGAAAAGTGGAGGTTTTCGATACTTTTTATATTTATTAAGCAATTTATAATATTATTACTGACAGGATTGTGTTTTGTAAAAAAAAATTTGCTATTTTAGTGGCCGATGGTATGTTAGTGATAAGCTCTTGAAGAAACGTCAACCTCACCACCCAAAATCATCATCAATGGCCCAAAACATATAAAAACTATCGAAAACCTCCACTTTTCGCCCTCCGTAACACTGGAACCGTTGATTTTATAACAATTATGTATCAACCTTTTTTATTTTAAATTTTGTGTAGAACATTTTTGTGTAGAACATTGTTTACGCTAAAGCATAGTTTTAGAAATATTGACGAAAAACGTGAAAAAACTACGAATTTACCGACTTCTCCCCCATCTCCCCCCCAAACCGGACGCTCAAAATGGTGTAACTTTTTACTGAACAATGTGTGGACCATAATATAAAACAATTTGGTGTTGGAGGAAAACTTTTTCTTTGGATGTCTGGGTTAGGCCTTTTTTTGGACCAATTATACTATACTAACTCCGTAACTCTGGAACCGTTCATTTTAGAAAGATTATGCATAGGGCCTTTGTTATTTCAAAGGACATCGCACACATCTTATGGAAAATATAATGTCACTCAAATTCAATAAAATTTATACCAATAGATTCGTTTTAAATTAACGATCAAATCTTATCATTGCACCAACTCTCTATTTTCAAAAATAAGAGCAGAAATTGATATAAATAAATCTGAAATCAAATGGGTAGGTACATAAGTTAGAGAGAGAGAAAAAATATTTTAAAATACCCAGATTTTCGGTACTCCATAAATCAGCGGATTAGTTTCACTAATCCGCTTAGACCCAGCGGGATTTAAGCTGTTATGAATATCACTCAGAGCAATAATGATTGTAAACTAACATTTTATGGACTCCAAAAATGTGATTTCGATAAACTTTAATTGCAATTTGCGCCGTAATTAATCATAATTAAGAGTTGGCGCAATGATAAGAATTGCTCGTTATATTAAAACGAATCTAATCGTATAAATTTTATTAAATTTGAGTGCCATTATATTTTCCATAAGATGTGTGCGATGTCCTTTAATGTAGAACATTTTTGTATAGAAGGTTGTTCATGCTAAACCGCATAGTTTCAGAAATATTGACGAAAAACTTAAAAAAACTACGAATTTACCTATTTCTCCCCCCTCTCCCCCCAAACCCGACGCTTAAAATGTTGTGACTTTTTTCTGAACATTATGTAAACCATATAGAATAATTTGGTGCTGGAGGATAACTTTCACTTTGCATGTCTGGGTTATGCCATCTTTTGGATCAATTTTGTATCATACTATTTGGTCAATTGTCAAAAAGCGCGGCACCCATCGGGCGGATAGCTTTTTCATGTCCAAATGATGTTGTGTACGCGTTCGTAGGAAATTTTTAGGGCCTCTACTAACTTGTGAAGCTTAATTCGACGATCTGTCATAATCGGAACATGGACTTTGTTGATCATTTCCGGCATGGTGACTTAATTTGGCCTCCCGGGACGCTCATCATCAAAATCACTCGTACGACCACGAACAAATTCAGCTTTTCTAAATTTTATTGTGGCTAATGAAGCTTCAGCCTAATCATATTATACTTCTTCCTAATACTAACCTAATGATTTTTTTTTTATTTCAACAAATCATCTTCCTCTTGGGTTTTTGGGAATAAAATCTACTTTCTCCTTTCGGGAGCATGAAGCCCATCGCCGGCGATGCACCAGATGGCTGACAACCTAACATCTTTAGACAGACAATAGCACCCAACATCATAGACATCACCAAGACCGTAGCTGCAGCGACCTAGGGCCATAACACCTGCCCAGGTCTACAAGTCGACAGCAGTACCATACGACATCAAGAAGATACCATCAGCTACCAGAAGCCATAAGTATAATCCAGAATTGTTAGTTTTTGGCAAGAATTTGAATACATTTGTTAATGCAATTTACTAAGTCATTTTATTTATTATATCTTTATGAACAATAAACATGATTAGTTAAAAACTATGTTTTGTTTGCTTCCATTCCAATTTTCATAGTTCATATCTCATTAGCTTTAATTTGCACATTCGTTTCCCTTTTTTCTGGAGGAACTTAATCACCGAACGATACTCGTTTTTTTTTCATTTATCCGAAAACACAATAGTTCTTTGCTTTTGACGGCGGTAAAAACCAAACTAATACTTTTTTGGCTTACAATTTTAACAGACGTCATGTCATGAATATCAGATGTCAAAACCGAGAGAAATTCGGTATCAAGTAACTCCATATATCAAAGGCTAGTTTTATGTCAATCTATCCTGGTATTCTAACATATACACGCGCCCATGTTCTTTTTTCTCTTTTTTTTTCTGGAAGGCGTCCGTGCATGCACCCCGGTAGAACTGCAGCCCTTTGGTTTATTGTGCTTTCTTCCATTTGTTATCATGATACTCAATCCAAGGTATTAGTGCACTTCACTATCCTGTAAAGGTTTATTGGGTTAGTGCCATATGCTTTCGGACTTGGTCTGCAGTCTCCATATATTGTTTGTCTCTTAAGATCCAGTGCCTCGCACTCGCACAATAAATGTGTGACTGCCTCAGTCTCTCTATTACATAGTCTGCGACTGAGATCTCTATTTCATAGTGTGTAGGTGTCTCCTGTCGTGTGTAGGTGTACTTTTACTAAAAAATGTCCAGTTAGGAGACTTGTAATAGTTTTTGAGCTGATTCCTGTTCATTTTACGCAGTTGTTTAGCTTGTTTCGCTCATGTCAGAGATATAAATCGCTTCCCATGCCTTTGTGTGGGAATTTTTTCCTAATGTTCTTTGTGTTGTCTTTGTATCCAGCTTCTTAATCGGTCTCTGATTATGCTATTTTTTACGCTCAGTTCCGGTTCTGGACTGAAGTATCTTGTTGCTGATCCTCGTTGCTGTCTAGCAAGTTTGTCACTTATCAGCTTTCTCATTGTCAGCGATCACTTGATGTTCAGGCACCCATATGACTTTTACCTTGTTATGTTCCTCTAGGGTGTCAAGTTCTTCGCGCCATTTCCATACAAGCCTGGAAGTTATCCTTGGATTTTTTTTTAAAACCCTCAAGGGTAAGGCTATCCAACACGGTAAAACAGGCGAGTTGTGAGATGCAACTTGATAGATGTCCTTCGGCCTTCTTTGCTCCGGCGATTCGTTGGCTTGCAAATTTTAGAAGCCACGAATGGTGTAACCTGAAGATTAGTTCTGATAAAGATTTATTTTTGGTATTATTAATATTAAAAGTAAAAGTTTCGTTAGTCTTTAGCAGATGCCGCCACGGCATCTATATCATGATAATCTTTCGTTTGTGGATCGATGCTGACAGCCATGATCTTAGTTGTTCAGAGAGAATCAAATATGTGCTCTCTGAAGAAACTATAACAAGAGTTGAAACTAGTTAGAGCACTTTTGGCGCGCTTTGAACTAATTAAGGTAAACCCGCTCTTGTTTCGATTCACAACGAAATGATTATTTATTATTCCTATCTTCACTATGTACTCCTGATCCCGGCCAATCTTCTGTGTTGGACCCATCTGTATACCAGGTGTGGCCTCCATACTTCGGATGTCAGACAGTATCTCCCCATATCTCCCTGGAATGTATTTCTCCCTGGATTGTATTTCTACCTGGAAAGTTATTTCCATTTTATATTTGGGGATTGAATGATCTGTTGTCATCTCCCATATCGGATCTCCGCATATATCCTTGATGCTGCAGTGTCTTTTCCACTGCAATTTTTATTAAGCATTACTAAAATTTTTGTCCAAATTTTCCACCCTAGCCTTAAAGGTACTTCTCCTATCTTATGCTAGGAATATCTTTAAAAACAGAAAACATAGAAATACACTCAATATTAAAAATCACTTCAGAAAAGAAAAGATCACAATAGTGAGATCATTGTGAGTCATTGGCTATCTAATTGTCTATTTATTTTAATCGAAAAGAGCTTCAATAACGTAATTTTTATGTATGTAATAACTTTCCAACAATTTTTTGTATGCGACTTTTGACAACTTCCAAGCAAAAAATATTAAAATAACCAACCAGTGTAGAGAAAGTTGAACGTTTTATACAATGCTCTATAGTTTAACACTCATCTCTATTTAAAACTTTTATAGTAATATTTACCCTAGCTAGGAAAATAAATGTGGGTGTTATTCCAAAATGGTGTAAATCGTATTTTTGAAATGATGTAAGACTTGCTTTATAAGCTTGATATATAGACCTCTTAAAAGGAAAAGTGGTGTAGGTTTTTACTGTTCTACTTACTGTGTTACTGTAAATAGTTACACCACTTTTCCTGATTTTCCTGATGAGAAGAAATCATATAATATCGTTATAAAGCAAGAATTACAATCATTTCAAAAATATGACTTACCCACTTTGGCTTTAACACCCTCAAATATAGAAGTGAAATAAATAGTCACAGAAAGTTTTCTCATTGAAAATAAAATTGAACTTTTTTGTATGTTTCATGTTATTTACAAAATTAAGACACTGAGAATCGAAGTTTTTATTTTTCACCATATATAATTTTAGAAGGTTACAATCTGACTGGTTGTGATACATTTTAATCGTTGTTTTATGTAAATTTTATGGGTGCCGAAGTACAATAAATAAAATCCTGTCATTTGACAATAATTCATCCACAAGTATTGAGTGGCAAAAGGGCGGCTACAAAAATTAACTAAGATTAATATGAAATTACAGAATAATAAAACTTGGAAATGTTTTTAAAAAATGTCAACCGAATAAACCCAATAATTGGTATCACTTCTGATCATCAACAAGGTCTTTATTATAATTATTATATCTTTAATTTTAAACTTTTGTGCTGAAATTCCATTTAAAAAATAATATGCAACTAGCAATTGCACTTCGTAAGCCCTATGTTTCACTCAACGTGAACGGAAGTAGAGCTGGAAGTCGATATTTGAATTCTTCGAGTAACTTTGCGTCGATTGATATACAAGGTAATTCAGTGAAACGGTACGATTTGACAACGCTGCTGACGATAAAAAAGAGGAGCCGCGGGCTTGCGACGTAAACGTTGTGAATCTAGAGAGTGGGAAGTTTAATTACCATGGAGGCGTGGTCTTGTGAATAACGCGCCTTTGCTGTGAAAGCTTATTACAAAAATGGTGAAAGTTTTGTGCGTGTACAACGAGTATTTCGTTTACACTATCATTTGCCGCCCCTCGCTGCGTCTAACATGGTTATTAAGACTTGGTTTAGGCAGAGGCGGCTCTAGCCCATGTAGCGCCCGTGTGCAGTCGATGCCCTGGTGCCCTTTGGTAGACGCGCAGTCAAAATGGAATAGTCGAATAGGTACCTACCTTTTTTCCTCATCTTTAAAGAGGGAAGGTCTGTAATCTTCATCTCAGACATGGGAAGACATCTCAGTCCAGAACGCCGCCTGACTGACCTTAGTGCAGGATTCATTCTTCGTAGCCCTAGCAATAGTTTCCGAGGTACTTTAAAACGCCCCCTTCGTCGCGGAGGCTATGCCAAATGCCTACCTGCCAAACCAGACCCTCCTGTGTCATCCAGCGCTCCGAAAGAGGAATGGCCGCTGCAAAGTCGACATCACTTCCGAAGCACTTTACCTTTATTACACTGTCACAAAATTTAGACCTGTCTCTCTTTCCATTCTGGTCCTTTCTACTATCCATCTGTTGCACTCTAGCATCGTATGTGTAACAGTGTCCTGGTGTCTGCAGTATAGCCATTCATCAGTCAGCCTTTCCGAACCTAGAGAGATAGGCTCTAAAACACCCGTGACTTGTGAGCACCTGCGTTAGGAAATAATCCAGGCGCCTGTGACTACAGTCCACCCAATATTTTAGGTTCGGGAACAGTATCTTTGTCCACTGTGCCACATGCTCCGTGTTGTTCAATTCTTCTTGCCATCTTTCAATTGTCCTTTCTCTTTCCTGTCTTCTCTCGGCCATAGTGAGCTCTAGGTCTCTTCTCTCATATAGTTCTTTTCTTTTCACTTCCAACACATGCAGCGGAACACATCCAGTGATGGCCCAAAAGGCTGCGAGAGACACAGTCCTGTATCACATGCCACTCGCAGCAGACTTGTTCTGTCCACTCGTGTGATGAGCCCCCTGTAAGCCTGTATATCTACCGCCTCATTCCAGACTGGTGCCTCGTAGAGGACGATCGACTACACAACACCGTGCAAGGCCCTCCTCCTTTCGGATTTGGGTCCCCCAATGTTGGGCATCACTCTCCCCAACGCAGCCGCACTGTTTGTAGCCTTCTGGGTCACCACACGCACGTGCTCTCCCCTCTTTCCGTTCTGGTCCAACGTCACTCCTAGGTATTTTACGTGTTTCTAGGGTATTAGACACGCCCCTGCACATTGTAGTTCCACACTTTGCCGGTTTCTTTCCCCTCTCAGAATGATGGCTTCGGTCTTCTCTGCTGCGAGTTTCAGTCCGTGCTGTATCATCCATTTCTTCACAACGCCGCCTGCGTTCCGTACCCGGTATTTAAGATCTGGTCCCCCGCCACTACCAGCGAGGTCGTCCGTGAATGCGAAGGGTGTCGTACCCTCGCCATATCCACAGTTTATCATCCCGTCATATGCCAGGTTCCATAGCGTCGGGCCCAAGACAGTTCCTTTCTCCACCATAATTCTTCTCTCACACAGATAGTCCGCTACCACGTTCATCAGGTATCCATACCTACCTGGACATTCTCTCTCCTCCATTACCTTCATTACCTCGTTCCACTGCAGCGTATTGAATGCATTCCTAACAACGAACAACAACAGGGCCACCCAACGGTGTTCATCCCCTCTATTGCGCAAAGTGTCGAATACGCTCACCGTGCTTTTCCCTTTACAAAAACAAAATTGCTTCGGGAATAAGCCTCCCGACCTCTCAACCATGCCATTGATACGTCCCCTCAACGTTCTTTCGTCGCGCATAAGCGCCATAACAGACGAGCGACTGTAGCCGGCCACAGTCGCTCGCATAAGAACCCACGGTAAACTATTTTTGTGGATCCACAGAGTGGCCGGCCACAGTCGCCGTCTGTTATGGCGCTAAGTGCCCATGTAATTTTTCATTAATCGTTTTAAAACATATTTTATGTTGAAACAAAGTAAAGGACCCGCTCTTTGGCGCTGGGCGCCCCCAACATCCCGGCGCCCGTGTGCACCGCACACCCTGCACAATAGGTAAAGCCGCCTCTGGGTTTAGGAACTATGAAAGTAGTGGTTAAACATCACAAAAAAGAGCTGGCAGTGTCAGAACTGCTCGCACAACACAGAATATTAAAGCGGTGCCAAATTCATTACATGCGAATCGTCGCAGGGGCCTTCGAGCACTCGCGTGTGGTGAATTTGGCAACGCTTCAATATTCTGTGGTGTGCGAGCAGTTCTGACACTGCCACCTCTTTTTTGTGATGTTGAACCACTACTTTCAAAGTTCCCAACCCAAGTCTTGTAACTGTCTTGTGAACGGGGCGGCAAATGGTAGTGTAAACGAAATGCTCGTTGTACACGCCCAAAACTTTCACCATTTTTGTAATAACCTTTCACAGCAAATGCGCGTTGTTCACAAGATCACGCCTCCATGATAACTAAACTTCCCACTCTCTAGCTTCACAACTTTAACGTCGCAAGCCCGCGGCTGCTCTATTTTATCGTCAGCAGCGTTGCCAAATCGTACCATTTCACTGAATCACCCTTTACTATTTCACTTCTTTGCCAAACTTCCGATTAAACACTATCATAAAGTACAGGTTAAACAGAAAAAAGTGCATCGACAAAAAAATAAGGGGCAAAAATAAATATTTTAAACAGACAAATACAGTGTGTTTAAAACATAAAAAGTTAAAAACTAAGTTTTCAATCTAATGGCATGTAAAACAACATAATGTTACTCCACATCCCACCAGACTGAAAACAATGTGAACCTTCTCAGGTTACACCTACAGGCTTCTACAATTTGCAAGCCATAACGGATGCTGCGACTAAGGAAGATGAGGGAATTTTACACTTTATAATTCACGTACCATCCGCTCAGCGCGGTAATGTTCCAACGAGAATGGTTTCCTTCGTACTTCAATCAGAGTAAACATGTAAATAAAAAATGAATAACCATTTTTAATTTCGTTGCAAAACGAAAATACACCCGCATCGTATTTTATTTCAATCAGAGAGTGCAGCAAGCACCTCTACCGGTTTCAAAACTTATTAGTCTCTCATCAGGAGGCACATATGCTGCTTTCTCTGATTTAACCAAAACAGACCCCGGCGTGCAGTCACGGATTGCAACGAACAAAATGGCATAGATGCCCTAGCGGCAACTGCTAGCAATAACTAAGTTTTCAATCTAATGGCATGTAAAGCAACATAATGTTACTCCACAACCCACCAGACTGAAAACAATGGGAACCTTCTCTGGTTACACCTCCGAGGCTTCTACAATTTGCAAGCCATAACGGATGCTGAGACTAAGGAAAATGAGGGAATTTTACAATTTATAATTCACGTCCCATCTGCTCAGCGCGGTAAAGTTCCAATGAGAATGGTTCCCTTCGTACTCCAATCAGAGTAAACATGTTTTCAGTCTGGTGGGATGTGGAGTAACATTATGTTGTTTTACATGCCATTAGATTGAAAACTTAGTTATTGCTAGCAGTTGCCGCTAGGGCATCTATGCCATTTCGTTCGTTGCAATCCGTGACTGCACGCCTGGGTTTGTTTCGGTTGGATCAGAGAGAGCAGCATATATGCCTCCTGATGAGAGACTAATAAGTTTCGAAACTGGTAGAGGTGCTTGCTGCACTCTCTCATTGGACTAGAATACGATGCGGGTGTATTTTTGTTTTGCAACGAAATTGAAAATGGTTATTCATTTTTGATAAAAAGTTAAGTTTTCACCAAATCTTTTGAAACAAAAATTGTGAAAAACAAAATAGAAAACGAAAAACGCGGTTATCTGAATTCATCATGGCATCTACACTCCTAGCGTAGTGATTACTGCACTTTTTGGGCGTTTCCAATTCATTTGTCGCGGGGAATCAGTCTGCATTAATATTTTGGTTTTATAATTGGTTATGTGACTTAACATCTTCAATTTTTCTCCATTTGTTCCTGTTTTTGCTTAGGGTTGCCCATTCCCTAACTCGCATCTTCTTAAGTACTCGAATATCTGGTCCTTCCATTTAGTTTTATGTCTTCCTTGTGGTCTGCCTGATGCAGGTCTCTATTTGGTAATTTTGTTTAAAACATCTTCTGGATTTCTCCTTTCTATATGCCCCATCTATCTAAGTCTTTGTTCCTTGATAAATCTGATGATGTCTTCTCCTTTCAAAAGTTATCTTACTTCGTGGTTCATCAGTTTTCTAAACTCATTATTAACTTATAAGTTTAGTGGGCCTGCTTATCCTCCGAATTATTTTTCTCTCCAGGATCTTTAACCTGTCTTCATTTTTCTGTGTCAGACACATTAATTCAGCACCATATGTGATTTCTGGTCTAATTTGCGGCTCTGTAAATTTTCAGTTTAGTATTCTGAGTAAGCTTCTTATATTTGAGGAAGTTGTTGCATTTCCAGTAGGTTCTGTTTCCTGCCTGGACCCTTTCATTGATTACTATGCTTATATCTTTAGTTCCATTAACTGAGACCACAAAGCTTAGTTTTCTACATTTTCAAACACATATTTACCAATAAGTACTTAAACTTGTCACATTAAATAATGCATTTTTTCTTGAAAATAGTAAGTATTTTTTTTTTATTTATTCTTAAACCCCTTTTGGATGCTTCCTTACAAAAATTCGTAAATTCCTCCTTCAAACTGTTTAGGTATCTGCTAATTATTATAATAGACTAAGAGCTAGAGCCGAAAAATCATCGTCATAAGTAATATGGAGTTTGGCATGTGAAATGTGTCTATTGTATATTGATAATTATGACCCCTTTCAGGGTGACACTTCAGTGGATACAGGGAGTAGCAATAAGGGGTGAAAGGGGAAAATTGGTGCAGTTACTAAAGGTTTTCACGTCCGATTTCGTTGAACCTTCATCGATTTGCATGAAAACTGGTGAGTAGTTAGAGAATACCTCATCAAACAAAAGTGATATGGTGCCAACTTGCGCATTTACCCTGGGGGTGGATGCCACCCCTTCTCAGAGGAGAAAATTATTTTATTAAAAATAATTCTACAAATCCATAGAGGGACAAATGTTAATCAAAATTTGATATATCAATTTATTAAAATAAATCAATACTGTTTGAGTTATTAAAGATCAAACATTTGAATTTTTCGTGAAAAAAATGCATGTTGTAAAGCGGTTTTTCGTAAATAATTCAAACACTATATGTTTTATCAAAATAGTTATGATTACCAAAATTGAAAAGAGTAAAAAATTGAATAGACTACTTACTTGAAAAATCTTTTAAAATAATTAAAAGTGAGTTATAGGTGAATGAATATATATTTTTTTCGTTGAGTACCCAAATTTAAGTATTCAAGTTTCGACAACGGGAAAACGATGCATTTTATTACATAATAATATACTTCAGCTTTAGAACATTACTAAAATCTGGTTAAAGTACTCAGAAATATCTGTCAAATGAGCTCCCGGAGAAGTTGATAGCATTAAAATTTATGCTTCAAAAATTTTTCAAAATTTATGCTTCAAAGATTTTTCAAAAAAATATTATTGTTTATTTTTAGAATAACTTCATTAATATTTATGATATCAGGTTTAGCTAAAAACCGTTTAAAAGTTAGTTTCAAGGGCTATAAAATAGTATTAAAATTAATCTTGTATTTATTTATTAAATACTTTTATTTTTTTAAGATCAAAGGTTAACGCACCCTCTTACATGGTTCTCGCAGTAAAATTTATATTTTAAACGTTTCTATCTCGGTTATTTTTTGTCCTACAAAAATAATCAAACAAGTAAATTACTTGCAAAATAAAAAATAAAGAATTGATTTTGTATCATTTTTAACGTATAATATTGATTATTTTTGGTGTTGTGTTATTATCAAAAGATGAAAAATAAAATTTACGAAAAGTTGGAACAATATGATTTTTTTAAATAATTTTTTTTTAAATATACCTTTTAAGCCAGTCAAAATTTTTAAGCTTATTACTTATGCTAAAATAAAGAAAGTCTTATAGGGCCTACTATAAATTTTAATGTTTGTGGAAATAGTATATGTTTTATTTTTCACTTTTTTCCTAAAAAAATCGAAAGACTTTACTTATTTTCGTCATAACTTGCTTAGTTTTAATGCCATCAACTTCACTTGGAGCTCACTTGACAGGTATTCTCGAGTACCTTAACAAGTGTTTAGTTATATTATATTACATTATAAAATGCATCGTTTTCCCGTCATTTACGCTTAAATACCTAGATTTGAGAAGTCACCGAAAAAAATAGACACTCAATCACCTATAATTCACTTTTAATTAATTCTAAAACGTTTCTCAAGTAAGGAATTTATTTAATTTTTTATTATAGTCGGTTCGCTAAACTCAGACGCAACTGGCTAGATATTTTAGTCGATATTTTTTTTGGTTTTTGCCAATTTTGCAAAAATTGGCAAAATTATTAGGTATTTAGTGATTATTAACTATTTAGTAATTATTTTTTGCCAATTTTACTAAAATTGGCAAAATTACCGACTAAAACCTCTAGAAAGTTGCGTCTGAGTTTAGCGAACAGACTATACCTTTAATTTTGGTAATAACAATAGTAACCATTTTTTTTTCACCAAAAATTAAAATCTTTGGTCTTTAATAACTCAAAAGTATTGATTTATTTTAATAACTTCATATAACAAATTTTGTTTAAAATTTATCCCTCTATCGATTTGTGGAGTTAGTTTTATAAAACAATTTGCGCCCCCGAGAAGGAGTCGCATCCACCCGCAGGGTAAAAGTGCAAGTTGGCACTATGTCACTTTTGTTTCTTGAGGAATGCTCTAACTACACACCAACTTTCATGCAAATCGATGGAAGTCAACGAAATCGAAGGTGAAAACCTTTAGTTACTGCACTAATTTTCCCCTTTCACCCCTTATTGCTACTCTCTGTATCCACTGAGGTGTCAGCCTGAAAGGGGTCATAATTATCAATATACAATGAATGCATTTCACAGGATAAACTCCATATTACTTATGACGATGATTTCTCGGCTCTAGCTCTCCGTCTATAATGTTATATCGTCAGCGTACGCCACAAGTTGCGATATTATAATTGTGGGTACCTTTTATTTATGTAACTCTTATTGTTCCTTCTATAGCGGCATGAAATTTTGACGTTGATATAGAATCGCCTTATCGTACTCCGGTTGTTATTTCTGAATTTTTGGTGATTCCGTCATCTGTTATTATTGCTGCAATCGATCATTCCATTGTCATTTTCGTAAGCTTCATCCGAATATTTGGCATAAGTTTTGAGGTTATGTTGTAGCTTTTAGTTGTAGTTTTTTTATTACCTACAACTTTGCTATTTAACTTTTTTTTTCGCCGTGTTTTGAGGTTATGTTGTAGCTTTTAGTTGTAGTTTTTTTATTGCCTACAACTTTGCTATTTAACTTTTTTTTTCGCCGTGTTTTGAGGTTATGTTGTAGCTTTTAGTTGTAGTTTTTTTATTGCCTACAACTTTGCTATTTAACTTTTTTTTTTCGCCGTGTGCAAGTAGTTGAAGGGGATACGAGAATCGATCGTGCGCGAATAGCGGAGAAATCTTGCAACTTTCTTAAATAATTTATTATAAATTGAAATTATCAAATTGACGTATATTTCATATTTTCTGTCAATGAAAAAGAAAAATTGTATGTAGCTCCACAATATTGATATGATAAGCAATTATTATATTAATAGTTATTTATGTATTAACCCTTAAACGCCCAAGGGTGGGTAAAAAATATCCACCTAATGATACCTTGTAACATATTTATTACGTGTTTAAACATTTTTCAAAAATTATTTATTGTTGAAAATACATCCCTTTATGGAATGTTAATTTGGTTTTACCGATATTTTTGAAAATGAAAGTAATATCTTAAGTTAAATATGAGTGAGCATAAAAAGTACAACCTTGCTAAAACTTGTTACTAAAGGTTTCTCTATAATTTCTCGTTGGTAGGAACATAATCCATATAAAATTATCGACGTATAATAAAATTATCGACATAATTATCCGCCAATGAGGAGGCTGAAAGAAAGAATGTGAAGAAAATCGGACAAATCTGAATTAATGGCTTTTACTGGTATGTTAATTTTGATGTCCATTGTAATTTTGTTTTAAGGTTTGTAAATTGTTTATATTAACATTTCAGTAGATGCTGTGTTTATTAAGCATAAGTTTCTTAAGTTTAATACATTTCCAACAACTCTCAATAAATATATTAGCTATTTTCGAGGTGGATATTTTTTACCCACCCTTGGGCGTACATGGAACCTAATAAAGGTTGGGCGTTTAAGGGTTAAGAGCGAAAAATGATACATTATTGCTTGAGAATAAGAGTTATTCGAAAGCAATAATGTCACTTTGCGCTTGTAATACATATAACATTTTTTCTACAATCACTTAATAAAATGAAACTATTTTTAATTCACTAACTTTATTGTAACTATTTTATATATGTCATTATAATGTCATAACATTAATTTTTATAATTTTCAATATTTTTATATATTAAATTACACTAATATTATATATAAAATGTTTGTACCCTTTTAAACCCCTCCCCTCCTTATATTTTCCGACCTCTGAACACCCATAAATTATTTTTGCTTTAATTGTTAGTATATCGCACCTTGAAAACCATATGGCAATATCTGCAATTTTTTCATGAAATGACCTTTGAATGCAGTCTAATAGGAAAAAAAATTATTTTTTAATGCTATATAGCAGCGTCTGCAAAATAATTTTAAGTTCGGCACCAGAAAGATACATCTCTATGGCTTTTGTCAAAAATCGATTCTTCTTTTTATACCATCAGGCATTATCTGCAGTAGTTGATGCTCTACGGTTCTAAAATTGGAACAAAACCCCAGATCTATAATGGCAATATGTGCAAAATGTGACACACGCTCGTAAAATGAAAGCAAGATCTACTAAGGAAACATCCTTTGAATGCAACAAAACATAGAGTGCTGCATAGAGATTTGATTGCAACACTGGAAATAAGCGACAAGACTATAACAAATTGATATACAATGTCGTACTGCAGATGGGTTTATCCCAAAAGAAAAGCGAATTATAACCGACAGACATTATATAAGCGACAGATTATAATATGCAAGACTTTGATTAAGTGTTAACACTAAAAATTTGTAATAAATAAGTACAATCAATAAAAAACTGTTATTTTATATGAATTTTTACTGTATCATGTGCGAAAATTGATATATTTTTTAAAACCATATGGCCGTATGTGCTAAAATACCTATTTCCTGGGGGAAATTTTACGTACTTTTTAATTCATACAAAAATATGTAAAATTAAAGACAATTGTGCCAAATACCAGGTTTGCAGCTTAATTTTTGGAATTACAGTAAATAAAATTAACTTTACAAAAACTTAAAATGCTCATAACTCAATATTATGATTTTTGCAGTTACTGCCCTATGGTTTTCAAGGTGCGATATTATCTACCTATTAAAATGAGTTCCATCATGTTCCTGTTTTTTGTTTTACTTTTTTCCTTTTTTAAAGACTTCGGCCCTGGTTTAACAACTGACAGTAAAATCTTAATCTGAATTAAAAGTTTATAAGTATTGTTCCCTTCAACATCATACACAGAAAATATCCAACAGTCAGAAGCTACTAAAACTTGCAGCTATGCATACCCACACGTGAATAAACCACAATATTTGAGAGGGTCTGTTTTTGATGTTAATTTAAATTTTAATAATTAACTCGGTATCGACAAGCCCTAATTACCACTCTACACAAACATTTCTCAAATTAAAAATTATGTTGTTTGGCTATTGTTAGTCGGGCCAGCTATTCCTGATTATCAAATTAGGGTGATGAGTTTCGTTTAATTTGTATAAAAATGCTGCATTACTCTTGTATTTGAATTTTGTTATAATATACATACACCCAAACTTATGTGGAATTACCATGTATTTCAAAGCAGTATTTATTTCTTTTGAAACAAATTGTTATTGTTGCGAAGAATAAAGGTTTTTATTGAAAATAAACAAATCGATAAAACAATCAGATAGTACAGCTCGGTACGGTATACGCTGTGAGCTCGTAGGTAGAGGGGATAATTACAAATTCGCGAGCGCCAGTAGTGACAAGTTTGTAAACCTTTACTGGAAATTTGCTTTTTGACGTTCTGCATTAAGAGTTGCATATTAAAGCTTTTAAATGTCTCACGAAAGTTGTTGTATTAAAGAGTGTCGAAATACTGGTTACAATAGTAACTACGTATTCTACAACTTTCTGTCGCTAAGCATAAGGTGACAACGACAAAAATGGATTGATGCAATTAGAAAAAAGTAAGTAAACACAATTTTAATTTTAAAACGGTAGAAAAATTTGAGCTAAAGGATCAGTTAGCACACTCTCGAATTTTGACGGTTTCAATTTTACAATCCAATCCTGAAACAAAATTTGAATGCGTGAAGATAACGACCAATCACAGCGAACGTAGGATGCCGTTAACTGTCATTCATAAGTTAATATTTAAGAAGTATTATACTATAATTATATTAAATTATTATACTTTTTGCAGAATAAATTTTTTCTAATAGTAGTTGTCAACATAAACGTCAAAACGATAAACAAAATCTGAAAAATATTCATAATGAATTATAAATTATGTACTTACTGCTATTAATTATCGATTACAATCCAATTACTTCTCTACGTTGTAAATATTACACGATAAGAATTAAATAATAAGTTTGAAACAACTATTATTTGCTTTTCTACTCTCCTCTTTAAAATTCCGGCCGAAATAGGAACACTAGTCAACCGTTAGATAGCGATAGCAGCCATACCAGCGAAACTCACAGAGTATAGGCAACACTTTTTTCTTTCCAGAAAATTTCCGGTAAAAGTTATACTAGCAATGCTGTAGGTAGGTGGCGCTACCAGCGAAGCTTGGAGCGGATAGGTTACTTGCTTGAGTTGCAAATTGAATGAAAATAAATAAACTAACTTTTGCGTCCAAATACGTAAATATGCCTCATGGGGGGTTATAGAACTTACAACAAGGAAAGATATTGGTCTTGTGGAGAAAGTAATGTTCTCAGAGGGACGTAGCTGTAAAGCTATGCGTAACAAAGGGCGTTCTGTCCAAAACCTATGCTAGGTAACAGGAAATAGGAAAGCTTAAAAATAAACAAGGGAAAGTCGCCAAAAAGTAATAACGACTTGCCACGATCGCTTAATTGTCCAATCAGCTGGAAAACACTCAACCATTTCTCACCTGCAGCTCAAAAGGCAGCTTTTGGACGCTACAGGTGTAACGTTTTCAGTTGAAACGATAAGAAGAAGAGTTCGTGCCAAGAAGTATACAGCAGGAGACAGTTAAGAGTTCCCGAGTTATCCAGGCAGCACAATATTGATCGCCTAAATTGGTGTCTTCACCACCAAAATTGGAACATTGGGATTTGACAAAATGTGCTATTTTCATAAAAAGTCAGGATTGGTGTAAAATCAGATGACCCACGAAATCGTGTACTTAGAGATCGAAGAAGACAAGCAAGAACGAAAACTGTCCGATCTGTTTACAAATATACAAGGGGAGGTATAATGTTCTGGAGAGGAATTTATTGTGATCCGTAAAAAACTCCTTTAATTTTAATCCAATTAACTTTAACTGCTCACAGGTATGTTTATAACCTGCAGTTAGGCTCTGGAGAGATGCAACAAGGGAAAATTTAATTTTCATGCATAATAATGCACCTCCACATACCATTAGAATGACTAGAGACACCATTGAAGCAGAAGGTATCATTTGTTTGAAGTGGACTGCTTGCTCATCCGAGCTTAACCCTATAGAGTATTTGTAGGATATGCTTAAAAGAAAAACTAGAGCTCGCCGGGATAATCCACAAAACACCGCACGGCTAGTATAAGCTGCTTTTGAAGAATGGAGTAACCTACCACAACAAAATGTTGAAATTTGATTAGGACTTGCATAGGACTAGAGCTGATAACACTGACTAAAATAAAAAAAATAAAAACAATTTAAACATTACTAATTTTACATTGAAATTTTTTATTCTACTGACTTTAAAACAACTAGTTTTAATTTATTTGTTAAATAACTTATTGTTTTATTTAATTGTTACGTACTTGTTATTAACTTGCTTTAACCCTTAAACGCCCAAGGGTGGGTAAAAAATGTCTACCTAATGCATATTCCCTTGTAACATATTTATTACGCGTTTAAAAGTTTTCCAAAAATTATTTATTGTTAAAAAGACAGCCTTTTATCGAATGTTAAATTGGTTCTACCGATATTTTTGAAAATAAAAGTAACATCTTGAGTTAAATATGGGTGGGCATAAAAAGAACACCCTTGGTAAAACTTGTTACTAAAGGCTTCTATATAATTTCTCGTTGATAGGAACACAATCCATATAATTATCGACGTATAATTACATAATCGACATAGTCATCCGCCAATGAGGAGACTGAAAGAAAAATGTGAAGAAAATCGACAAATCTGAATTACTGGCTTTTACTGGTATGTTAATTTTGATGTACATTTTAATATTGTTGTAAGGTTTTTAAATTGCTTATCTTAATATTTGAGAAGATGATGTGTTTATTAAGCATAAGATTCTTAAGTTTAATCCATTTCCAACAACTCTCAATAAATATATTAGCTATTTTCGAGGTGGACATTTTTACCCACCCTTGGGCGTACATGGAACCTAAAAAAGGTTGGGCGTTTAAGGGTTAAAATAATAAGGGTTCCATATAAGTTTGGGTGTGTGTATCTATATGCAGTGCTTTTATTAAATTTTATTCGGTAAAACTTCCAATTAGATAAAACTTCCAACATACTATTACAAGCCCATAAATTGCGTAAAACTATCGGGACCAATCTCCTGATAACATCTTCGTGGTTTCTAAAACTTACAAATTAACGAATTGTTGGAGCAAAGAAAACCGACGGAGATCTAAATAGTTGCATCTTACTTCCCCCCTGTTCAACTTGTAAAATTCCAACGAAGGTTTGTCCCCCATACTCAGAATAGGAGTAAAACTAATATTAATAAATAATTATTTCATTGTACAACGAAACAAAAGCCGTCTTATTTTTGGTTAGTTCAGAGAGCGCCAAAAGCGTCCTGATCGGTTTCAATCATATTTGTTTCTATCTGAACAACCAAAATTCGGGCGGCCAATATCGATTCATAACGAAACAACCTGATGTTGCGGGTGATGGTGCGGGTGTAGCAACATCTGCTAAAAACAAGTGTAAGTTTTCCTTTTAATAAAATTAAAAATAATATCAAAAATAAAACTATTGGGAAACAAGACAACATAGGGAGTCAAACGTGGCAAATGCATATTGAATCTACACCGATGGCTCCAAAACGGAAGAAGGCTCAGGATGCGGAATATACTCCAGATCACTGAACCTTAGTATAAAATGGGGTTATAAAATGGGGTATGAGCAAAAATGCCAGCGTAGTTCAGACTGAACTGGTTGGTATCTCCATAGCCGCAAAGGAGATAATCCGGAAAAATATAGTCGGCAAAACTATAATAATCTGCACAGACACAGACAAGCGCTACTTACCCTAAACAGACCACGTATCGGCATGGTTCTGATTCATATTCGTTCTATAAGAAATCAAACTGATGAATTATTATTTTTTTTTTTCTAGAGGAATTAGGATTTCCTCCGATAGTTGCGGTTACAGAGCACTGGCTTGAAGTCAACGAGCCTTTTTTTGTAAAAAAATATACCACAATTGCCAGGTATGATCGTCCAAGTTCGGCTCATGGAGGCACCCTAATTCTCTCTAGAAATAATGATTTTTCTCTGGTAACAAAATATGACTTTTTGTTAAGTGAATCCGTCTTTGAGTTTTCCTTAGTTTATTAAAAATCTTAATCTTTACATTATTTGCATTTATAGATCACCTGACTCTACAGTGGAACTATTTTTTCAGAACCTGCTAAATTTGTTAGATGACCTACCTCATAAAAGGAGAAAAATTATATGCGGTGACTTTAACATTAATTATGCTGCTGCCTGTGCTACCAAAGTGTCCCTGGTCAACATATTTGAATCGTATGGTCTCTTAATGCACGTTAATTCTCCTACAAGGATTGCAAAAACTACATCTACCATAATCGATTATATTGTCTCAGATTTCTCACCCCTTGATGTCTGCTCTACAGTTATTAATGCGGGACTATCTGATCATAAAGCAGTGTATACGAAGTTTAACGTCTTCAGCAAACCTTCCTCAAAAATCCGATATCTTTTTTCCGCCCAGAATTTTCGTAAATTCCAAAATTTATGCCTAACTTCTGAGTGGCAGTTTCCTTCTATAGACGTGGACTATAATTTCAATGTTTTTCTAGATAAGCTTCTCCGCATCTTCAAAGGCATTTCCTTTAATTCCTATTAAGCCAAAACATCGGAAACCTTGGGTTACGAAAGTTATCCGCATATCAGCCAAGAATAGGCGTTCACTTCTATACATCAAGAAATTTACTACCAATGTTTTTGTCACTGAATATATCACGAAGTACAGGACAACATAATATCTAAAGCTTCTCAAATCAGCTAAAAAAGCCTATTATCAAAATCGTCTGGGAAGCTCTAAAAGTGTTGCAAAAGAAACCTGGTCTATAATAAACGATCTTCGAAATAAAACTCATATAGCTCAATCATTTTCCCTTCCAAATCCTGAAAGTCTAAACGATTACTTCGTTAAAGTGAGTAAAAACATAACATCAACTATTTTGCCGCAACAAGATCCCATTTCTTATCTTTCTAATTCAAGAAAGGTCTCGAATTCATTTTTTTTTAACCAATCGATAACTCTTAACTGACCCAAACAATCAATAGTATCAAAAGCAAATCATCCTGTAGTACGGATGGACTATCTCTTAAAATTTTCTCTAATCTCACAGAAAATGTGTTGGAAATCTTCGTCTCACTAATTAATGATTCTTTCGAAAAAGGTAAATTTCCAGAGTGCCTAAAGACAGCCATTATTATTCCTCTTCATAAGGGTGGTGAAAAATCTAATGCCTGCAATTATATACCTATTGCCTTACTACCGGCACTCTCCAAAATTATTGAGAGACTCATTAAAACTCGACTTATGTCCTTTATCGTTGATAACAACATTTTATCTCAAAATCAGTTCGGCTTTTTAACTAATAAATGTACCACTGATGCCATGTTTTCTGTACTACACGAGGTTTATCAAGCACTAAACAATAATCATTATAGTACCACTGTTTTCTGTGACTATGCCAAAGCTTTTGATTGTGTAAATCACGACATTTTGATTAAAAAACTAAATTTCTATGGAATTAGAGGCATTTCTTTGAATTGGTTCCAATCCTATTTGAATAATAGGAAACAACTAGTTAGAGCAAATGATACTGACTCTAGTCTCAAAAACATAGTATGTGGAGTACCGCAAGGTTCAGTATTGGGTGATCTTCTGTTCCTTATCTTTATAAATGACATCACTAATTTAAAAATCGATGGGAAAATTTTTCTTTTTGCTGATGATATCAGTATCACTTGGAGCAACTCAACTATTGCATCTCTTCATGAAACTATAACTTCGGATCTACTGACGATAAAGATCTGGTCTGACTCTAATTTACTCTCCTTTAATATAGACAAAACAGTAGCATTATCCTATAAAGGAGCTCTTCAACCTTTGCCTCTTAATAACAGCCAGATCAGTACCGTTGATTCTGTAAAATTTCCTGGTATTTTTTTAGAGAGCAACCTCAAATGGTCCCTTCATATCGATTCGTTAAGTAAAAAACTCGCCTCAGCTTGCTATGCAATAAGATCTGTCTCAAGGGAACTCAATTTAGCATCTTATAAAATAACATATTTTTCGTTGTTCGAGTCTCATCTTCGATATGGTCTTCCTCTTTTGGGTTCTAGTACAGCTGCTCAATTTGATGTTATTTTTAAATTGCAAAAAAGAGCAATAAGATATCTGTTTGGCCTCAGAAGATCTACACATTGCAGAAGTTACTTCAGAGATCACGAAATTCTAACACCTCCATCTTTATATATTCTAGAAACGGTTTGTTTAATTCGTAAACACCTTCATGTCTTCCAGCAAGGCCCAATCATATTTACTCCACCAGAAATTCAATCTTTGATATTTATTTACCGATTCCATCCACTGAGTTAGTAAAGAAATCTATATTATATTCCGCAAAAAAACTTTACAACCATCTCCCTTTACAACTTAAATCTGCAACATCTTTCCCAAAGTTCCGTAAAATGACCAAAGCATATCTATCTAAAAGACCATATTATTCAATAGAAGAATTTCTTAATGAATAACTAAGAAAATTTGGTTTCATACACAGTAGCTTAAACTGTCAATTCCTAATGTTGTATTTTATTTGTTATAAGTATGTTCAATTTGCAATGTATATAAATTTTGCAATTAATTGTTTTTGTCTTTGGTTTTATATCATATATACTGTATATTGACGATTTATCTAATTTTAGTAAATTTTAGTTGTTATTTGTTATTTGTTGTTGATATTATTTTTCTTTGGCTGTATGTATGCTTTGTCCATAAAATTGTAAAAATTTTCAGTGACAATAAAGCATATTTCTATTCTATTCTATTCTACCATATCAGGGCTAGTAATGGAGTGTCATGAATCAATAGCCCAAGCTTCTGATGGTAGCAACATCATCTTGAGGTGGGTTAAAGAACACAACGGAAATAAAGGCAACCTAATTGCTGACCAGCTAGCTAGGAAGGCAGCAGGCCTAAGACTCTTACGACCTGGTGATCTTTTTAGTTGGTCAACTGCAACAATCTCGGAAATTGTCAAATTTCACTCCCATACGCAAACCGTGAAAAGATGGGAAGAAGGGCCAGGATGTAGACTTGCCAAGGTAACACTAAGGAACCTTGGGAAGTGAGCATCAGAAAAGTACTTGAGAATGACCAGGAAAAACCTACACTTGACAGTTGGTTTTTTAACTGGCCATTGTCAACTAAGAAAACACCTCCACACACTGGGGCTAGTAGACACACCTCTATACAGGAGACGTGAACGAGATGACGAAACTGAAGAGCATGTCCTATGTGAATGTCAGGAGTTATCGTCAATACGAGAGTATGCATTCGGCGAGCCTTGGCCTACACCTGCCGATATAGGAGAGATGTCACAAGGTGATTTGTCCGTCTTCCTGGAAATGGCAGGATGGATAATGAACTAAGGACGACAACCCCCTGGGAGGATGTACAATGGGTCAATGGTGGCCTAAGTGCTGTGGGACTTGACCCACACTCCCCACTCTACATATACAGAAAACTATTGGGACCAATCTTCTATTAACACCTTCGTGGTTTCTAAAATCTGAAAACTAACGATATCTTTACTCCAGACATTCGTTGGTTGGCAACAGAAGGGCATATCGCCTCTGATCCGTAACAGTTCTGGGAAATTTTCCACTAGTCAATATTGCAATATCGTCTGCGAAACGCTGGACCTAGATTCTTCGGGCGCTTAGCCATGAATTAAGTCGTAGAAAATTATGTTCCATAATGACGGTGACAATACACCTCCTTGAGAACATCTCTTATTGCCCTCCGATTAATGGTATCTTCATACGTGCCTGTGAAAATTTTTGTGCTCTGAAGAATCTGAATAATCCACTTGCATGTTGTGTTGTTCATTTTCTGCCTTACCAGTGCACTTTGTATGCGGTCTAACCCGTTTATTAGAATGCCGGTTATAGGAATATCCCGCTGCAAGGAATAGATATTTGAGTCACAAAACATTTCTGCTAGCCACCAATGATCGGTTATTAGAATATTCCGGTTATAGGAATACTTTTGCTTGGCACGAAGGCTATTCCAATAAGCGGGTTCGGCTGTGGCTGTATACTGGATTAAGGTATTATCAAATGCATCTGGTGTAATATGTTTTTCCTGGTTTGGAAATAAATGCCACCCTTGCTCCTATCCAAGCTTTGGAAATGTACACCAGAGTATGGCTAGCTCTAAATATTGTGATCAAGGAACCCATGATTATTTCCAGTCCCTCTTGGAGAAGCTTAGGTAATATACCATCCGGTCCCGCATTTTGTAAAGTTCAAATGTATCAATAACCTAGCTGACCTAGTGAGAACCAAACATCTCTTCAGAGGTCAGCTAATTTCTATTGGTTGTGCCAATATTTGCTTAATAATTGTTACTAAGAGTTCATTGCGTCGACCCCCTGAAGTGAACACTTAAAAGATGATCTGCAGTCTCCTTCTTCGTGTTTGTATATTTACCATTGGGCAATTTAATTGACGTGGGTTTGTTAATGTTGTCTCTTTTGAGGATTCTGTTAACCCTCGCCCTTTCAGGTTCACTTTCAATGTTTTCACAGATTTCTCACCACAATCTTTCCCTAGCGGATAGGATTGTCTTATTATAGGTTTTCAGTTCAGCCTTATATGCTTCCAAATCGCCTGATTTCTTCGCCCTAGCACAGAGCCGTCTAATTTAGCTTTTGAGATCACACAGCTCCATTCCAGCGACTTCCTTTCAACGGGCAGTTTTCCTCATTTGAGATGACTATTTCATGTTGCAACCAGTCTACTGCCATCTCATCCTCAACGTTTTTTTTTAGCATTTTTGGATAATCTCGTGCCATTATTGTTCCAAGATTCATCTTAAAGGATTTCCAATCGGTCACCTTAGGGTCTCTATTAGTGTTGCCCAAAATCGGTCTTGGTCTTGCAGTCTTGGTCTTGTTCTTGCGTTTTCGCAAGACCAAGACCAAGACCAAGACCAAGACCGCCTAATTTTAGCAAGACCAAGACCAAGACTTACCGTGCAAGACTTGAGCTAGAACAAGACTAAGCCTGCTAGACTCTTGCGTCTTGCAGTTAGAACTGAGGGTCGTTTTAGGGAGTATATAAGTTCGGCTATATTCTTAGATACTCTATGAGAAACAAAAAGAGTTGTAACAAAAATTTTGAAAATTGGACTTATGCGCATTACGAACGAGACCATAAACATACATAGCGAATCAAAATAACCATTAAAATAACACTCGACACATTTGATATGTACTGAGAGGGCATTATTATAATGTAAAAATACAATTTTTTAGTTATACATTCTTTCTCAGCAGCAGTGGCGTAGCTTTGATAAAGATTTTCGCGGGGCCCTTTTCAAGAACTGATATAAGGTAGTGCTAGAAAATGTTCAATGGAACACCGTACTTATGTGAATGTGTATTCTGTATGGTGTACATTGTATGGTGTCGAAGGTTAGATTTTAACGGATACCCTTCTCAAAAAGCTGGAAGCCTTTGAAACCTTGGTGTATCGGAGGATCCTACGAATAAGTTGGGTGGATAGAGTTCGTAACGAAGTTGTTATACATCGGAGGGGAAAAATTACCGGAAGTCATCAGAGCAGTAAAAACTCGCAAACTTGAATATTTTTTTGGCCATGTTATGAAGTGCTATGTGCTATCCGTATTATACTACGGGATGGAAGCGTGGACACTGAAGAAAATTGACGTGAGAAGACCGGAGACATTCGAGATATGGATGTACCGAAGAGTGCTGAAGATCTCATGGGTAAATAGAAAAACCAACGTAGAGGTAATGAGACAGACGTATGCATAAGGAAAGAGAAGTACTTCTAACAATTAAGAGAATAAAACTGAGATATATGGGACATGTGATGAGAGGAGATAAATATCTAATACTCCAGTTCATTATGTAAGGAAAATCCAGGAAAAAGATTTATAGGAAGGTGATAGCTGATTTAACTCATGGCTGAAGAATCTTAGGGTATGGTTTGGATGTATTAACAACGAATTATTTAGAGCCGCACTCTCAAAAGTAAAAATCGCTTTGATGATTGCCAACCTTCGAAGCGGAGACGGCACCTAGAGAAGAATGCGCCACCCAGAGAGTTATAATATACTCCATTTAATAATAAAAGGCAAAGGAGACGGAAGAAAAGGGCTAGGTCGAAGAAAATCGTCATGGCTTAGAAACCTAAGAGAGTGGTTTGAGAAACTCCAGCTTCCATTTTCCGAGCTGCCGCCAACAAAATTACTATAGCCAATTAATAGCCAACACTCGATAATCGAGGACGGCACATGAAGAAGAAGACATGTGTGAATAATTTTATTCCACTTTAAAATTCCTGAAATTCAAATACTCATCAGTACGAACTAACCAGCATCTGAAAGAATTACTAAGAAGTGCTGTCACCATTTATTTATTCATTAAGATTTAAAGAATTATCAAAAGAAGTAAAATAAATTTATAATATTTAAATTTAGTACTCATAGGTTGTACTTTTATTTACACGTGTTCAATAAATATTGTGTACAAATTTCTGTAAAAAAATTTTTAACACCTCTTTTTTGCATAACTTTTTATTACGCATTTAATGACGGCTTCTAAAAAAATTCAAATTTCTATCAAAGAATATCAAGGACCTTGGCGACCCCTGTTACAGACGACAATTAGATAATAATTATTGTTTCATTAGTAGATAGAGATCTAGTATGGTTTGTTCAACAGTAAATGGTTTGAATTCAATTAGTGCGGTCGTAAATATTATTAAATTTATCTGACCTGGCTCATTGTTAAGACCCACCCGGAGCGACAAGCCACCGAGGTAGACAGAGTTGGTCTTTTGCAATTAACACTGACTAGACGGTACTCCCATAATAAAGCCTAAAATAAATTTTACCTGAAACCGGGCCTTTTATACTATTATCGGTTAATCCGGGCTGTTTATAGTGGTAACTAATTGAACTTAACCATTTACTGTTTAACATACCATACCTACTTACCATTGCAATCTAAATCACTTTGAGAATCTGGTTGATGGAAAAATGAAGAAATTTTGGGTATCTTTTTCAAAACTTCTTCCTCTTTTTGTTTCGTTTTTTTTTTTCATCGCTCCACTCAGCTACTATCTTTTTATTTCAGTCATTTTTTTCACTTCACAATATTTTCAGAATTTAAAATTTAAACTTTCTGAATCGACTGCACAAATTGAACCTAATAAACCTAATAAACTCTAATAAACCAAACTCAAAAAATGGATTTGAAAACAGATTCAGTTTTTTCAACACTTGTTCTTATAAGCCAAGCGTGACTGGACAACGAAAAAATGGGCTAAACAATAAATAGATTAAGTACACGAAAATATACCCAAAACAATATACACTTTTCCAAATCGTCAAAGATTAAGCGATAACAAAAATTGCAATATGGCCATTTTACAGTGTGTCACCGCCGTCACCGCCAACAGTGAATGAACAATGAAAAGTAACTTGAAACCAAAAACAAAGGTTCTTTGTTGTTATGGAATACGACGGCAAATGGCTATACATAGATATTATGATTTACAATACAATATTATAGATAAAGAATCCATTACACGAAAAGGTCGACATTCAAACAATACACTGTTTCAAAGCGTTTTATTAGGGAAATTGTAGAATATTTTGTTCAATTTTTTAAATGGAAGTTTTGTTTCGACATGCAGCGCCGGGGCCACGTATAATCGATACGGCGCGGCGGTAGCTACGCCTTTGCTCAGCAGCCGACTTCTTTGCTCTAAAATTATTAATTGTCCTGGTTTTGAGAATAGTCGTCTTCTAATCATATTCATATAACACAATATTCCTGCGTTGCGACGCCTACAGTAATATCGAATATCGTATCCGAACTTTTTAAAAATATGTCACCTTAGCACTTATATATTTACATAAATAATTTTTTTTATTATTAGTTTTCTAGGAATCTAAACACCAGAAATTTTTATCAGTATACATTATTATAGTAAGACTATTATGTATTGTTTTTGCTGACTGTGTCCTGTGTTCTGTGTTATGAGGTCACTCGGCTAAACAAAATTTGCCGAAACAGCGCGGCTGTTATTTATAAGTATCATAACCAGACAAAAGTATATAGATAATGCCGGATATCGTGTAGACATAATACCGAAATATTATTTTAACGATATAGGTATGGGCGGAGCGAAGATCGGTGGGATATATGCATTTTATCAATGAAATTCAATATTTTAAGATATTCCAGAAGCCGCTACAGATAAAATGTTTTAAGAACCTATTAATCATTCAGAATTACTCGACGGATATTAGTACAGTTAAAATAATTATGACGATAACCGGACAATGGTGATTTAATGAGTGAAATTTAATTTTTTTACTTTAATGACAAAAAAAGCAAGCCTATTAGCAGAACCCAGTTAAAAATTATTTTGCACATCATATTTGAAACATTATTTGGTTGAAAAATCTCATTTTTGTTGGCAAAAAAATATATTAATTTGTTTGGACTAAATTACAGTTGTGTTTATCTTAAAAAGGTTACTATCAACATTCACACAGTGTTGCCAAACTGAATTTTGTTATTTTGGGTGTAAATTTTTTCCACGGATCTTCGAGGGCACAATACACTTCTCCAAGAAATTAACGCACCACCCATCTTTATTTATACGTCCATGGCACCATACCACCTTAAAAACGGGGCATTTTAATGTCTCAAATTTCCTAAACCTGTTGTTATTTAAACTTAAGTGATTTTTTTTAAATATTTGGTCTTATTCTATTCTTTATAAATATCGCAGTAATAATATATATTGTTGGTATTCTTGTTCTCATGATCATTTTTCAGTGCGTCACAGTTTTTCGATTTCTCTCTAATGCATTAAGTTAGATGAGACGGAAAAAGCGGTAGCTCCGTGATTAAACACAAAAATAATGCAGCATTACAATGGTTATATACATAAGATGTCTATTCCTAACCTACGTTTGATTCGTTGATATTTAGAATGCGCGTTTTTTCTAGCCAATCAAATACACGTATTACGAACATTTGACGAAAACTTCGTTCATTTTGGCCATTTTTTAGAAGTGTCAAAGAGTCAAGTGACGGTTATTATTCAGGTCAGTATTTTGTGTACCTGTCATTTTGAAATTTCGAATTCGACTTCCTTTGTGTTTCACAACGTCTTTGTGCATTTTTTTGTGTTTTGGTTTAGAATTTAGTTCGTTAAAAGTTAGTCATTGGCGTGAGGAGACTAGAGACATTTGAGATGTACCGAAGAGTGCTAAATATCTCATGAGTAGATAGAATAGCCAACGTGGAGGTAATGAGACTTACGCATAAGGAACGAGAAGAACTAATAAATAAGAAGAAAACTGAGATATATGGGACATGTGATGAGATATGTATATCTAATACTCCAGGTCATTATGCAAGAAACAGATCTATAGTAAGGAGACGTAACTCATGGCTGAAGAACCTTAGGAACTGGTTTGGATGTAATAACAACGAATTATTTAGAGCCGCGGTTTCAGAAATAAAGATCGCTCTGATGACTGCCAACTTTTGAAGCGGAGACAGCACCTAGAGAAGGAGATAAAAACACAATTAATGGATAGTTTTGTGTCATTTTTTAATGTTTCCATATTTATAAATTTAATTAACAATATTGTTTACTTTTTAATTTTATTCCCCTTTATAAAAAATACCTACATGTTAACATATCGTGTAAAAATCAAATATACTAAATTACTAATTAGTTTAATTCCACCAGCTTTTCACCTATGGCTAAGTACGATTCTGGCATCTGTCAGATTCGTCAATAATTACATGAAATAAGTCTCGGCACACCCAATACAGTATATGACGTCATAATTAATAACGCACTGAAAAATGATCATGAGAACAAGAATAGACAGGTCAATTATTGTCAGTGTATACCGGGTGTACCAATCAAACTGTGTTTTTTCTCACTCTGTGGAATATCCTAGCATTATGCTAACTTATTATTCTAGCATGCGATAATAGCATACTGATAAAGCCCAACTAAAGCCTCATATTTTCTTAATATTATGTTTTTTTATTCATTCACTTATATTGAATAATAAAAAAAGTTAGGTAATTTTTTAACTAGCCATGTTTTTCATCAATACAGAATGTTTTTAAATAAGTATGGCAAACTTTAATGGGTAATTCTGCACGAAAATCTAATGACAGTTTACTTCATAAACGTTTACTTTATAAATGCTTTGTTTACCAAATAGGGAGGGGTTGAAATTTTTCTTACAAACTGACGATTTATTTATTGCTCTAAAATCGGTTGAGATATGCAAATGAAATTTTGTGGGTTTTAAGAGGTAGTTTTAACTGTAGTTAGGTAGAACATAGACAGCGATCGTGGGTTCAAACCCCACCCGGTGTCTTTACTATGGCTATGATATTTTGGCTAGTCTTTACTATGGCTATGATATTAAAGCTGAAAATGTACCTCTCTGTTACATTGTTCTAAAATATGCAATAGGCTAATGGGCAACTGCGGGACTTGCAAGACTCTTGCTGCAAGACCAAGACCAAGAATAAGACCGGGAGCGCAATACCAAGACCAAGACCAAGACCAGGTGTACTGTGTACTGGCGCAAGACCAAGACCAAGACTGTCTAAGTCTCGTCTTGGTCTTGAATTTGGGCAACACTAGTCTCTATAGAACCTTAATTCCGGTTTGATTGAGTTTAACTTAGAGCATATGTCTTGTATGCATGATCCGATAAGAATAACGCATCCGACACATACCAATCAGATATTATGTTCCCAATCCCCATAGAACATAGGCTTAGGTCGATAGGCTTAGTGATATGAGTATATGATACTCTATTTTTTTATTTCACTCTCATTAAATGGTGTTTATTTTATAGTCTACCTGCTTATTCTCTTTATACAGGGTGTTTGGTAAAGAATGGGCCATAGCTTAACCTTAGATTCCTGAGGTTAAAATAGGTCGATTTAAGCCTTAATAAGGATATGTCAAATAGTTTTATTGTACCGGGCATACATAGTTCTAAAAGTTTTAAATAAAGAATTAATTATTTATAAAAAAAGAATACTTTAAAATAATTTGACATTTCCGTGTGATACTTGGCAGAAAGTGTAGGCACTGTACACCCTACTAAATTATGTTAAATAATCGTTTCTGGCTACTACCAGAGGCGTACGACAGGGGAAAGTGAATGGTTAACCCTTCCCAAATTCTACGCCACTGATGAAACTGCTATTTTAGCATAATTTTTGGATTCTTCAATACATTCTATGCAAATAATATACTCTTCATTCGTAACGATTAAGTCATTAGTTTTCGAGATATTTGAAGGTAAAAATGAAAAGGCACACTTATTTTGATTAATGTATTATGCTACTTCTAATTTAGCTTCAAATATCTCGAAAACTAATGGCGTTATCGTTACGAATGAAGAGTATGTTTTTTACAAAGAAAGTATTGGAGAATCAAAAAATTGCACTAAAATAGCAACTCCGCCAGTGGCGTAGAATTTGGAAAGGGTCAACCATTCACATTCCCTCGTCGTACGCCTCTGGTAGTAGCCAGAAACCTTTTTTAACATAATTTAGTAGATTTTACAATACCAGCACCACTTACCAAATTTCTTGTTGTTGACCCATGCCTGTCAGGAGCTATTCTAAAATAAATAAAATAAAAGTTTAACTTTGACACCCTGTATTTCGATTATTATCAACTTTTGTACTAAAGTAAGTTAAATTAAATCGACCTATTTTAAGCTCAGGAATCTAAGGTTAAGGTATGGCCCATTCTTTACCAAACACCCTGTGTACCGTAATATAAATCCTCAATTCGAAAGGGACACACTAGTGTGTTAGGTCTGGATCCCGCGTATGAAAAAAAGTTGATTAATAGCAAGCTGAAAATTTTGTTAATAGCTTAAGGGTGTCTATTCGGATTAACTTTGATATATGGGAACACTAAAGCAGGGGCAGTTTTAATTGTGGAACAGTTTAAAAATTTGGAACGGTCAGACCACGAAAACGGCACATTTATTTTGTCCGACAAAACAGACTTAAACTCTTCGAACAGAGATTAAACTCTCATGCGAAAATCAGACTGCTATTTATCACCTGTCATAATTCCTGTCGTTTGACATATTCTACATGTTCCCCTCATTAAAGCGCCCATTTGGAGATAAATAGCAGTCTGATTTTTGCATGAGAGTTTAATCTCTGTTCGGAGGGTTTAAGTCTGTTCTGTCGGACAAAATAAATGTGTCGTTTTCGTGGTCTGGGCGTTCCAAATTTTTAACCTGTTCCACAATTAAAGCTTCCCCTGTTCCAGTGTTCCCATATATCAAAGTTTGTCCGACTAGACACCCTTAAGCTATTAACAAATTTTCAGCTTGCTATTAATCAACTTTTTTTTCATACGCGGGATCCAGACCTATGTTATACACACCAGATTGAACTTATAAATTATTATCCAGATTCCCTTTCTAATATCCATATTATTATGTTATAATATAGAGAACATCGTTTGTACAGAAAGCAACAAGTCTAAGAACTAGATAAAAAATGCATAGGTTTTATTAATTCGGTGAATTTATGTTACCAAATAATAAATTTTCCTATTTGTATGTTCTATACCCGATTATATAGGGTGTAACAAAACGGCAGGTCATAAATTAAATGGCGCATTCTGGGATTAACAATAGTTTGATTGAACCTAACTTACCTTAGTAAAAATGTGCACATATTAAAAGTTACAGCCCTTTAAAGTTACAAAATGAAAATCGATTTTTTCTAATATATCGAAAACTATTAGATATTTTTTTATTGAAAATGGGCATAGGTACTCTTATAGCAGGAACATCTTTAAAAAATAACAGTGAAATTTTTGCACCCCATAAAAATTTTATTAGTGTTTTGTTCCGTTAAAATCCCACAAATTTTTGTGTAGGTACGTTTCAATTAAATTATTATTGTAGTACCATTAAACACAATATTTTTAAAACTTTTTTGCCGTTTAAGGTACTTTTTCGATAAGCCAATTTTTATTGAGATATTTTGAACATTTGCAACATCCACCACGGTAATATTTGTAAATAATAATGTATGATTGTAGAGAACTGGTAATAATATAAAAATGTATTTTTTATAATTTACATTTTTAGGTAGATTTTGAAATATATTAAAAAAGAAGCCACACCTCGATAAAAAAAATACATTGTGTTTATCTAATGGTACCATAATAATAAATTAATTGGAACGTTTACAAAAGTTTGAGGGGTTTAAGGGAACAAATCCCCCATAAAATTTTTATGGGATGCACAAATTTCACTTTTATTTTTTGTTAAACTTTCCATTTCCAATAAAAAATCTAATAATTTTCGACATATTGGAAAAAATCGATATTTATTTTGTAAGTTCTAAGGGCTGTAACTTTTTTTATGTGCACATTTTTGTACTAAGGTAAGTTAGGTTTAATCGAACTATTTTTGGTCCCAGAGTATGTGACTTAATTTAATGACCTGCCTTTTTGTGACGCCTTACATATACAGGGTGATTGATTAGTAGGGTAAAGCTCAATAGCTCCGCTATAGTAATAGATAGCAATAAAAGTTAATAACAAAAATTTTAGCCACCTTTGAGCTTCACATTACAAAATTAGTTAGAATGTTACAGGGTGTTCGATAACACAGTGGCAGACCGAACTTATGTTTTTTTAAATGGAACATCCTATATTTTATTTTATATTCGAAATCCTGTTAACTTCTTTATCACAAACATATAAAGGTTTGTAATGTTATACAGGGTATTTACAAAGTTATAATCAATTTTGTATGAAAATCGTAACAAGTTCAACTCCCTGTATAAATAAAAATAAGCACAACAGCAATGGTTTATTAATGCCATATTTTTTATTTATTGTCAAAATTTTTAAAAATTATTGATATTGCTAATTTTCTTTATATCAAATCCAGGGTGAGTCAAAACGCAAGTACATTATTTTCTCAGTAATGTTAAATGGAACACCCTGTATTTTATATCATTATTGAAAAGTAACATTAACGTACTTTAATTTTTATATAACATGCCCTATGCCCAAATTTATTAGTTTTCGAGATATTTTCATTTTTCAGAGCAAATTATTTTAGGTGTTTAAATTTATCTAAATTTTAAGTAAGCCATGACTGAATTGACAATTGAAGATTACCGATTATCAATCCGGTAATCAATGTAACACTGTAGCAAATAAATAAACAAAAATAATTTATTAGTACATTAGTATAGTATAGTAGATCCAAAAGATGGCATAACCCAGACATCCAAAGTGAAAGTTATCCTTTAACACCAAATTGTTCTATATGGTCCACGCAATGTCCAGAAAAAAGTCACACCATTTTGAATGTCGGGTTTGGGGGGGGGGAGAGGGGAGAGAAATCGGTTAATTCGTAGTTTTTTAAGTTTTTCGCCAATATTTCTAAAACTATGCGGTTTAGCATGAACAACCTTCTATACAAAATTGTTCTACATTAAATTTGAAATAAAAAAAGTCCCTATGCATAATCTTTCTAAAATGAATGGTTCAAAAGTTACGGAGGTAGTATAGTATAACTAGTCAAAAGAAAGGCCTAACCCAAACATCCAAAGTAAAAGTTTTCCTCCAACACCAAAATGTTCTATATGGTCCACATATTGTTCAGTAAAAAGTTACACCATTTTGAGCGTCCGGTTTGGGAGGGAGATGGGAGAGAAGCCGGTAAATTAGTAGTTTTTTTAGGTTTTTCGTCAATATTTTTAAAACTATGCTTTAGCGTAAATAATGTTATATACAAAAATGTTCTACATGGAATTTAAAACAAAACATATTCTATACATAATTGTTATAAAATCAACGGTTCCAGAGTTACGGAGGGTGAAAAGTCGAGGTTTTCGATACTTTTTATATTGTTTGGGCAATATTTATGATATAACTAACTATACAAAAAACCCAGACAACCAAAGTGAAAGTTATCCTCCAACACCAAATTGTTCTATATGGTCCACATAATGTTCAGAAAAAAGTCACACCATTTTGAGCGTCGGGTTTGGGGGGGGGGGGAGAGGGGGGAGAAATCGGTAAATATAAAACGTATCGAAAACCTCCACTTTTCACCCTCCGTAATTCTGGAACCGTGGATTTTATAACAATTATGTATCAAACCTTTTTTGTTTTAAATTTTATGTAGAACATTCTTCTATAGAACATTCCTTAAGCTAAAGCATAGTTTTAGAAATATTGAAGAAAAACTTTAAAAAACTACTAATTTACCGACTTCTCCCCCATCTCCCCCCAAACCGGACGCTCAAAATGGTGCAACTTTTTACTGAACAATATGTGGAACATATAGAACAATTTGGTGTTGAAGGAAAACTTTTACTTTGGATGTCTGGGTTAGGCCTTTTTTTGGACCAATTATACTATACTACCTCCGTAACTTTGGAACCGTTAATTTTAGAAGGATTATGCATAGAACCTTTTTTGGTTCAAATTCAATGTAGAACATTTTTGTATAGAAGGTTGTTTATACTAAACCGCTTAGTTTTAGAAATATTGACGAAAAACTTAAAAAAACTACGAATTTGCAGATTTCTCCCCCCTCTCACCCCCAAACCCGACGCTCAAAATGCTGTGACTTTTTTCTGAACATTATGTGGACCATATAGAACAATTTGGTGTGGGAGGATAACTTTCACTTTGGATGTCTGGGTTTGGGTCTAACTATACCATACTATGTAATACATTTTACAAACAAAAACACAATCACTACATGCAACATTTTTAAAACAATTAAAAACTTTTTATGTAAATGCAACAAATAAACAAAGAAAATTAGTAATAAATTTTACAAAAAAACACACAAACACAAAATACAATATTTTGTGAACACAATTAAACTCTAGTTTTTTATGTAAATGTAACAATGTAACAAATAAAGAACGAAACATAATTTATCAGTAATACATTTTGCAAAAAAACATGTTTGAAACAATTAGAAGCTACTTTTAATAAAATATTTTTAATATTTAATTACATAAGGTGTTCAAAATTATCTCCTAACACATTTATGTACGCCTAAAAACGATCATTGAATGAGCTACTTACTCTACGGAGCATTTGTAAATTAACACATCGAAATACACTTTGTACTCTATTTTTCATCTCATCCCTTGTTGTTGGAGGTATTTTATAAACTTCATTATTAACGTAACCCCAAAAAAATCTGTCCAGTTTATTAAATTCTGGTGATTTGGGTGGCCTGGCCACGCTACTGGTCCATTGAAAAATGAAAATATTTCGAAAACTAATAAATTTAGACATAGGGAATGTTATCTAAAAATTAAAGTACGGTAATGGTACTTTTCAATAGCGATATAAAATACAGGGTGTTCCATTTAAAATCACTGAGAAATTAATGTACTTGCGTTTTGACTCACCCTGTATTTGATATAAAGAAGATTAGCAATATCGACCATTCTTGAAAATTTTGACAATAAGTTAAAAACATGGCATTAATAAACCATTGTTGTTTTGCTTATTTTTATTTATACAGGGAGTTGAACTTTGTAAATACCCTGTATAACATAACAAACCTTTATATTTTTGTGATGGAGAAGTTAACAGGAATTCGAATTTAAAATAAAATATAGGGTGTTCGGTGCTACTTCGGTATGCGGTCTACGGCAGAGTTTCTAGTTTGGTATGCGCTCTACCGTCTGATATGCGATCTACGGCAGTTTAGCTGATTCGGCATGCGGTCTACTTACAAAAACAAATTAGAGAAACTATTACAAACTTTTTATTTATTATTTATATTTATACTTTACTTTACTTGTCATACTTGTGCTTTACTTCACACTTCACGTGTTATTCTGTCTAAATCCCGAACCGAGGATTAGCGGCGTGTAATTTGGGTTGCCTATATAAACTTGAATCAACGAAATGGGCCTTAAGTGTTAATTTAAAACGCTGAAAAGACCGTTTGGTGATAATAAAAAGGGTGGGTTGTGATTGCGCGCAGCGGTCAAATACCTCCTGCCCTGCGGTTCTCTCACTCTAATACCCGTAAGTTGGGTTTGGACCGAAGGGTTAGGTCTTCCTCCTTTCAGGCAAAAACCGATATTTACTGCGGTTGCATGATATTTAATATTAAAATAGTATTGGATGTGGTAGAATGTAGACTCTTTGTATAATTACCAATTGAACAGTGAAGCTGTTAGTAATAATAAAATAGTAATGTTTGTAATAGTTTCTCTGATTTGTTTTTGTACGTAGACCGCATGCCGAATCAGCTAAATTGCCGTAGACCACATATTAGACGGTAGACCGCATACCGAAGTGGCACCGGGTGCTCCATTTAAAAAAAATATAAATTGGGTTTGCCACTGTGTTATCGAACACCCTGTAACATTCTAACTAATTTTGTAATGTGAAGCTCAAAGGTGGCTAAAATTTTTGTTATTAACTTTTATTGCTATCTATTACTATAGCGGAGCTATTGAGCTTTACCCTACTAATCAATCATCCTGTATACATATAAATTCTAAATAAGAAACTCTTTTACAAAAAATTCTTCAGTTTTATTTAGTCTAACCGGTTGTTTCTTTGTTTCAGACTTTTGGAGAGCCTTGTTGACCAGAATGTGAAAGTGCAGAAGAAACTAAAAGCCAGAAAATTCGCTGAAATCGTTGCAAGTGTATAAAGATAGACAATGACAAACGTAAAAGTGTGGAGAAGTGTTCTGATGACCTTGATTCAGCTTACGACGTGGACAAAGAGACTATACTTCAGCCAGTTAAGGCTTTACATTAGTTTTAACGCTATTTGTGACTGCTATCCAATTTTAATGTGTACATTTGTGACAATACTACTAGGACATAAAAGAAATTTTAAATTGTGTTAATTATCATGTAATATAAATATTATGTAGTTCCGATTTAGTTTCTGACAAAATATGTAATCAATAAATTGTTTTATTTATTTACATAGCAGGTTTTTAATTTTAACCAAAAAATTCTGTATCATTATCATCATCATCATCTTTGTAGCCGTAGCCCGGGAGTTCCAAAGGTAGGTGTTCCAAAGCTTATTAACAAATTATTAATGTGTCAGCTGGCCTAAAACCGGGGATTTTAGGCAAGAAAAGGTAAAATAATATGAAACTTGATGGAAGAACGCTACAACTTATATGTAAAAATATTTATCTCCGTGACTTACGTGTATAATGGTGTAGAATACCTACTGGCTTTCACCCAAGCGACTGGGGTTCAATTCCTGGCAATTCAAGTCTTATTGTTTTTAAAATTGATATTTTGATTTGTAAAATAAATTTTTTTGATAATACAACGTTTTATTATTTATAAGATACAATATAAAAAAGTCTATATCTTTTATAGAATCGTAAACGCATTTGATCATATTATGATTGACCCTAATAAGCAAAGTTGTTGTAAACGAATCCCTGAAGCTTCCTGAGTTAATACGACCAATCTTAATGAAAAGGGGAGTTTCCCCCCGACATTCTTATTTATTGTTTTGGACGAAATGTTTTTTCTTAATTTTTTATGATGTAGAACCAAAAGATACATACAACCCTAATTTTTCACTTTTCTATCACCAACCCCCATTTTTTAATAGCAGTCTAAATATTTCCCTCTTCTCTATAATATATAAAAATGAATGTTTATCTGTAGGTCCCTTATAGAATCGTAAACTATGCATTTGATCATAATATATGACGACCTCAAGCAAAGTTGTACATGAATCCGGTAAGGTTTCTGAGTAAGAAATAACGACCGATACGACAAACCTAAGTAATCATTATTGACGCAGACACCACAAAAATAATATGGTATATTAAAAAAAGTATACGCAATATTTTTGAGTATTTTTTGTCTTTCTGGTACCGTACACATGGCCTACTTTGCCCAGCAAATTTCAGTTTTATTTAAATATTTCTTTTCTTAGCACATATAAATAAATACAAAAATTATTTTGAGAACTCTCGAAATATTAACCGAGAATGTTCTTATCATTTTTTATAAAAATCTGTAACACAGCCGAGAAAAAAAAATAAATACAAGGTGGGCAAATTTGCCCCGGAAAAGTTCAACATTGCCCACCTATTTTAAATTCATTGTAGGGCAAAATTAAAACGTAATAGGTCTACTTTGCCCATGGCATACGTTTTAATTTGTCTACTATCCCCACGATATACGTTTTTAATTTTATTTTTTAATAAAAACTAGAACAAAAAAGCTCTATTTTTCAGAGTTTTTTTCAATTTCGGAGAAAATTTTATTAAAAAATTAGAAAAAAAATTATTACACTTTTATTATAAAAATAGAAAAAAATATTACACTTTTATTAAAAAAAAAACACGAAAAATTATAACTGAAAACCACTTAAATTTTCTTTAAAAGAAAAATATCCTCTTCTACTTTTGGAAGGTTCCTTTAATATTTTTATAATGTCTTCAAAATTGACGTCCGATATGTCTAATATGTTTGGATAAATAAAACCACTTATATTTTTTCTTAAAAATTTTTACGGTGTATTATGTATTGTCGTCGTTTATTTCTACTATAATTCCGATGAAATGTTTAACATTTTTTTTTGTAAGAAATTGGACCCCCACAAAAGTACCAATTTTTAAATTATTTCCATCTACTTCGATATTTTCATCAGACTCGATATTTTCAACCCTTTCATCCTGCTCTCCTTCATGTAATTCATCTGCCTCTCCACCAATATCATCATCACTGTTAGTCATCTCCATTTCTTCTGCTAAATTTTCGTTGTCACTCGTCTCCGTCTCTATTTCTTCTTCTAAATCCTCGTTCCCACTTCCCTCCTGATTCTGACCAATTTCTTCAAATTGAACTGATTGACCGGGTTGGAAAGTTGATGCATCAAACCATCCAGATTTTGTTCTATTATACAATGTACGAGGGGGACCACCCGTTATCCATCTATCATATAATCTTTCCGCTTTATAAAGGGCATACAGTGGTAGGCGTTCTCCTGTTGCGGTAGCTGCGAACATTACAGACACTGCTCTTTTAGTGGCAGTCATGTATCTTTCCGGGTATTTTGTCCCAAGTCGAAATACACATTTTTGGGTACCAGGGTCATCTGACAGATTTGTCTCGTCATAATTTAGGATATTTTGAGGTTCGATGCTTTCAAGTGTTATTTTTAAATTATTAAAATATGCCTCTATGATTTCTTCAGTAATAGCTGCCCTGGATCGTTTAACGTTTTGGCAGTGCCTTTGAGTTAAAATGTGCTTATGTCGTGACAAAAAAGCCTTGACACAGTCACAACTAGGAAGATTGTTGTTAGAGAAATAAACAACTCGAGTTCCTCGGGTATCTAAATATTGTTTGACAAGTATTCTAATCTCCAGGCTTGTTAAATGAGCACCATATTCTGCACTTGCTGTAACAACATCCACTAAATGACGTTCTTCTATTTTAGTGAGTGTAAGGGGATGGCCAATGGAGGAAACATGCGTTCGTTTAATTTTATTTATAATGGTACGGCGTGGCACCTTAAAATGTTCTTCTGCCTGACGGGAACTTAAACCTCCTCTCACTGCTTCCACTGCTCGTTCAAGCATGGCTTCAGAGTAGTTTACATACTGCCTTGCTCCCAATTATTTTCTGCTTTTTCTTGGCATTTTGATTGGTCCTTCAACGAAAAAAAAAACACAATTAGGTAAATACTGACATGCTGTTTTACGTAAAAATACTTTTTGACGTTAAACTCAAAAGCACACTTCCGTTTCCTTTTAAATGCCTCTAAAACATTTTATATAAAAAAATAAAAAATTAAAGACAAATGACAGGACAACATTGCCCACTTGGATTTTATTTTTTAAAGAAGAAACATGTAATCCCTGATAAACGTTTCATCGCAAATTCAGTTAAAACAATACTAAATAAGACGTATAAACAAATATTTAGTTAATATTCGTACTGGTGTATACCCAGCAGTGCTTAGCTTTTACCCTAAAAAAACTACAAACACGTGTTCAAATTTCTTACCTTACTACAAGCGTTACACTTCACTTACACATGTTAGATCACACTGTCTTGATTTCTGCATGTTTCTTAGTGCGCGCGTAAACGTCTGTTGTACTTTGCTATGTTGCCAAGTATTTTTTTTGCAAATATTATAACCCTTACAGTTGGCAAAGTTGAACCCACTGGGCAAAGTAGGCCATGTTTACGGTAATTTTTAGGTATTTATATTTAATATTTAGATTGCTATTAAGAATTGGGGGTTGGTGATAGAAAAGTGAAAATTTAGGGTTGTATCTTTCGGCTCTACATCATATAAAATTAAGAAAAAACAATTTGTCCAAAAAAATTAAAGAACAATGTCGGGGGAGGTGGCAACCCCCTTTTTCACTTAGATTGGTCGCACCAACTCAGGAACCTTCAATGTACAAATTTGCTTATTAAGGTCAATCTTATGATCAAATTCATAGTTTAAAATTCTATAAAATACATACAGCATTTTTTATATTGTCTCGTATAGTGCAGCCGATATGTGAAACAATTTTGCATTTAATGATAGAAGTGTATAATTTGGACCACATATAAAGGTTCAAATTTAGATATGAGGCCATCTCAGATTTTGCCTTTTACAAAAATGGCGGGGATTCAAAATATCGACTATACATTGTGACTAATAGCACGATAACTTTTGAACGAGACTTCAGATTTTAACCAAATTTGGTATATAGGTTCTTTTTTTGATGAGTAATATCGAGGTCTTGAACCGGAAGCACCGGTTTACCAGAATTTGTGTTTTTTCTGTTTTTTTTATGTAATAATATGTTGTTTTTTTTTTCAATTCTTTCACCCTGTATGTATTAATTTTTCAAAAAGTTAATACTACCATTGAAAAGAGCGTAAAAATTTTTTTTAAGAAATATTTTTAACTTTTTAGTTATCTTAATTACCATTTAATAAATGCAAAACATATCTTCACATGTACCTATATGCGGCAGATTCGTGCAAATATTATAAGAATTATTGTGCATTTAATGGTAGAAGCATATTATTTGGACCACATATACTACAAATATAAAGGTTGATATTTAGACACGAGGCCATCTCAGTTTTTGTTCCTTTTACAAAAATTGCGGGCATTCAAAATGGCGACTATACATATGTGACTAATAGCACGATAACTTTTGAACGAAACGTCAGATTTCAACCAAATTTGGTAAATAGGTTCTTTTTTTGATGAACAATATTGAACTAGAAGAGTCGGTTTACCAGAATTTGTGTTTTACTGTTTTTTTTTTTTGTAATAATACGTTGTTTTTTCAGTTCTTTCACCCTGTATATATAAATTTTCAAAAAGGTAATAACGCCATTGAAAAGAGTGTAAATATATTTTTTAGGAAATATTTTGAACTTTTCAGTTGTGTTAATTACCATTTAATAAATGCACAACGTATTTTTACATGTACCTATGGGCGGCAGATTCATACCTATGGGCGGCAGATTCATTTCGAATGCCCGCCATTTTTGTAAAAGACTAAATCTGAGATGGCCTCGTATTTAAATTTGAACCTCTGTATGTGTAGTATATGTGGTCCAAATTATGTGCTTCTACCATTAAATGCACAATAATTCTTCTAATATTTGCACGAATCTGCCGCATATAGGTACATGTGAAGATACGTTTTGCATTTATTAAATGGTAATTAACATAACTAAAAAGTTAAACATATTTCCTAAAGAATATTTTTAGGCTCTTTTTAATGGCTGTATTAACTATTTGAAAAATTAATACATACAGGGTAAAATAACTGAAAAAAAATATATTTTTACATAAAAACCAGGAAAAACACAACTTCTGGTAAACCGATTCTTCCGGTTCAAGACCTCGATCTTGTACATCAGAAAACGAACCTATATATCAAATTTGGTTAAAATCTGAAGTCTCGTTCAAAAGTTATCGTACTATTAGTCACGTATAGTCGCCATTTTGAATCCTCGCCATTTTTGTAAAAGGCAAAATCTGAGATGGCCTCCTATCTAATTTTGAACCTTTAGATGTAGTCTAAGAGCTGGGAGCGGATTTTGTGCGTGATAAGTAATATAGAAAAACTATACGGGGATATGTTGAATTAGTTGTGTACATGACTTTTACCAACGGCCGGAAACCAGAGTTGGGGCCGAGCGTAGTTATAAGGGGTCAAAATCGCGGATTTTATTATTTTTTTTATGACGCTCATGATCGAGGTAGTGCACCAAAATTTGGGAATAAGTAGGTCATGACGTACCTAAGTAAAATCTCTAGGGGCTTAACGCTGCGTGGCCGACAAAGGGGTGGGGGTAGGGATGAATATAAAAAATATAACGGGTTTTTCGCGACGTTCGTGATTGAAATAGTGCACCAAAATTTGGGTATAAGTAGACCATGACATAAATAATTAAAATCCCCATAGCCGAAAACCAGAGTGGGGAAGGAAGGTAGTTATAAGGGGTCAAATTTCTGTTCTTTATTATTTTTTTTGTGACGCTCATGATCGAGATAGCGCGCCAAAATTTGGGAATAAGTAGGTCATGACGTAGCTAAGTAAAATCTCCAGGAGTGGAACGCTGAGTGGTAGACAAAGGGGTGGGGCAGGGGTGAATATAAAAAAATGAAAGGGTTTTTTTTAGACGTTCGTGATAGAGATAGTGCACCAAAATTTGGGAATAAGTAGACCATGACATAACTAAGTAACATCCCCAGAGACGGAAACCAGAGTGGCGGACGAGGGTAGTTATAAGGGGTAAAAGTCGCGGTTTTTATTATTTTTTTTTGTGGCGCTCATAATGGAGATAGTGCACCAAAATTTGGGAGTATGTAGGTTATGACGTAACTAAGTAAAATCTTCAGGGGCGGAACGCTGCTTGGGGTACAAAGGGGTGGTAGGCAGGGGTGAGTATAAAAATATATGGGGTTTTTTTGCCGTTCTTGATCGAGATAGTGCACCAAAATTTGGGAATGAGTAGATCATGACATTACTAATTAAAATCTCCAGTGGTGGAACGCTGCGTGGGGGACAAATGTTGTGAGGGGTCACAAAAAAAATAATACACACTGCGATTTTGACCCCTTAAAACTACCCTCATTCCCAACTCTGGTTTCCGGCTCTGGGGATTTTACTTAGCTAAGTCATGATCTACTTATTCCCAAATTTTGGTGTACTCTGTCAATCACGAACGTCGCAAAAAAACGCCTTATATTTTTTGTATTCACCCTTGCCCCACCCCTTTGTCGGCCACGCAGAGTGCCACCCCTGGAGATTTTACTTAGTTACGTCATGACCTACTTATTCCCAAATTTTGGTGCACTCTCTCGATCATGAGCGTCACAAAAAAAAAATAATGTAGACGGCGAATTTGACCCCTTATAACTACCCTCATCCCCAACTCTGGTTTCCGGCTCTGGGGATTTTACTTAGTAATGTCATGATCTACTTACTCCCAAATTTTGGTCCACTATCTCAATCACGAACGCCGCAAAAAACCCTTTATATTTTTTAAATTTACCCCTACCCCACCCCTTTGTCGGCCACGCAGCGTTCTGCCCCTAGAGATTTTACTTAGTTACGTCATGACCTACTTATTCCCAAATTTTGGTGCACTATCTCGATCATGAGCGTCATAAAAAAATAATAAAATCTGCGACTTTGACCCCTTATAACTACCCTCGGCCCCAACTCTGGTTTCCGGCCGTTGGTGAAAGTCATGTACACAACTTATTCAACATATCCCCGTATAGTTTTTCCATATTACTTATCACGCACAAAATCGGCTTCTATCTCTCCGACTAATGTGTAGTACATGTGGTCCAAATTATATGGTTCTATCATTAAATGCACAATTCTTGCAATATTTGCACGAATCTGCCGCACTAGTATAAATAATAAAAACGTGGTATAAAAATAATTATTCTTCAAATCAAAATGTCAATTTTAAAAACAAAAAAAAATTCCAACGCCAGGAATTGAACCCGGGTCACCTGGGAGAAAGCTAGGGGCTAAGTATTCTAGGCCATTAATAGATGTAAGCTAAGGTGATAAATATTTGACGTATAAGTGTGGCGTTTTTCCATTAAGTTTCATATTTTACCTTTTGTTGCCTAAAATCCCCGATTTTGGGCCAGCTGACACATTATTTATTATTAATAAGCGTTGTAACATCTAACTAAATAAAAACAAAACAGCCATGCTAAAGTGCTCCAATCAAACTTGACACTACCTCCCTGGCTATTGGCTTTTACAACTTTTTGTGAGTCTTTCCCACGTTTACTATTGTCTTCCATTGGTTCCGACCCTGTGCTACTATTTCCCATTGTCTCACTTCCACCTTCTACAGGTCTTCCCTTACTGCATCTGTCCATCTTTTTCTAGGCCATTCTGTCGGATTTCTATTATCTGGTATTTCCCAAAACACACTGCTAATCAGTCTGTCGTCAACTCTCCGTACCTGCCCATCTTAGTCTATTGACATTTATGTATCTCACGATGTTTTCCTGTACGAAGATAGTCTCTAATTCATTGTTGTACTGTCCCTGTTGTACAACTGTTGTACAACTAGAGAAGTTTTGTACACACTTATGAATAAAATATTAATGACAAAACAAATACCCAACACTTGGAACGAAGCAGTGACATTGTTACTACTTAAGAATGGAGATAAAAAGGATCTAAAGAATTACAGACCCAGAACTTTACTAAATGTGATGTACAAGCTATTAACCAAGATATTAACAAACAGATTAACAACTAAATTAGATGGATACCAGACAAGAGAACAAGCTGGATTTAGAAAGAGCTTCAGTACAAGTGACCACCTTTTAACGATGAAGATATTAACCTTCCGATGACCAACCTTTTTTTGTTACACGGATGACCAAGAGGAGTAAAAAAGGACCCCAGGTGAAAAATGTCAAAAATGACAATTAACAAAAAAATTAAATTTTTTTATGGCATGGACTTCAGGTCATTCAGCCAGTCACAACATGAGTATTAGTGTCATGTGTAGTGTGTATGTTGAGTAAGTGTCTTGTTACTTTGAAAAGTCGACGTCATTAGCGTAAAACTGCTTGGAATTACACATAATAGACGGTATTTTACTAAACATCAACTTCAGAATATTTTTTTTATTCGTAAAATATAGGGAATATCTTTTATTTCAAAATATGAGGATATCTAGAATGATATTAAAGTCAAATAAAAAAAAAGTAATGAGTTAAAAATTGCAAATACTTTTGAATTTATTAAAGAAAAACATACGCTGGGGTCAAAATTTCCCCCGCTTGTTCATCCGAAAGTTAATCGAAAAAGCTAATGAATATCATATCCCGCTATATATGGCATTTATTGACTTCGAAAAAGCATTTGATAGTGTGGAACACTGGGCAGTAAAGAATTCCCTACAAAACAGCAGAATAGACTACAGTTATACCTACTTAATAACAAATATATATAGCTACTGTTTTACAGCATCATAGGCCGTTTGTCGCAATTCGAACGCCATTGTTTTCTGTTTTGCCATGAATCTATTTCTATATTTCTTCTTTTCATGGCTATATTGATCCCTTTTTCCCAAAACTTTTTTGGTCTTCCTTTTTTCCTTCTTCTTTTTGGGATCTACCTCCAGGTTTTAATTGGTAATCTCTCATCATTCATTCTTCTCATGTGTCCGTACCAGGATAGTTGTTTTCTTTCTATCGTATCCGTTAATGTTGTTTCCACCTTCATTATTTCTTTTATTCTATCGGTTCTTACATGATCGTGTAGTGTTAATCTACAGCATCTTCGCCAAAAATTGTTCTCTACTGCGTTTATTCGGTTCTGCATTTTCTTATTTATTGTCCAGATTTCTGAGCCACATGTAACTGTACTTTCAATAAATGTTTTATATAGTTGTTTTTTTGTACTTTCTCGTATATTTTTACTCCATAGTAATGAGTTTATCTGACTTGTGATGGCTCTTCCTCTACCTAATTTTTGTTGTATGTCTGTTTCGTCGTTTCCATCTTCCGTCAATGTAACTCCCAGGTATCTCTATTCTTTATTGTTTTTTATTATTTTTCCTTCTAAGTCTAGGTCTTCGCCTGTGCAGCCTATTGTCATATATTCTGTTTTGTTTGTATTTATTTCCAGACCCCAATCTTCATACTCCTCTATCAGTTTTCGAACCATATAAGCAGCGTCCTCTGTATCCTCCGCTAGAACCACCTGATCGTCAGCAAATAACAAAGTAGTCCGATTACCCTCTTCTATTTGTACTCCCATTTTCTTACATTTTCTAAACCATTTCTTCAGAGACTTGTTTATATAAATTTTGAAGAGGGTAGGGGACAGGCAGCATCCCTGTCTTAGACCCTTGTTAACCTGAAAGTATTCTGAGTGTCCATCTCTCGTTTTTATATAACTACTGTTTCCTTGGTAAAAACTTTTCACCGCATTAATTTACTGTGGGTGTACATTGTTCTCTATTAGAGATTCCCAAAATCTATTTACCGGTACACTGTGATAGACTTTCCTCAAATCTATAAATACTAGATGTAGCTGACTCCCATATTCTAGAGATTTTTCAATTAATTGTTTTATACAAAACAGGTTATCAATACACGATCTTCCTGCTCTAAAACCATTCTGCTCCTCCTAGTCCTCATATTGACTTTCTATTCTACCTCGTAGTATTCTGCTGTACAGTCTACCTGCGGAAGCTATAACACTGAGTCTTCTGTAGTTTGTGCAGTCATGTTTATTCCCTTTCTTGTGTATGGAGGTTATGCTTGGAGTTTTCCATTCGGATGGTATCTTTTCTCCATTCAGGCATTTATTAAATATTTTCGTTAAGTTTTCCAATACTACATCCGGGGAAAATTTAAAGAGTTCCACAGGTATACCTCCGGGCCCAGGAGCTTTATTGTTTTTTACCAATTGCTTGAAAATTTAAAATATAATTTAAGCGCAAGAATTCTCAGCATTCCGTCTAATAAGATACTAACTTAAGTTTTACATAAGTTATAAAATTTGCTACTTATTTTGCAATTTTCTAAGCAACAAATAAGGACAGACATATTCAGCGAACGACATATTGAAGTTTTTTATACGATTTATAAGTTTCTTATTCTCAAATTTATTTAGAATGCGTTACTTTTTAGTAATAGACGAAAAAAAGAAAATTTGCCGTTTTTTGGTCATTTGTTTATAAATATGTATATCATCAAATTCGGCTGCAGGAAACATATTGGTTATTAATATGTTTCGGCCTGGAGGTGGATGTGTCACGAGAAAAATCTTATTTCTCCGGACTAAATGGAGATTTTATATTTTGTAGTAAAAAGTAAAAGTGAGCTAATATTTCATAACGGGGATTATGTCATTTTACAAACCTTCTTTACCATCCTTTAAACGCCTTCTGCAGTTTTGAATGAACCACTTACAGAATCAATTCATCAAATTGTCAATTTTCTTCCGATTTTATTTATGCAGTAGGAGCACGAATTTGAAAGCAATTGTGACGTTAACAAAACCTCCAACAAAAACCAAATGAATGTGTAAGAAGTTTCTCCATTTATAACCGAATTGAAAAAGGTTCGATTTGGGGGAACATTTAAGCCCTCAGAAAGTTTTCTTGTTCTTAAATTATTTAGGCTCACTCAGAAAGAACAAGGGAGTTCAGGAGAGCGTTGCCGAGGATCATATCCATTTGATTTATTAATGGAAAATGTGGGATCGGAAAGAGAAGTAAACTACGTGATGAAATAATACAGTGCTTGCCGAAGAATATTGCATTTCGTTATTGTAAAAAGCTTTATAATTTTGCTGATGTAATGGAAGTTTTAAAATATGCATCGAATTAATATGTGCATATTAATGTAATATCATTTTTATAGAAAATGAATTTTTACAACATATTTAAAATATATAGGTACTATAATATGCAAATATGTATTCCGCTATAGTTTTAATTTTACACTAATAAAAATGTTCGACTATTAGAATAAAAAAAAATAATGTGTGTACTTTGTACGCACGTAAGAAGTTATACTTCTATTATATGATTTCAACGAAATAAATATACTTTAAACAGTTTATTTATATTTAATTTAACTATTAAACTAACTTTATTACTTACTACTTTCCAAAAATTTTTATTAAAACAATACCAAAAATTAAAAAAATAAAAGAATAAAACACACACAAACACATTGAAAACTGCCACAAAGAAATGATTTCTGAACAATAATTGTTGCCAAAAATTTTACTAAATACGTATTTTCTAAAAAATTAATTATATAATAATATACTTACAATCATAAAATGTATACAAAAAAAATAAAAAAATTAAAGTAACTTGCATTGGGGATCGAACCCGCTTCCCGTCGATCCCGCCGACGAAGGGGTGTTTTCCCATTGCGCCAACTTCGGGTGTCTGTCATGTGGAAATATACACCAACTGAACGTTTACACCATAAACTTTTTGACAGTAGTTGTTTATTACTTATATGAATTTAATAAAATCAGTTTGATTTTTGTAGAGTTAAAGGAATATTTTGTGGAATTAAAGGAATATTTTGTGGAATAACAACATATTAGGTGAACATCGGTAGAAATTTCGATGGTAATAAAATTATGTATATCAAAGCATTACATACTATTTTGGTAGATTCATTTTACATTTTCGAAATAGGTAGGTACCTATGTAATTTTTTATTAGGATACTGAAACATTTACAACACTAGTCAACAAAAAAATAAAAAAAAATTGCGACTGATGTTAAAATGGCTGTTACGGGGAGTTTAAAGCGTCCTGAATGCGAATTCAAACACTAAAATTTTCCACCACGTATAGATTTTCAGTTATCTTCTTCTTAAGGTGCCATGCATTTCTGCGTAGGGGTACACGCATACATTGTCTTGTCAGGTGAAATGTTAGATGTTGAGTTATAGAATGCTTCAAATATTGCTGTTTATTATAAAAAAAATTTTATACTACATACACATAAGTTCAGAACTAGAAACAAAAACCATAGTAAGTCTTTTGTACACAATTTTCTGCCTATCCCAATTTTCCCATAACACTATGTGGATTAATACAAACACACATTTTATCCTGCATAGTAAAAAACTAGGATAGCTCCTGGTTATGGTTCCTAAATATTATAAGTTTTACTAGCTAGTAAATTCCATTAAAAAAAATCCCTTATTTTAATGTAGAACCTAGAGTTAAGCATATCCTTTGGGCAAGTGAAGGTCTCAAACTAAATCATGTAATTCGGCTTGTTGGATGCAATAAGGTGCTTTTTAGTCGCTTTCGGGAAAATACGAATCATTCTTTTCTGATACATTATCGGGTTTACTTTTATCGCCATACATTTCCAAATCTTCTTTCCAATTTGCCGGGGGTCCTGGAACTGGTAAATCTTCTCCATGGAAAACTGGTTTTATTGCTGAGATAATATCTGGATATTCAATTTTATGCTTGCTTTTCCTTGGAAACCCAGACACTTTTGTCATGCAGAAGTAACAGTCGTTAAAACGGTTTAGAACTAATAAGTTTAAATGGGTAGGTTTACTGATTAAGGATTACCTTTGATTTATTCTTTACTTAAATGTTAATGTGTTACTCGTAGACATTAGATATCCCAGTGTTTTCAAATTATGCACAATTTTTAGGAAAAATGTTAATTTGATAACATCACTCACCGATATATTACAAATGACTATTTTAAAAAAATTTTGATAAAATACTCATAACTCAAAAATCGTAACTCATTTTTTTTAAATCATAACTCAAAAATCTTACGTGTTAGGAACTTTTTATCATCATATTCAGATTCAGAGAGCAAAAATTAACAAAAAACAGCATTTTGCATTCCAGTCGCAAATTGGTTGTAAACTAGTGCAATTATTACGTACCTGTCGCTTTTAAAAAACTATTTAAAAAGTCACTACAAATATAAACTTGCTTTTTTCTCTGCCATCAGGACAATAAAAATTAATATACACAACATTTTTTTATCCATAATCTCCATATTGAACAATTATTGACAGATGATTTTAACACCCAATCAGATCCCGTATAACGTTTGAGCGACTAGTACCATACTGTCGGTGTGCGCATGCGTCAGGGAATGTAAAAATTCACCTTCGTGCCTAAAGAAGTATAACTTCAAAAATAAAATTGATTTAGTAAAACTGTTGACAATAATATCTCTTTCTTCTTCACACTTTGTATCCTCTTCTGGATAAATACCCTCCCATTTGTGAGTTGGATTTATTAATAAAGTGGACTGTAGTTACTTACACTATATTACATTATTTTACATGGTAAAGACCCAAGTAGCAATTTTTCGACGCATTGGTTGTCAGTACAAACAAATGCAGTGTATACAACGTTGCCCAAGAGTATTTTCAGTTGTTTCGTCCAACGTCCCCTGCCCCGACTGACATTACGATGTTACAACGTTAAGTAATACCTTTAGTTTTAGTTATACGGGCAACTAATTTACAGTGGAACCTCGATTATCCGTCTCTCCATTAACCGTCACCTCTGTTAACCGTCAGGGTCCGTACATAAGTTGTATTGACTACAGAAGTAAAAAATGAGTCATAAATTCATTTTGTTTGAGCATTGCGATAAGTCGATAGGCGAAATGAAATTCGCTGAAATGTACAGTTTTGCTATCACCATATTTTAAGAATGAATTAACTGTTTTGTTTTCGTGGCCTAAAGATGACATAAAAGAATGGTTAATTTGTGATGAGGACACAAAAAGCTATCCATTCTTGACAGATGATGAAATCGTTGAAATGGCAACAGAGGATGAGGAAGCAGATTCAGAAGCTGACACAGACTACAGCTGACAAATTGATTAGATTGTACGAACACAAATCTCTCTTATATTGTCAAACAAAACATACAAATAAAATTTGAGAGCTGTACTATGAATTTTGAATTTTTTTAATATTCTGTTAACCGTCTTTTCGATTATCCGTCATACCCTTGGTCCGGTGCCCTGACGGATAATCGAAGTTCCACTGTATTACCATTGTGACAGCTACATATCACAGTTCAGTTTTTTCAACAATCGCAACGACTTAAAAATGTTATAATGCTAAACTAATTTAGGCCCTGGCCGACTCTGTAGTTGAGTAGTTGTCTGTCACGTCACGACCCTAGGTGTTGTTCTAGAGGTGTGACACGTTTGCGGCAACTTCCAGAGGAGAAATAGAATTTCCTTTATAACCTTATTTTTTCTTATTATTATATATTTTATTTCGATGGAAATGTTCTATTTATTTAACAACCTGTTTATTTGTTTTTTTTAATAGCTGGTTTCCATTCCATTGTTTTATCAGCAGATTTGAGATTTAATAACCTTTTAATCTTTGTATCAGCTTTGGCAGACAGGGTTGCCAGGTCAATTTTTACTCTTTCAGTAGTTTTGTTTTCACAAAATCAGGAGATTCTTTTTAGGTCATGTATGTAAATACAGTAATACAGTGATATGCACATCCGTCCTAAATGTCCCAAGAGGAACTCCACAAAATTGGAAACCTAATTATTCCAAACCACCAACTGGTAATTACCATTTTTTAGCTAAAATCTACTAAATCAAAAACTTAAATATACTTAAGGATTTTTGGGATATATTTGGGATTTTTTATAATAAAAACAACAACTAACTTAAGGGGATAGGCGCAAAATGTCGTCTGTTAAAATGTTCAATGTATATTAAATGTTTTCATTTTTTGCGAATCCTTAGAAAACTAATAAGTATTTTTGAAAAATTTAAACGCAGAAAGAAAGATTACATTATTACTGAGGACCGAAAGTCCCTGAAAACTTCTAAAATGTTTATTTTAATGAGTTACAGGGGTGAAAAAAGAATAAAAATAGTGTGAATTTTAATTCCAAATATCTCGTTCAAAAGAAACGTTTTGGTTTTTCTAAATAATGCAGTCTTCCATTCTGCGTTTAAATTTTTCAAAAATACCTATTATAGTTTCCTCATGATTCGAAAAAAATGGATCAAATTCTGTTGAAATATACCAAAAATCTACTAAAGAATATTGCCTACTAGAATTTTTTAAAAAATATCAAAAATCTACCAAAAAAGTAGAAATCTACTAAGTGTGGCATCGCTGTTAAGGAGAATGATATACTTTTGAGACTGGTCACATGACCTCTGTCACCCAATAAGAGGGTGCGTTCTAAAATGGTTTTGATAATCGGCGCGGCCGGGTTTGGTTGGCGATTGGACTTCTAAGTTGTCTTATCCGTCTAAGGTTGGTAATAAGGTATTTTTTAATAATATTGGTAATATTGTTTAATGCGCTATTTTGGTTTTACTTGAGATTTTTGGGATGTAAAGAAAATGAAAACAGAGAATATAAAAAATGCAGGCATTTTCTGATACCTTTAAAAGCACCATCAATACATTAAATTTATACAGAACATCTTTAACATAAATTTTGACTTTTATATTAAAATTTTATTTTTTAAACTTGCATATTTTTTGTCAAAAATGTCATAAAAAAAGGAGCGCGTGTGTTTTTTAAAGGTGAAATATCCATATTTGACGGTAATCTGAGATGCGTTTATAAATTTCACATCAGGTAATAAGTCCTTTATGTATTTATATAAATTTAAATACCCAATACGATGTCAAAACAGTTTACTTTTTGGTATTCGCATTCACCATACAGGTGTTAAAAATATAGGTAAAAAAACATAACTAGTCTGACTCCTTGAGCAACCATTGCACGCTCAGGTGCTTTTTATAGTCGCTCCAGTTGTCTTAAGGCCGCGTCTCACCATCAAATAATTTGATCAAACAGTTTGAGCAAACTTCGGAAGTACGTCAAAGTGACGTCACAATTGCAGTTTTTTTGAAATTATAAAAATCTGTGCTCTCACTATCAGTCTAGTTTGATCAAATTTTTTGTATTGAGTTGTCTAACTTGTTTGTACTTTATTTAAAATTAAAATTTTTCATTATTATCTACAATGAACACTCAGAATGTGACGTCACTAACTGTCACTTTCAGTTTGCTCAAACCAGTTTGATCAAATTATTTGATGGTGGGACGCGGCCTTTATGCAATGCTTACGAAACGATGTTACTTACAGGAGGTTGCCTAGGCAACGTCAAGACAACTCAAAAATCGTCCACCAAATCAGTGCAGAATAGGGTCGTCTTCTAGGCAATAACAACGTTGTAAGAAAACGTTGCCACGCCGTAGACAACGTTGTCGCGCCGACAAATTGCTACTTGGGGAGGTACAATTGCATGTATAAAATCATGCTCTTTTTTCTACATCTTGTTAATTAATTTTTATTTAATGACAGCAAAGATGTCACAGGTTGACAGCCATCAATTCAGTGTTGCCAAGCACTTACAAACCTATGCGCAACATAGACTGTGCAAATTTGTTGGAAGTAAATACTTTTCCCAACATGTTGGGGGCCTAGGGAAGCCAATATTTGCAACCATTATACATTAAATTAAACCAGCTTAAATCTAAAATTGTTAGAAATTCAGATTTTTGGTTCTGTAATATTTCAAATATGTAGAAATATATATTTTTTAATTAATTTCTTTTTTATTTTTTTATTTTATTTTATTTTTTATTTTATTTATAACTGAGTTTATATATAAGTAAATATAGCTTTAATTTTTAAGGGTTTTTTTACAAAATAAAATAGAAATCTACCAAATAAAAATCTTATATATACAAAAATTTACATACACTTACAATCAAATAATACACATACATTGTTGCAAGAAAACGTTTACACAAAGTTATTTAACATTTAACTACACGCGCTGGCGTATTTTGTATGCCAGATATAAGAATTCGACTGCAAAATATATTTAAAGTTTCCGGTGGTGTATAAAATATGCCACGATTGTATTATGTAAGTACATCTCTTAATTGTTTTTTAGTCATTATGGCACAAAATGTACTTTCCTTTATGAACAATACTTTTTCTCAAGTAAAAAATCACACTTTAAAAATTTTTTTATTAGTAGTAATTTTATTTTTCAAGGGATAAGATTCCAGCTAGAAACCCCAATTGACTTACTGAGAAGGAACTCCAAGCATTCGCTGATGCCGAATAAGATCTATAACAAACAACTAAATGTATTTAAAAAAAATTAAATAAACAAAACCGCTGTTTTAAGTATATTCTCTTGTGGTGTATAAAGTATGCCACGCGTGTACTTATGTTATAACTTGATGCGCGGGAAGTTAAAGGCTAAGTACTAAACTTGCACTAAAAATTTTGCGCTGTAGACTTTTCACAGTTAAACCTTTTTCAGCACTATTTGTCACTAATCACTTTTCTCCATTGAATTGTTTGGATTTTCAAACTTACAAATCTATTTACAAAGCAATTTGCAATATTTACATTAGTGATTCAAGAATTCTCTGGAAGTCCATATTATAAAGAAAAGCGAAGAACTAGGTATCCGTTTCAAAAAAATATATTGGCTGATGAGTAGAAACTCAGCCTTTTCCTTACATAACAAACAACTTTTATACAAATAAATAATACTAAGACCAGTGCGAACGTATGGTTGCCAACACTGGTGATGTGATAATCGAGTCACTTCCAGATCAACCAGAGATTTCAGAATAAAGTGTTAAGGTATATCACAAATATCGGCGGCGTAACAGAGGCCCCCGCAGCATGAATCTTGCGGAAGGGGCCCAATATAATATCAGGGGCCCCATCTTGTCGTCTAATATATGTAAAAATGTGTTATTGATCAATTATTTTACGCATATATACGCAACGCTTTTACAGCAACGCAGTATTAAAAATGAAGTTGCCCATCAGATAGATACAATATATCGTATATATGGATTGTATGTACAGTGGAACCCCGTTAACTCGGATTAATCGGGACCGCGGCCGATCCGGGTTATCGAAAATTCGGGTTAGCCGGAGAAAATGGTAAAAATTATTAAAATATGGTATGCTTACAGATAAACTCCGTTATAATTGGCACACAGACACTTGTAAACCACGTTCGCGTTCCACACATACAAAGCGTCGTCGAGAGTCTCATTTTTAGCTTTCTTATCTTTGCACCGATTGTCCAAACTGTCTTTTGTTATCATTTTGAAACAAAAACAACATTTTAAGTTTTATTGCCATTACGTATACAAAAAATCACGGAAACACAAAATCTGAATATATTTACGAACGATTACAGAACGGAACGAACAATGCGACTTTACTACACACAATACCGTCTCGCAACGAGAACGAACTTATGTTATTTAATAAGAGTGAAGACTAAGCCCATTGTTTGAAAAATAATTTTTTAATAGTTTTTTCTAAGCAATGCTAAGACAGTTTCAAGTAAATAAAGGATGCTACAGATGCCTGTTGGTTTCGATAACACATTTTTACTAAGATATATTATGTATCAAATTACACAAATACGCATTATCTCTCATTGTATAATGTGTTTGACATTGAAAATTGAAACGAATGAACTACATAGGAATTCGCTAAAGCGACAAATTTTTACGAAGAAAGTTTATTATGATAAATAAAATTAGCCTGAAAAATATAAGATATTATAGTATCGGAACAATATGTTTATAAGGAAAGATAAAAGAAAATATTTTAAGATGTTGAAAAGAAATTGGAAAATCCAGCATAAAGGACATACATTTTTATTGTTGTAATGTTTGTCTGATAAAAATCGGTCCGGGTTAGCCGGACTTCCGGGTTATCGGGGGCCGACTTATCGGGGTTCCACTGTATTAATAAAATTATAGATATATTCGTTGATCGTAGTGCACGAAGAAAGTTGTTCATCTCGTAGAATAATACTCTGTAATAATGTAGTCGTTTATAAATGTTGTTTATATTTTATTCTATACAAATAAAGATGAAAAATGTAATTTGTCATAAAAAGTTCATGCATACACTAATAGCCCAGTAAATGACCGTTTTGGAGTGTAATTATCGGCGTCACGACGTGTTTGCTTGGCAATTTGGATGTAGATTCTACTTATCTTCCATTTCAAAGTTGAACTTGTGCCGTTGGTGGCTTTTACTTGGGGCGTTAAAATCACCCCTTCTCGTGGGTGAAAAATATACGTTTACAATAAGTCCTGAAATGGATAAATTGACTAATCATAAGCAACTTTTGTTCTATAGGGCTTTTTTTTTATCTAATTCAATACTTTTTAAGTTACTCCCGAGTGAAAAAATATTTATTTTTCAACAAAAAAACCAAGTATTCAGGCAGTTTTTCTCATATAACTCTCAAATAACTCAAAAAATAAGTATGTTATTGAATTAAATATTATCGAAAAATTATGGAAAAAATATATTTAGCAAAAATGTAGCTTATAAAAAACAAAAGAAAATGGTGTAACTACCTATTCATGAAGTCTATCGACACAGTAAACGTAAAGTTGTAGCTCGTGAAAAATTTCGACGTAGTTTAGATATTTCAACGTAAAATGACCATCAAACGAAGAACTTTTCGGGGAAAACTCATTCATACTTTTTTAAATGTTTAAAAATGAGCTTTATTTTTATTATAGCATCATAGCATTTATAGCAAGCTTCTAGCATCACAATTAAGCGAGTTACGCTCAAAATAAAGTTGGTCCCTTTTTAGCTAAAAAAAAACGTGAAAATCTCCGCCTGAGAATTTAAAATAATATAAACTTTATTTTCAGTTGAAATGTTTTTAGTCTCAAACACATATCACGCTTACTACGACAAAAATGTTTTTAGCTTTGTGCTGAATGGTAGTAAAGGTTGTGCAGAACGAGGTAAATTATGAGGTAACCTAAGCTAAGCATGTATCATAAAAAAAGTTCATGCCCCCCCCCTATGCCATTGCCATGTAAATAAATGTAGGTTTTGCTTTTATAAATATTTTGGTTTTATTTTTTTTCTGTAAGACAAAAATTAGTGATTAGTGACTCGTTAGAGCCCTTCCAAACAAAAACCATTCAAAAATAAACACTTTGAACCGACGAAACTTACAGGTCATGTAGAAAAGTTACTTAAGTAATTTGTAAAGCGGTAATGAGCGGTAGTTTCATTTGGGGTGCTAAATAGGGGGAGATTTTCAAAACTTTTTTTACCAAGAAATGCTTTAACTATATTTTGAGCTTAACTCGCTTAGTTTTGATGATAGACATTTTTATAAAAATTAAAAATACCTAAAACTTTTAAACACTTTAACCTTTAACTACCCGCGCATCAAATAACATAACTACACGCGTGGCGTACTTTGTACGCCACAAGAAAATACACTTAAAAACAGCGGATTTGTTTAATTTTTTTTGAAAAAATACACTTAATTGTTTGTTATAAACCTTATTCGGCATCAGTGAATACTTGGAGTTCCTTTTCAGTAAGCCAATTGGGATTTATAACTGGAATCATGGAATAACTGGATTCCATGATAAATAAAATTACTAATAAAAAATTTTTTTAAATGTGATTTTTTACAGGAGAAAAAGTATTGTTTACAAAGAAAAATATATTTTTTGCCATAATGACTAAAAAACAATTAAAATATGTACTTATATTACGACTTATAGTAATATAATCCTGGGGTATATTGTCCACCACCGGAAACAACAAATAATAAAATGTAAATTACGATCTTTCTAGAACGCCGATTATAACGAAACTAAAACCAAATTGTAAAGCACATTCCAGTGATAGGTTAGAAAAATAAGCAAGGTCAAAAATTAAATTTTTAAATATATTTCCAGTAGAAATCTTATATTTGGCGTACAAAGTACTCCAGCGCGTGTAGTTAAAGATTAAAAAAGCTTTAATGAGTTTTCCCCGAAAAGTGCTTTATTTTTTGGTTATTTCACGTTGAAATTTTTGGCTTGGAATTTGACGAACAATTTTTCATGAACTACAAATTGGCATTTACTTACGGATACTTACTTTCTAAATTATTTGCGAAAAACCGCCTGAAAACGTGGTTTTTTTGTTGAACAATTTTAAACATTTTTATTTGTAAATAACTCGAAAATTATTGACTGGACCACTTCAGCGGTAACATTGAAAATTATACTTTATCACCGTATTTCACGTTCATTTACTGGGCTATAACACATATAAGTTTTTGTTACACATTATGTCGCATTTGGTATTTTTTTACAGGAGGCCCCATTTCCAATTCTGCGGAGGGCCCCGACGGATTTTGTTACGCCACTGACATCCACAAGGACCTTGAAATGAAAGATGTAGATAAAGTTATCAAGAAGACAGCAGGTAGTCACGAACAACGGATCCATAACCACGTAACTATCGAGATCATTCAGATCCTCGATAATACTGGGTTAGAAAGAAGACTCTAAAACTAATAAAATCATTTGAGTTAGTTCAAAGTGTTAACTAGTTCAAAAGCAGAGCATAGTGCTGTGTTCTGTATTAGCTATAGTGCGTACTTGTCAGGCTAGAGCTTAACCCCATGGCGAATAAACCACCCGTGTTGAGCTGCCCCCCCCCCCCCACCTGCAAAAATTAAAAAACAAATAGCCCTGATTTATGAGCTATTTATGAGCTCTCATATTCCGCCAACTAAAAATTTTGAGCTCGTTCCACTGAGCAGGAATTTAATACCCTAGTGGGGGGGGCTGAGTCAGCCCCCCCCCCCCCCACTACTTAAAAATAGGAATATTGAATCGGTTTTTGCGGCAGAATTACGAGCTATTTATGAGCTCTTGAAATTATATAGTTTCGATTTTTGAGCTCATCCCCTTCACCCCCAAACAACCCTTTAATTGATTTAACTTAAGAGAAAGATGCTGAGAAAACTTAAAATATATCGTATTGCGGATATAATTCCTATAGCTTATATACTCTAAGAATAAACTATTAAATCAAGGGCATTTTGATTATTGAGCTACAACCCCTTCGCAAGAAAACCACCCTATCTTCCCGGCTTAAGAGAAAGTTGTACTTAAAATGCGTTAAACTAATTATTTGGCGACTACATATCATATAATAATTTATAAGCTTCCAAATTACGCGCATTTAGATCAGTAAATTGCAATTTATTTCGTATAGTGCAGTCACTGAAGGTAAAAATCAACGATTACCTTCAAGTTCGGTGAACCTTCATCGATTTTCACGAAAATTGGTCAGTGGTTAGAGGATACGTCAAGAAACAAAGGTGACATGGTACCACCTTGCGCCTTTACCCTGAGGGTGGATACCGCCCCTTCTCGGGGGTGAAAATTATTTTATAAAAAATAACTGCACAAATCAATAAAAGAACAAATTAAAAGCAAAATTTATTATATAAAGTTATTAAAATAAGTCAATACTTTTTAAGTTATTAAAGATCAAAGATTTTAATTATTTGTGAAAAAAATGCATGTTTTGAAGAGGTTTTTTGTAAATCACTGAAAAACTGTAAGTTTTTACAAAAAAGTTAATAGTAGTTTAATTCGTATAGCTTATATTCTAAGAATAAACTCTTAAATCACGCACCTTTCGATTATATAGCTACAACCCCTTCGCAAGAAAACGACCCCATTTTCCCGGCTTAAGAGAGAGTTGTTCTTAAAATAATTTAAATTGATTATTTGGCGACTACATATCGTTTAATAATTTATTATCTTGCAAAATATACGCATCTCAATTATTGAATTGACATTTTCTTTCTATAGTGCAGTCACTGAAGGTAAAAATCAACTATTACCTTCGATTTCGGTAAATCTCCATTTATTTTCACGAATTGACAATAACAAATTGGGGTTTTAGCCTGGGGTACAGGTCACCCCTTCTCGGGAGTGAAAATTACTTTATTAAAAATAACCCCACAAATCGAGAGAGGGACAAATTTTAAGCAAAATTTGTTATATAATGTGATTAAAATAAATCAATACTTTTTGAGTTATTAAAGATCAAATATTTTAATTTTTGGAAAGAAAATGCATGCTTTAGAGCGATTTTTCATAAATGATTCAAAAACTGTAAGTTTTTACAAACAAGTTTTCATCACTAAAATTGAAGCTAATAAAAAATATAATAAATTGCTTACTTGAAAAACCTTTAATGTTAATTTAAAGTAAGTTATTGGTAATTAAATGTATATTTTTTCCGCGACTGTTCAAATCTAAGGGTTCAAGCTTAAATAACGGGAAAAAGATGCATTTTATAACACTTAGGTACTAAATACTTGTCAAAGTACTTAGAAATACCCATCAAAAATAAGATCCAGAAAAAGTTGATAGTATCAAAATCCGCTCACGAATTTTCGTGAAAATGAATGGAGATTTACCGAAATCGAAGGTCATAGTTGATTTTTATCTTCAGTGACTGCACTATAGAAAGAAAATGGCAATTCAATAATTGAGATGCGTATATTTTGCGAGCTCATAAATTATTAAACAGTATATAGTCGACAAATAATTAATTTAAATTATTTTAAGTACAACCCTCTCTTAAGCCGGGAATATGGGATGGTTTTCTTGCGAAGGGGTTGTAGTTCAATAATCGAAAGGCGCGTGATTTTAGAGTTTATTCTTAGAATATAAGCTATACGAATTAAACTACTATTAACCTTTTTGTAAAAACTTACAGTTTTTCAGTGATTTACAAAAAACCTTTTCAAAACATGCATTTTTTTCACAAATAATTAAAATCTTTGATCTTTAATAACTTAAAAAGTATTGACTTATTTTATTAACTTTATATAATAAATTTTGCTTTTAATTTGTTCTTTTATTGATTTGTACAATTATTTTTTATAAAATAATTTTCACCCCCGAGAAGGGGCGGTATCCACCCTCAGGGTAAAGGCGCAAGGTGGTACCATGTCACCTTTGTTTCTTGACGTATCCTCTAACCACTGACCAATTTTCGTGAAAATCGATGAAGGTTCACCGAAATTGAAGGTAATCGTTGATTTTTACCTTCAGTGACTGCACTATACAAAATAAATTGCAATTTAATGATCTAAGTGCGCGTAATTTGGAAGCTTATAAATTATTAAATGATATGTAGTCGCCAAATAATTAGTTTAACGCATTTTAAGTACAACTTTCTCTTAAGCCGGGAAGATAGGGTGGTTTTCTTGCGAAGGGGTTGTAGCTCAATAATCGAAATGCCCTTGATTTAATAGTTTATTCTTAGAGTATATAAGCTATAGGAATTATATCCGTAATACGATATATTTTAAGTTTTTTCAGCATCTTTCTCTTAAGTTAAATCAATTAAAGGGTTGTTTGGGGGTGAAGGGGATGAGCTCAAAAATCGAAACTATATAATTTCAAGAGCTCATAAATAGCTCGTAATTCTGCCGCAAAAACCGATTCAATATTCCTATTTTTAAGTAGTGGGGGGGGGGGCTGACTCAGGTAGGGTATTAAATTCCTGCTCAGTGGAACGAGCTCAAAATTTTTAGTTTGCGGAATATGAGAGCTCATAAAAAGCTCATAAATCAGGGCTATTTGTTTTTTAATTTTTGCAAGTGGGGGGCCAGCTCAACACGGGTGAATAAACCTTTTAATTAACTCTTAGAATTTATGTATGATTTAGTAATTTGTGTCAAAGAAAAATTGATAATTGTTTAACTGTGACCAGATTTCAGTAGTATTACAGCTTAAGTGTTTAATAAAAAAATTGGGGGGGGGGGGAGGGAGGGGCAGGAAACTCAATTATTATCAAAAAAATTTTTCTGTAAAAATCAGAATTCCACCACCAACATCCAAATATCGCTGTTTTTTTCACAGATTCTTCCTTATCTATAAATATTTTGTCTATAAATGTCTATAAATGTAAATGACCGTTTTGGAGTGTAATTTTCAGGAGCAACTCCGAATTGCATGAAAATTTGGATTTAGGTTGTACTTATCCTTTACTTCAAAGTTGAATTTGTGCCGTTTGTTGCTTTTACTTCTTGTGGGGTGACATTCACCCCTTCTCGGGGATGAAAAAATATACGTTCAAGATAAGCCCGGAAATGGATAAATTGACTGATTATAAGCCACTTTCGTTCTATAGAGTTTTTTATGTCAGTCAATTCTTTTCGAGTTATTTGCGATTGAAAATATTTATTTTTCGACAAAA